>NW_020954579.1:7707772-7831379 GCF_900497805.2 Vombatus ursinus | reverse complement strand
CACACAGAATTTCCTCCATGCACACAATCACCCTCTGAACCCTCACCCCTCACCTCCCGTAGCAGCTAGCTTTCCATGTTGGTGCCAGCGTTGCTCTATGCCCCAGAGTCCCTACCCCCAGGCAAGAGAGAGAAGGACAAGACAGTAGGCATTTCATGGATCTATATACTCAGGACACTTAGATTCCTTCCTGCTCTGGCTAGGGCCCTGATTAGCTCTTGTTCCTATTTCCCTAACTTGTACCCGGGCTCCTTTGCTTATCATCTCCAGCCCCTCAGTCTCTGGGAAGGGAAGAGGAGGGATTGGTGATATGGAGGGCAAAGGAAGGTTGGTCAGATACAGTACCTGGGAGATACCCAGTCCTCCAACCTCTCTACTTCCATACCCAGGAGCTTCGAGAGCTACAGGAGCAACTGTCCCAGCATCAGGTCCATGTGGAACTTGACGTGGCCAAACCAGACCTCACTGCTGCCCTGCGTGAGATCCGAACCCAATACGAGGCTATGGCCTCCAGTAACATGCAGGAGACTGAGGAGTGGTACCGGTCCAAGGTAGGCCTGCCCTCTCAAACCCTTCCTTCTGAGTCCTAGGTGCCCTAGCCCTGCCCTGTGGGTACATTTCCCTCTATCTCCTCCCTAACAAAAATAGCAGTTTGCCCTAGTTCTATGTTTGTAAGATACATTGTTTTTTTCATACTTAATATCTATTACTTCCCTTCACAGCATCTGTTTGCTCTTCTGAGAAAGGAAGGGCGTGGCGGGAGATGGAGGAAAGCGAATCAATGAGCTTGGGTGGAAATGGGAGGGTAGCTACACTCTAGGGTGTTTTAGGGTTAATGGAATTTTGGGAGGGCACTGAGGAAGGAATTCCCCACTAGACCCATACCTCTCTTGTCCATACTCTTCCCTGGGCCTGCATCTTTTCCCTCCCCCACTCCCCCCAATGCCAGCTCCAGAATTTATCTACCCCACCACCGCCACCCGAGCCCACTGATTCTTTCCTCCATCCCCTCCAGTTTGCAGACTTGACAGATGCTGCCGCGCGGAATGTGGAGTTGCTGCGCCAGGCCAAGCACGAGGCCAATGAATACCGTCGGCAGCTGCAGTCACTGACCTGTGACCTGGAGTCCCTTCGTGGCACTGTGAGCAAGAGAGGGGGGAAGGATCCCACAATTGGGCAAATGAGAGCACACAGGCATGGACCAAGACAATGTATCCCTGTGCTTACCCCCAAAGGGCCGGGCTGAGGGTGCTTAGGGTATGGTGCCATGGGGTGGTACCCAAGGGTGTTATCCCAGGCTGGATCCCATAAAGACATGAGACATGGGGGTTTGTTTGGGAAGAACGAGTCCCTGGAGAGGCAGATGCGGGAGCTGGAGGAGCGGCATGCCAGGGAGGCAGCTGGCTACCAGGAAGCACTGGTGAGGCTGGAGGAGGATGGGCAGAGCCTCAAGGATGAGATGGCCCGGCACCTTCAGGAGTACCAGGAGCTGCTCAATGTCAAGTTGGCCCTAGACATTGAAATTGCCACCTACAGGAAACTGCTGGAAGGGGAAGAAAGTCGGTAAGTTTTAGTTGTCAATGCTAATTGGAACTTCCACACTCTGGACCCTGATTAGGAGGTCCCATCCTCAGAACTCTAAATAGCCATTTTGGCACCCAGGGCAAGCAGCACAAAATTTTCCATGGCAAGTGATACTAAATATACCCTCAAAGATAGCTAGGGAGGCTATCATGGGAATGGGTCAGGGAAGAGTTCGTCTGTCATATGACACAAGTATACTCTCTCATAGCTTTCTACTTTAACCTAATATTTCTTGTTAAGCTCAGTTTCTTCTATCCTGTAAAGGTATGCAAATACTGTCATCATCATCTAAATTTTGGCACCCTAGGGCAAAGCCCCAGTCACCCTGCCCTAGTTATGGCTCTGCCCAGTTCTGACCTTCTCGTTGTATTCTCATCCCAGCTTATGGACTGCTTGACTTTATTCCCATGACTCTTTGGCCCATTTGGCTCCCAATGCCTCTCTCCTTGCCCATCAATGCCAGAACCCACTTTTTAGTATAAACAATACCCACCCTCTTTCCATGGCCTTTGGTATTCTATTCAAAGTCCTCCCTATCCTTACCTTCCCCAGTCTTTCAAGGTCTACCTCCATTCCTATTATCCCTCTTCTTCTCTGTCTTCACTCCCATCACCCTTCCCATCATTCCCTACCTTCTCTCCCATTACTACCCTTGCTCACCTTGCTCATTCTCTGCTCCCTTTTAGCATCACCATTCCAGTCCAGACATTCTCCAATCTGCAGATCAGAGGTAAGTGGGGACGGCTAGAGTGAGGGAGTGGGGTAGAGTGTGAAGGCTTGGGGAGGGAAGAGACCCATTGAGGACCCTGATGGGAAAGTTCCCATTGTTTTGTGCCATGCACCTGTTGGAGCAGCAGAGCACCAGAGAACCAATCTGTTCTAGTGTCTATGAGACAAAGAGGGTCTCCACCTGAAGGGCCATTGGGAACACCAGGGTTTCCTGCTAATATACACACCTTAGGGATCCCCTGGGTGTCCCAAGGCAGTTCCCAGCTAATCTTCTAATCCTTTCTTCAATAGACCTTATGCAATGAACTTCTAGTCCCCCTCTTGGCTCTTACCACCTGTTCTCCCACCTGAGGCTCATTCTTTAGGGCTACAAGGCGGGAACAGAAAGCAGTCTCTCAGCTTCCTTCACCACCCCCCTCACATCTCACATAATCCTCTGAAAATTTTCTAGGGACGGGGTTCCTCCAATAACTTCAGGCAAGAAGAGGCAATGTGTCATAGTGGATAAAGTTTTGGGCTTGGAATCTTGGAACAATTAACAAATATTTTTTAATCACCTACTATGTGCCAGGCACTGTGCTAGGTGTTTGGGATACAAATAAAAGGGCAAAACAGGCCTTACCTTCAAGGAGTTTACATTCTACAAGGAGTATACATGTTCACAGATAAGAAATATTATATATATACATATACATATACATATACATATACATATACATATACATATACATAATAATTTCAACATGGGGGCTGTAAGGGGGCACAGTACCAACCACTGAGGGAATCAGGAAAAGCACTGGAATTAGAACTGGGACTTCAAGGGAGGTAGAGATTCCCAGAGGCAGAGACAAAGAGGGAGACTTGGGTTAAAATCTCACCTCCATCACTTACTGTGTAACCCATGGACTAGTCACCCAATCACTACCTACCTCCAGCAACTTTCCTGGGATTTATCTATTAAATCAAAGACAAGTTGGGATTTGCCTTAGTGGAGAGAGCTCTCCATTCAAACAGCAGGGATTTCTTCACTCTAAGGAAATCTCATTAATTACAAGGAAAAAGGCAAAGGATAAAAATAACAAAAGAGGTGGTGGTAGTGGGGGAAGATACTAATTTCCATGAAGTCTCAAAATAATAGTTATCTTTGATATTCAATATAATGTAAGTACAGATCAGGCCTAATTTCTTTTGGCTCCCTGACTCTACTTGTAAAAATGAAAGGGTTGAATTCCATTACTTGATCAATTAATCAGTCAATCAACTAGCACTTATAAAGCACCTATTGTGTGTCAGGTGTTGGGGACACAAAATCAAAGAATGAAACAATCTCTACTCTACCTTTGAGTTAACAAGTTCATATTTAAGTAATAACAAGTTTATATTTAATACATATATACAAATGCAAATACATATATTCTGAATATACCAAATAAATATAAAGGAAACAAATACAAATAATATAAGGTAGTTGGGGGGTACTAGCAATTGGGAGGTCAGGAAAGGTTTCATGTGGCAGGTAGTGCTTGAAGTAAGAGAGGGATTCTATGAGGCAGAGGTGAGGAGGGAGTGCATTCCAGATGGCCAATACAAAGTCATGGAGATGGTGAATGGAGTGAAGAACAGAAAAAAAAGTCAGTTTGACTATGTTATATGTACAAGAAGAGAAATAATGTATAATGGAATCGAAAAGACAGGTTAGAGCAAGGCCAGGTTTTGAAAGACTGCAAAAGCTCAACATATGAGTGTAAATTTTATGCTAGAGGCAATAGTGAGCCACAGAAGTTTATTAAGTAAGAGAGTGACTTGGTCAGATCTGTGCTTAAGGAAAATCACTTTGGTGATTATATAGAACAGAGGTGTAGCCTATACTCCCATGTGCACCAGAACCAGATTAAAATGTAATTGGGAAGCATTTAACAAAATAAATAAAAATACAATAAAACATAGATAACATTACCTTTTAAAGCTGGATCAATATGTGGTCATCTGGGATCCTTATGTATGGATGACTGTCCCCCCTTTCTCTTTGAGTTTGATGCTACTGGTATATAAGATGGACTGGGACGAAAAGAGATTTAAAGCCTGGAGACCAATTAGAAGGTTATTGCAATAATCTAGTGTTAAGGATTTGAACTAAGATAGTAGCTGTCTGAGTAAGAAGCCAGGGTGGATATGTGTATGAGGGAAGGTACAGCCAGTGTTGGAGAGGATGACTAGAGTTTTCTGGAAGGAAGCCAGGTCTTAATGAGGACAAGTAGATGGAAGTAGTATGAGAAAAAGAGATCCATGTTGGATGGATAATTATTCACCATGGAATGGGAATTCCAGAGGGCACACTGAAAGGGGTAGGAATATTTGGAATGGAACATGGGTATGGAAGAGTAAGTTGAAGATAGTTTGCTTCTTGGTGACCAATGACTGAGTGATACAGGAATAAGGGAAGAAACAGATAATGGGAATTGTTAGCCGCAGGAATAATGATGAGTGGCCAGCCCATAATTTCCAAGGAGTGTTTCATGACCCCTAAGGTCCCTTCCAGCTCCAGAATCTCTGAGCTGGAAAGGACCTTAAAAGTAAATTTAATCTAGTTCTCTCATTTTACAGATGAGGAAACTGAGGCCCAGGGATGTAAATTGAATTGATTTGACCAATACCATGCATCTATTAAGTGATACAGCCAAGCCTTGAACCCAAGTATTGTGATTCCAAGTCCAAGGCTTTCTCCAGTACACTTACAAAGAAAACCTACAGGCTAGTGCTTGAATGTTCAAGGACTCAACCAAGATTCATTTCCATAGTCATAGAATGTCAAAGCTGGAAAGGACCTTAAGAATCATCAAGAACAAATCCCTCAGTTTATAATTAGGATGTAATTGAGGTCAACAGGGTCAGCTGTGTCCAAGATCACTGAGAGAGGTAGCAGTAGGTTCAGGACTTAGTCAAACCAAGCTCTTTTCTTGCCCAGTTCAGGTTTGGCTTTTTTCCCCCACTACATACACAGTTTTTCTCCATTTTTTTTCTCTTGACCCCTGTTGGATTTGTTTTGAGAATCTCCCCCTCAATTCAGCCCTTGGTTTGGTTTTCTTCTTCCTCTGGTAATATTGCACTGTGGCCAGCACAGAGAATTATGTCCCCAAGACCTTCTCTTGTTTTGAGTAAAGTTTTATATTCCCTGTTCTTAATTTTAAAAATAGGCAAGTGGAGTATTTAATCTCTCTTTCTCCCAAGAAGGGGAGAAACAACTAATGAAGTTGCTTTTAACTTCTTTAATGTAATCCCTGATTCATTCTTTTTTTTCTTTTTTTGGGGGGGGGTGAGGCAATTGGGGTTAAGTGACTTGCCCAGGGTCACACAGCTAGTGAGTATCATGTGTCTGAGCCCGGATTTGAACTCAGGTCCTCCTGGGCTGGTGCTCTATCCACTATGCCATCTAGCTGCCCCTCTGATTCATTCTTTCTGTGAGTCGGTGACCTTTGTCCTCCACTTCTGTGCTAGGAGTTATTTTTTTTCTTGGGGGCGGCAGAAGAATGGAATATTGCCTTGGGGCTCAGCTTGTATGACTGGGGGTAGGTGGTGGAGTAACGTAGATAGGGGCCCTGATGCCTAGAGTGCCTGCCCATAAGAATGTAGCCCTTTTCTTGCCTGTAGAGACCAGCCTGGACACCAAGTCTGTGTCAGAGGGGCATCTCAAGAGGAGCATTGTCGTAAAGACTGTCGAGATGCGTGACGGAGAGGTAACTGACTGGAAGTCCGGAAGGAACCCTTCCCACCAGCCAAGTACCATGAGAATTCAGTATCGAGGGGTTTCCCAAGGGCCCAAGATGGAGGGGGGACCAGTAGTCTGTGTCTTATGGGGACGGACAATGTGGAAGGGAAAGCAATCAGAAGACAGAAACCCAGGCTGTTGTCCTCTCTTCCTCTTCTTTCGAATTTGGCTCTAAGACTATATTCGTAATCTGTAGGCAGAAATATTATCCCTATTTTAAAGAAGAGTAGGCTGAGGCTCAGAGTGCCTAGATAATTTGCCCAAGATCACACAGCTAGTGTTAGAACCAGAATCTGAATGAACCCGGGGAATACAGGCCATTAGATGGATGATCCCAGTTAAGAGTAAAGGAATTATGTGCATGTCTCCTTCCCATATTTGGCTCAGATGCAAGTAGGAAGGGGAAGTCTGGAGAGATGGGCTGCAGTTTCCTAAATCAGGGAAAAGGTCCTTGAGCTAACTGTGCCTCATCTTTCCTTTCCACCAAACGTGTCCTTTCTCTCTTCATCTAGGTCATTAAGGAGTCTACGCAGGAGCACAAAGATGTGTGAAGAGGGCCACACCCAGAAGCCCCTACAACAGGAGGCAGAGTAGCTGCCTTGGTCCCTAAGTGAGAAGTTGTAGGATAGGCGATTTATCCAGATACAAGTCTCATAGCACTCGGCCTCCTCCCCTCCCCCAGCCCCAGCCCCAGCCCCTCGGCCAGCTTTGTTTGTCTTGGGCCCCATCAGCATTAGGGCTGATGCTACACTTGTCACAGTTTCTCCGCTTCTCCAGTGTCCTTTCCTACTAACTGGACAGGATGAGCCTCTAGTGTCTGTATTTCTGGCGCTAATCATAAGGGGATGACGTTAGAGATGCTTAGAAATAAGTTCAGTTTAGGTTAGCAGGGAGGAGATTGAAGCAGAGAGGAGAACATTGCTGGAGGTTGCTCCCCCTTGACCCTCCCCACATCCTTGTTTCTATGGTAACTAGTGCCAGGGCACCAGGAAGCCCAGAGCTGTCATTCCTAGACTAGGGGAAGGGAAGGGTGGTGTTGGAGCTTGTGGGGATGGGAGCGGGAGTTGTCTGGGCCCCTTATTATCAGGCTTCAGGAGAAAAAATAAGACTTAGTGAGGGGAAAGCAGGGGTCCTCAGGTCAAGGCAAGAGGTTGATCTCCTGTTCTCTGGCCCTGACCTGGGAGAGGCTGGGGATATTCATGGAGGTAGTTATTAATCATTATAACTCACCCTTATATAATTCACATATATATTTATATTTAAGGTTTATTATTCACTCTTGCTTGCACGAAGTCTGTGAGGGAGACAGAACCATTATCCCAATTTTAAAGAAGAGTAAACTGAGGCTCAGAGAGCCTAAGTTCACACAGCTAGTTTTAGAATCAGGATCTGAACCCAGCTCTCTTGACTCCAAATCCAATACTCTCTTCCTTTGTCTTCTAAGTTCCAGGAGAATAAAATACCCCAGTTGACTTCTAGTTGACTTCATTGTTAACACAGTATGCTGCACTTGTTACTCATAGGTCTTAGGATCATAGATGTCCAGAGAATCAGCATTGCAGTACCCCCCACACACACACACACTCTACCTCCACCCCCACCACCCAGGTGTGGTTGCAGTCGAACCATTTATGAAGATTAAGGTCTGGAAAGTGCTCCACTTGGAGAAAGCCATTTGGAGTTCCATTCTTAGAGCTTCAAATTGGGAGGGAGGGAGAGGAGGCAGAGTATTTTTTGGTGTAGGAAAGTCTCTGGTGGATGTGGAGGGAGAAAGGGGATCAGAGATACGGAGGGAAGAGAGAGAGTTGTACAAATAATTCCCAGTTTGGGTCAGGAGGGGCCTGAAGAAGTTCGAATGGAGACAAGATTCTGATCTGCAAGAAGCCTGGGGGTGGAAAACTAGTTCAATCAAACCTTCACTCCCTCTCCCCCTTTCCTCAGTTGGAGCTAAGTGAACAAAGCACAGATCAGAATTCCTCTCATGCTTCACTAGTTGCTTCATCTGGCCTCTGGAACACGGCAATTAAGAAGTTAACATCCTCTTCCCCATGCCAGATTCTGTTGGGGAAAGTACAGCTAGAGAGACCACCAAGCTTAGGGGAGCTTGTAGTGTATTTCCAAGGCCCCTTTCTTGCCCAGTCAAGGTCTCACAGTTCTTTTTATACCACCCCACCTCCACAGCCCTTCATCTTCCTCCATCTTTTTACATTTTTTTCTATATAAATTGGATTTTGATCCTGACTTCCCCTGCCTTCTCTCCCTCTCATAAATTCAAATAGGAGGGTATATAATTTCTAATTTCCTGGTATAAGTTTAAACTTTAGGCTCTCAAGCCAAACTTAGTAGAATGTTCCTTTTCCCCAATAATTCCCCCGGCCCACAAACACATGCTCGGTACTGTGGGGGGCTCCCTACACACTGCAGAGGCTGCTTGAATGATAGCAATACCTATCCTCCGTCCTTCTCTCACACGTTGCTGACTAGCTGTATTTCTAACGTGTTAATGATCTTCTGCAGCACCTCCCTCCCTCCCTTGCTCCCACCAATCACATCAGCCTGGGCCCCATTTTTAAAAATGAGAAAAACTAAGGAGTAGAATCAGGGGAACAGATTAGGCTGAAGAGGCTTAGATTTAAAAGCAGCTCTTGGCCCGGTGTGTCTCCTTGGCATTCTTAGAAGGCTTTGCTGGGTATAGGGTTGGTAGTGGAATAATATGTGGAGCCTAAAAAGGGATCTGGGGGCATTTGTTTCAAGACCCCCACTTCACACCAACAGGCCAGACCTTGGAAGATAATGGAGAAGCTTCCCTCTTTCTCAAGCTTCCTTCGACCGTGCCTTTTCCTTAGCTCCGTCACTTCACTGCTTCGCCATTGCTGACTTTAATCTAGTCAGTTGCAGAGGATAAATAATAAAGTGTGATCTGCATTCCCTGGAGTGAGCACCTGATTTGTATTTGAGAGGGAGGCACCATGAACTGAGGCAGGAGCAAACTTTGCCGTCTCCCCTAGCCCTGGATTCCATCATAGCCAGGAGCCACCAGCGATTCTTTCCTCCTTTCCTCCGGTTCCTATCCCACACCAATTTCCCCAATTCCATCCCCAATTAGGGTGTAACCAGGACTCTCTGTGCTAGTTCTCAGATCTGAGTCCCCACATAGGCCCAATAACCAACCTCCTTTTCAACCAATCTCACCTTATGTTCACATGTCAGCCTGTGAATCATGTCTCCCATCACAACCTTGCCTAGTTCATGGCCCAGAAAAGGCCTAAACAACTTTGTCTCATTATCACTCACTTAGGACCCCTACCTTGTTTTCTAATCTCTTCTCATTGTCCCAGTCCTCCATTTCCCCCTGCCCGACCGAGCCAACTATGGCCACCTGTGGTAGGGTGGAGGCTGGGTGTAGCTGCATCTCCCTTTGCAGAGATGAGAGACCATGGATGTGTGTACTATCACATATACTGTCAGACACACTTGATGTGTTTAGTTGGCTTTAGTGGGCTGCTTTTTTCCCCTACTTTTTAATGATGTGTTACAAAGGAAGGTCACTGGATAGGAGAAAAGGAAGGGAGCCCATGGCTCTAACACCATACACATCTCCCATAGGGGAGGGGAGAGCAGGTTTAAGTATGGAGTAAGACAGTGCCAGCCTTAACACAATCACCCTGACCCCAGACCTTTATCTCCTCTCCATTTCCCTAGTCTATGCTAATGATACTGTTCATTCAATAGTAGGTTTGGGAGTTACAACAACAGTGTGTGTTCCTGCTTCCTGCTCTCCACTTCCCATCCATGATGCAGTACCATTAGGACTTCTTACATTTAACTAATGAAGGTAGTTTATAAACAAAAGATATTTTTAAACTTTTTTTAAATCAATAGCCATTGAGGTCTTCTCCAAAAGAATCAATCAGCTCCCCAAATTTCCCCCATCAACACAGCCATCTCTATTTTCTTCACCAAACCAATGCCTACTTGACCATCTTTTAAGGAGAGCTCCAAGACCCCATCTCTTGGCTCTGATTCCACACACACCTACTTTAGGGGAAGGGAGAGCAAGTTGGTGCCTGAACCCAGACCCTCATCTCTTCTCCATCCATTTGCCTAGTCCATGCTAATGATACTGTTCATTCAATAGTAGACTGGGGAGTTATAACCAACTGCTTCCCTAGTCTCCACTTCCCACCCATAGTGCAATATCATTAGAACTCTAACCATTTAACTAATATATTTAATAAATAATTGGTCTTTAAGGTCTAAGGGAAAAGCCTATATATCAGGGCAGCAAGTAAAGAAGTAACAGCAGCAGCGGCATAAGTGGATAAGGATGAAGACAAGTGTAAGGAACACATAGCCCACCAGGGCAGCCTGTAGGGCATATCGGGTCTCAGGGTCAGAGAGAGAAGCATGGTAGCGACCCCGAGATGTCACAGCCACCCGGAAGCCAGCTATCATCTCCCCCTCTCGCCAACAGTAATAGGTTCCCCTGTCATTCAACTGGGTGAATCGGATATGGAATTGATTGCCATGGTCAATGAATATCCTCATGGATCGGTTGACCCCCTTCAGGAAGCTGGTGCGGTATAGACGGAGGTGGTCCTTGTCCCAGGCTACAGCATGTTCTGGACGAGCCCCAGGGCAGGAGATGATAAGCCCATGGCCAAGCTTCTGTTGGTGGAGCTGAATGGGCACTTTGGGAATCCAGGGTTTGCTGCCTAGCTTGGAGACAAAAGTGTAGATGGCCATCAGTCCCACCTGTGACTTCTTCTTGCAGGGGACCATGCAGCTCCGGATCATCAGCTCAGGGGGACGGTGGTTTCCTGCCATATTTCGCAGTTTTCTTGGCACTGCCTGGGAGCCACAAGATATCACATCGGGCACACTCTTTCGGAACCGGGGGGGAAGGCCTGGTTTATTCAGGTAGCAGAGCCCGATCCGCCATTGTTCCCCCCGAACACCACAGCGATCACAGTGGGTCCACTCCCAGAAGGTAGTGAAGATGTGGAGGTCCCCGTGCTCCTCATCCACAGGAGGCTTCTGGCCTTGGTCAACGAACACTGCTACCATCTTTCGACTGCTTTGTATGTCCACGTCGTAGCCGTAGAAATAGTCACCGTGGCGTGTCCCACAGAGGTAGAGCCCTGAGTCTTCAGGCTGTGCCCGGAACACCAGTAAGCTGAACATTCGGATGCTGAAGCGGGCCAGCATGCTGCTGCCCACTCGCACTTGTCCCGAATCAACCACCACCCGCCCATCAAAATCTGTCAGGACTCTGGTGTGGTGGCTCCCTAGTTGCTCCTGGTAGTACCAGACTACGGCGGCCACCTCCTCAGGCTTGCAGTGACAGGGGAGCTCAAAGCTCATGTCGGTCAGGTAAGCTGCATTATCAAACATCAAGAAGGCAGGACAAGGGGTCTTCTGAAAAACATTCTCCTTTTCTACCAATTCAAAAGCCTGGAGACTTCCCCAACTCCAAAGCAGTAGCAGAGGGGTGTGGACCAGGCCCATATTGGTAAAGCCAAAGAGCTAGATGGGAAGGAGGAGTAAAGGAGTAAAACCAAGAGGCTAAAGAACTTTGGGCTTAGAGGCCTCCCAACAATTGTTTTCATGTATGGGGGGAGGGTTAACAGGGAATCACTCTCCCAGCTCAGCTCTTAAGGAAGGACCTTTCTGTAGAGAAAGCAGATTCCAACTAGAAATGTTTCCCTTTTTCATACCTACTGAAAATTAGAATGTTTCTCTAGACCTGATCCTATCTCATGAAAAAATCATTCTAGAACCAGTTCTTTCTTTATGTTCTAGAATGCCTGTGTGGAGGTGTTGGGATGGTGACCAGATGTGATGGTGTCACTTCAGTGTTCTTCCTTCTTGACCTTTCTGCTGCACTGGACACTGTTGACCACAGAGAGATGCTCTGACCTCTCAAGGATTTCAAGATATTTCTCTCTCCTGGTTCTCATCTCACAGTACCTCTCTGACTGCTCCTCAGTTTCCTTTGCTGGCTCACCACCCGTAATCATACTCCCTAACTCTGGATGTTTCTCCTCTCCTCTTTTCGATGATGTCATCAGCTCTCCTGGGTTCAATGATTACCTCCATGCAGATGGCTCATAGATCCATACATCCAGCCCTGGTGTCTCCCCAGAGCTTCATTCATACATCAACTACTTAGTGGACATTTCAAACAGGATGTCTCACAGGCATTTCTACTCAACAAGTCCAGAATGAAATTCATCATCCTTCCCCCAAAACCTTCTGTACTCCTGTCAAAGGCACTATAATTTTTCCATTCTCCAAGGTTCATAAGCTCAGAGTTATACTTGACTCCTGTACCTCACCCTTCCCCCATATATCCAATAAGTTGACAAATCTTGCTATGTGTACCTCCATAATATCTCCTGCATATGACTCCTCCTTTCTCTTCACAGAGGCATCATCTTAATTCAGGTCCTCATCACCTCTTCCCTGAACTATTGCATTAGCCTCTTTATTGATGTTCCTGACTCAAGTCTCTCCCCACATTAATCCAACTTCCACAAAGACGCCAAAGTGATTTTCCTTATACTCAGGTCTGACAATGTTACTCCCTCAGTCAATAAACTTCAGTGGCTCCCCATTGTCTCTAGGATAAGACTGGTTAGCTTTTCAAGACCTTCACAACCTAGACCCAATCTATCTTTCCAGCTCCATTATATATTACTCCCCTTCCTGCATGCTAGCCTGGTCAAATTGCCCTTTTTAAAATTTTTCACACTTGGCACCATCTTCCCTCTCTGTGCCTTTGTAATTGCCTCTCCCCATGCCCAGAATGTGCCCCCTCTGGACGTCTGCCTTTTAGAACCCCTTGCTTCAAGCCCATACCACCTTCTACACAAAGTCTTTCCAGATCCTCTCAACTGAGACTGCCCTACCTAGCTACCTGCTCATATAAAAGTAGTTTTCCTGATGGAACATAAACTCCTTCGTTTCATTTCTTATATTGCACGTCCAGTGCCTGAAACATAGCAGACATTTCTTAAGTGCTTGTTGATAGCTTTTCTCCCACAGCATTCACCCTATCTCTTTGGGAACAAAGTTTTTCTCTTTCATAAATCCTCGAGAAGAAGTATGGATAAGTATGTCTATAGCCTGGCAATTCTGAACCACCCTCAAAAGCCTGGGTAGCCTGACAAAGCACTACTGATGACTCAGGATTCCCCATAGCCCAAATCAGAAAAACTCAATTCTTGGAAAAAATGGTGTCTTCCTCTCCCCCAAATAAGGTGTCAAAGTCTGTCAATAAAATGTCTTTATTGGCATGGAGTAAATCCTTATAGATACTAATGGACATAATTAATCACAGATTTTAAAACTCTGCTTGCATGGGTTGGCGGTAAACACTAGGGTGGAGGATTTTAATCTTAGGGCAAGGGCGCCATTCTTAGCAGGTTTTAAGGATGAGAAGTAACATTTCTTGTAGTTTCCTAGTGCTCTCATAAGAACCTTTGGATGACACCAACCTTTTGCCACAGTTCTGGAGGGACAAAGCTAAAATGAAAAGTTTGGGGTCAGGCAGCAAGATGGCCAACAATATTAAAGACTGTCTAGGAAAAACAAACCTCCAATAGATAGTTAGGTTTGCTGTTTGTTCTGAGAAAGATAACATCTCTGGCCAATTTGGTATAGCTCTGATAGCTCCTGGAGGAGTTTCTCATCCCCATCATTCCCACTGTGTTTTTTCTCTAGCTCCTGCCCCTTACAGCTCAGTTCTTCTTCTGTGGGCCTGGTAACATCCATACTTTGGAGTTTCTGAAATAATTTTTGGCAACTTTCTCTCTCAGCATTGCTCAGCAGACTCAGGTTGAGGCCAAATCGGCCAGTTTTGGATAGACTATGAAGGATCTCCAGTACAGCAGCACGGTCAGCTGGCTTAAAATTCTCTGCCAATGTCATAAGCAGTTCACCCAGAAGTCCAAAACCCACATCTACCCGGAAAAGGTGGCCCAGGTTGGGGGCCCCAAGCTGTAGGAGGGCCTGGTAACGCTCTGCTCCACTCTGTAGGTAGTGGCGCCAAGCCCTGTAGAAATCTGATGATGTCTCAGGCTGACAATCTCCCCTCTAGGTCAAAGGGAAAAGTGAAAAGAGTTAGGTCCTCAGGACACTGAGGAATCAACATTCACAGGCTCTGTTCCTAGTTTTTCTACTGACTCAATTTTCATCTTAGGAAAAACATGACCCTTTGTGGGCCTCAACTTCCTCTTATGAAATAAGTTATTTTAAATTTGCCCCTTCTTAGGCACAAGTAGGATCTTGGGGATTAGGGTATTGAATTAACAAAATGATTTAGAATCATCTAGTGGAAATTTACAGTATGTGGATATAGCATATTCTAAGATGGGAAGAGAGATAGGCCACAGGACTCAGAATCCTAGACGTAGGTCTAATTGGCTGAGAGTTGACTGATCCTGTCTCTTCATCCAAACCATAATGACTGCACATGCAATGGAACTGTACTTTATACTATGTGTCCTTAGCAGAATTGTCCTTTGGGACATTGAGCTCCTGTAGCCCCCTTACTCCCTCAATTGAATTTGGTGCAGTTTCTGCTAGTTACAGCTCTGTAAACAGTTGTTGAACTGGGAAAATGCAATACAACATAGACAATGTTAATTTGTGGTTTCTCTGTGGATCCCCTGCAGGGATCTATTTCTATTTGAGTTTAGTACCTCTGCTCCATAGAGTACAGAGAGCCTGGCCAAGGTTACAGAATCTAAGAGACAGCTCTGATTGGCTGAATCCTGACAGACCTGTCTTTTTATCCAAATCATGACTTGGCTCTTTACCCTGTACTTATCACAGCCAAAGAGTCTATATACCCTATACCTGAATGAATGGGATTTCTTGAGTAAAAGGGGAATGGGGCTTTCCCCCAAGGCAATGGCATGGTAGGGTTTACATGCCTCTTCCCCAGAGACATGTTTCCATACCTTTCTTTGAAATCGTCAGAATGCCTAGGGCACAAATGTCCCCTTGGAACTCTTGAAAGATGGGCCATCCCCTTTAAGTATGACTGCATATTCCAGTGGGACTGTACTTTACACTACATGTGCTTAGCAGGCTGTCATCTGGGTCACTGAGCCCCCGAAGCCCACCTACTCCCAGCACTTAGCTCAGTGCCTAGCACACAGTAGACGCTTAATAAGTGTTTATTGACTGATTGGGTTGCATTTTGTCTAGGAGCAGTTTCTGCTAGTTATAGCTCTGTAAAAGTTTTGTGAATTAGTTAATTAAGAAAGAGATGTATTACAAGTTAGGGTTAGGGTTCCCTAATGGACTGTAGAATGGCTATTTCACCTGGGAGATATAAGTGCTCTCCTCCTGAGTAACACCTGTCTGGGCAGTGGTACTTGTCACATGGCAGTTCCAAAGCACTGTCTTCTTGACACTCATTTTGTCCTTCCTCGCTAAAGGCTTCAGGTGTGAGGCAAGGACAATGTCCCTGTGGGCAAAGTAGACAGTATTTAAGGGAAAAATCACCAGGCTGGGTGTGGAGGTATGAAGCTGCTGCCTAATGTCTCCTGAACCCTGTAACTTCCGCTGCATGAGCATGGTGCTATAACTGTCTAAGCTAACTGGGCCACAGAACATAGGGAGGACAGCTCTGGGAAAAAGTTATGTAAGCCAACCTGAACTCTTCATAGGAAGCCACCTTCTGTTCCACAGCCCGGAACTTGGCAGCATTCTCTCTTCGGTATTTCTCGTCAGCAGCTAGTGCGGCCTGCAACTCCTTCTCCAGAGCCCTAAAGTCAATGGTATCAGTCTTTTCCATGTCTGGAGCCTGGGAGTGAAAAAAGGGTGAAGCCCAGCAATGAGATATTACCAGGGAAAGAAACTACTCATCACGATAATGCTTTGCCATTCTAAAAAAGTTAAAGCACATTGTCCAAATTATCACTTATCTCAAAGGGAAGAGTATAAAAGTTAAGTCTCCTCATTTTAAAGAGAAAAGATCTAAGACATGTAGCAATGGTCCAAGATCCCAAATCACTCCATTGTTTCACTGGGAATAATAATAGACAATGCTTATATAATTCTTTAAGGTTTACAAAAGGCTTTACACACACATTGTCTATACATATACATTATACCTACATATCCCACAACAACACTGTGAAGTAAATACTATCACCATTTTATGGATAAGGAAACTGAGGCTCAGAGAAAGCAAATGACTTGTCCAGGATCACACATGTAGTATGTATCTGAGGCAGTATTTGAACTCAGATCATCCTGACTCCAAGTCTCCTATTCTATCCACTCTTGAGGACTTCTAAGTTGATATTCCCATCTAGACCAGCCTCTAGACTAAAGACTAAATGGCCAGTCAGTCTCTTTATTGAAGCAGTGGTTTTGAAAAGCCATTTGAAACTGAAGGCACTTCAGAATTCAGACCTTAGGGAGTCCCTGCTAAGAACTCTCTTTGGAGTGGGCTGTTAATAATGAAGGGCAGATGGCTTCACGCAGCAGATGTGACTATAGCTCCTTTTGAGCCTAGGATAAATTTCAAGTTCTGTCCATCCAAATCAGATGTAGTGTTGGGGTGGGAGTAGAACCACACAATTGTTGGCTGAATTTTCTAAGGGGGTGGATGACACTTTCCAGCCTCCTCATTTGTAACAACTGAGCTAGGAGGTGATGTAAGAGTATCAGAAAGAATTGGTTAGGATGGATGCTTCATGACCTTGGAGACTTCCTCTCTGTTGGAGTAGCTGGCATCACGTGGTTCCAACTCAGTGGACACCTTGTAGCAGCAGGGGTGGATGTGGACTAGTGAAAAACCAATGCCTAGAGGCTGGTGTCTTGCACATATTAGACACTTCATAAACATTCCCTGAATTGAACTGTGGCAGGAGAATGGATGAAGGGAAACTTTTCCTTTTACTCGATTTGGATACCTTTGTGGCTAGACCCTTCTACCCTTTCCTTCCCGGGTCTCAGTGCAACTGGCACCCTGCACCTCTGAGATGATGGAGCTACCCTGAAGGCTCAACACTACTGTGGCCTCCCTCGCTCTCAGCAAAGACCGACAGATTAAGATCTGTAAAACACCTACAAAACTCATCCGGTCCAAGCCTCTCTTTGGAAGGGTCTTTCAGAGCTTATCCTGTCCAAGCCTCTCATTTGGGGGAACTGAGAGACTGAACAGCTCGTCCAAGGTGATACAGGTAGACTGACCCCAGATCAAGCATTCTCCCACTTCACCGAGGATCTTCCGCCACCACCAAAAAGGGCCCATCCCAAAAGTTAAACCGGGGGGCGGGAGAGCCGGGGACATCGACACTCCCCCCCCCATACCCCACCCTGCGTGCATGTAAACTGAGACCACACGGAGCCCAGGCGTCCTGCTCCCGACCCAGTTCCAACTGTCCCTAGAACTAGCAGAGCAGAACGCGAACCTACCTACCCCAAGCTCCTGGTCAGTCGTCGCTACCCTCTAACCCCCCCAAACCCAAGGAAAATCCTAATTTTTCTCTTGCCCAGCAGCTGCAGTTCAGGCTATAGCCACGCTGAGACGGTTGCCTAGCAACCGTTTGACTCAAGCGGCCCACGTGATCGTGCTGAAGGCCTCTCCCCGTCCGAGCTGCCCTAGGGACGCCTGATAAGACGAACGCCGCGCTGGCTCGCTCGGCCTCGCCGAGGCCGTTACTCTTTCACGTCCGACCTGTCGCAGTGCTCCCCCTCAAAGCACCCCTTCGCCCCGGAATAGGATTATCCTACTCCGGCAACTCTGGCAGAGGGGCTGAAGGCGGCGGAAAGGGGCGTGGCCTCGACGCCGCGCGGGGTCCTTCCTAACGAGCGTCGCAGGCGCCGGCACATCTTCGGACGCAGCGAGCGCTGTATCGGAATTGGGAGCTGAAGCTGCAGGTGAGGAGTTATGGGCCCCCGAACTCGGCGAGTAGACTTGACCGGATGGGATCCGAGGCTGGCAGATGTGGAAGGGGTGGACCTTAAAAAAAGTATCATCCTGCAGAGGAGGAAACTGAGGCCTGGGGGAACGACCGGACTCTCCCCGGCCCAGGGTCTCGGTCTCCCACGAGAAAGGGGGGATGAGTGGACCGGGCCTGGCGGTGGTGGGGAGGGACCGGCGTGTCACTGATTGGCCTGGTTGTAACCGTGGGCAGGTTTCCTCACTGCTGCGTGCCCCTTAATAGAATGGAAGCTTCTTGAGGGCAGAGACTTGTTATTTTTGGTTCTGTGTCTTTGCACGGTGCACGTAGTAAGCGCTTTACAAATGTTTAATTTCCCTCCTTTTTTTCTATCTCCAGTACATGGTACTTAGTAGACGCTTTAAATAAGTATTTGTTGAATTAAATGAGCAATAATGTACATTTTATCAAGTGCTTTAAGGTTTTACACACTGCTTTCTTCCCCGCTCTCCCCCCATAACTCAGAAGTCTTAGGTACTTCATCCCTATGTGACTAATGAGATCCTGAGAAGTTGTGACATCATCACCATCACCATCTTCATTTATAAAGCACTTTAAGATTTATAAAGAGCTTTACATGTGTTACCTTATTTGTTCCTCACAGCAATCCTCTGAGGTAGGTGCTATTATTATCCCCATTTTACAGATGAAGAAAATGAGGCTACAGAGGTTGTGACTTATCCAAAGTCATACACAGCTAGTAAGTTTCGTAGGCACATTTGAACTCAGGTCTTCCTGACTACAGTAGCTTGTCTCGCTAATCAGTGTTAGAGCGGTGAATCCAAGGCCTTCATTTAGAAGTCTGCTTCTGTTACGAAGAGTGCTATTGAGTAGTACCTTTAAGCTTCATTAGCTTTTGAGATGCCCTCTACACAGTGCTGGCCCCCTAATACATAGAAGATATGTTCTCTCATTCATATATATCCTGTATTTAAATCCTGGCATACCTTGGAAGAAACCTTAATATCTTACCCTAGCTAAAAAACAAAAAAATAAGTCATGGTTTGGTGATTTACTACATAACGTACTTTCTGGTGACGAATATTAAATTAATCTGATCCTTGAATTGTGCTTAGTACAAGAAATTTTTCTAGCCTGACAAGTACCTGCCTGGGACACTGGAGTAGAAGCTTAGTTAAGGGAAGCACAGGCATGTTCATGCCTTCACTGGAAGTTGATTCAACAAATGTTTGATTTAAAATTTTTGTTGATGTCTTTTGTTTTTACGTTGCCTACACTTCCAAATGTATACCTTTGTTATCCACTTACCCCTCCCTCATGTCAAAGAAGAGAAAAGAAAGAGGGAGGAAAAAAAGTAGCTGAATAAAACTAACCGACTAACCAACACTTACCATATATATAATTCAAGAAATATTTATTAAGTACTTTCCGTGTGAAAGGCACTTTGCTGTTTGCTGGAGAGATGCAAAACGTAAATGAATCAATTCTTGTCCGCATGGAGCTTACAAGTTTGGATAAAATGGGATCAGATCTTAAAGTATTTTGAAGGTGTAAAAATTCTAGAGAACCAGATAGTACATTTAAACCTTACAGGGTTTACATCAGATGGGTTTATCTTAGAAAATAGGAGATGGTTGGTTGGTGTTTCTTGGGGTGGGAAGCTTGAAAGAATCTGTAGGAGAAATAGTACAAAAATACACAGGGAGTTTTATTAATTGGTCTTCAAGGAACATATAGCATGGTGATTTTATTTTGCCCAGCAGCTAGCATAACAGAACTAGGGAGGGGCAAAAAATAAACAGTTCCAGATAGATGTAACTGTTCATTTTACACTGAAATGGAGACTAGTTTAAAGATAGTCAGTCATGGCCAGGAAAGGGAACATATAGTACTCACCTCTTCTTTGCCTGCCCAGAGATTACTCATGTTTTTTGTTTTCTTCTGGACATTTAGCATCATGGACACAGATCTCTATGATGAGTTTGGGAATTATATTGGACCAGAGCTAGATTCTGATGAAGATGATGATGAATTGGGTAGAGAAGCCAAAGATCTTGATGAGGTAAGACTACTTTAAAATAAAGTTTACTCTTCTTGGGGGGGGGGATTTAAAATTTTGTGTCACTGAGAATAATAGCTGGTGTTTACGTAGACCTTTAAGGTTTGCAAAGCACTTTATTTTATCCTCACAACACCCCTGGGAGGTAGGTACTATTACCACCTCCATTTTACAGTTGAGGAAACTGAAGTAAGCAGGTCACATGACTTGCACGGAGTCACCCAGCTTTGTGTGTGAGGCACTACTATCTTGATGTTTGAACTCAGGTCTTCCTGACTCCAGGCTTAGTGCTTTATTCTCCATGTCACCTAGGTGTCAGAATAGAGAATGTGAAGTATTTTATTTTATTTTATCCTTTCCTCTAACCTTTTCAGGGATTTTTGATGGAAATTCTTAAGGTGCTATAATATTTTGGAATTATATTTATCTTTTTCAGATTTATTATTGATTTATTTTTAATATTCTTTCCTTTTCAAATTTTGAGTTCCAGATTCTTCCCCTCCCATCCCCTCTCCTACCCACTGCAAAGGCAAGCAATATGATATCAGTTGTACATATGAAATCATGCAAAACATATTTCCATACTGCCATATTAAAAAAAATTTTTAAAGTGTGAAAATTATACTTCAATTTGTACTCAGAATTGATTAGTTCTCTCTCTCTGGAGGCAGATAGCATTTTTTCCCATCATGAGCCCTTTGGAATTGTCTTGGA
Organism: Vombatus ursinus; assembly: GCF_900497805.2. Taxonomy (NCBI): domain Eukaryota; kingdom Metazoa; phylum Chordata; class Mammalia; order Diprotodontia; family Vombatidae; genus Vombatus; species Vombatus ursinus. The sequence goes on along the minus strand of NW_020954579.1, from coordinate 7,810,600 downwards.
TCATTGTATTGATTGGAATGGTCAAGTCTTTCACAGTTGATCATCATTACAATACTGCTGTTACTGTGTACAATGATCTCCCAGTCTTCAAACTTCACTTTGCATCAGTTCATATAGGTTTTTCCATGTTTTTCTGAAACCACCCCTTCATCATTTCTTTTTTTGGGGGTGGGTTGGTGGGGCATGAGGCAACTGGGGTTAAGTGACTTGCCCAGAGTCACACAGCTAGTAAGTGTCAAGTGTTTGGTCTGAGGCTACATTAGAACTCAGGTCTTCCTAGCTGCCCTGTCCCTTCATCATTTCTTATAGCACAATAGTACTTCATCACAATCATATGCGACAACTTGTTTAGCCATTCCCCAATTGATGAGCATCCCCTCAATTTTTAAGTTCTTTGCCACTACATAAAGAACTGCTATAAATATTTTTGTGTATTTCTACGTCGTTTTCCTTTTTCTTTGACCACTTTGGGGCACAGATCTAGTAGAGTCATTGCTCAGTCAAAGGGTATGGACAACTTTATCACCCTTTGGGCATAGTTCCAACTTGTTCTCCAGAATGGTTTGAACTATAATATTAGTACATTAGTATGCCTATTTTCCTCCATGCCCTACAGCATTTATCATTTTTGACAGGTGTGAGGTGAGACCTCAGAGTTGTTTTCATTTGCATTTCTCTAATCAGTAGTGATTTAGAGTATTTTTTCATATCCTATAGATAGTTTTGATTTCTTTGTCTGAAAACTGCCTGTTCATATCCTTTGACCATTTATCAATTGGACAATGCCTCTTATTTTTATAACTTTGACTCAGTTCTCTATATATTTGAGAAATGAGGCCTTTATTAGAGAAACTTGCTGTAAAAAATTTTGATGTTGTTTCATTGTCTGTGGTACATTTTAGCAAAATGTAGTTTCCCTGGTCTATTTTTGCTTTTCCTTTGTCTGAGATTATGATTGCTATCTCTGTGTTTTTTTCTTCAGCTAAAACATACTAGGTTCTACTCCAGCCCTTTATTTTAACTCTGTATGTGTCTTTCTGTTTCCAGTGTGTCTCTTGAAAACAGCATATTACTGGTTTCTGGTTTCTAATCCATTTTGCTATTTGCTTCTGTTTTATGGGTGAGCTCATCCAGTTCACATTTATAGTTGTACTTACTAACGCCATTTCATTTTCTTCTATTTCCTCTTCTGTCTCTCTTTTTATACTGTCCCTCTTCAAAAGTCTGTTTTGCTTCTGACTACTGCCTCCCTTAATCTTCCCTCCCTTTTATCATTCTCTCCCCTTTCTCTTATCCCTGTCCCCTCCTATTTCCTTTTTGGATAAGTTACATTTCCATACACAATTGAATGTGTATATATATTCTTCCTTCTTTGAATCAGTTCAGAGGAGAGTAAGGTTCAAGCATTGCCTGCCATCCCCATCCCCCCATTTCCCCTCCATTGTAAAAGTTTTTCCTTATGAGCCTTTATTATGTGAGAAAATTTCCACCATTCTACCTATCCCTTCCCCCTTCTCTCAGTGTATCCCTCTGTCTCACCACTTCCTTTTCTTTTTTGGGGGGGGGGAGGGAGCTCATCTAAAAATAATTGATACACACTCACTGCACTCTGTCTATGTAGACTCCTTCTAACTGCCTTAATAATAATAAAGTTCTTAGGAATTATGTGCATCATCTTCCCATACAGGAATGTAAACAGTTTAACCTTATTCCTTTTGATTACTCTTTCATGTTTACCTTTTTATGCTTCTCATCAGTCTTGTGTTTGAATGTCAGATTTTCTATTCAGTTCCAGTCTTTTCATCAGGAATGCTTAGAAGTCCTCTATTTCATTAAATATCCTTTTTTTTTTCCACCCCTGAAGGATTACACTCAGTTTTGCTGGGTAGATTATTCTTGGTTATAATCCTAGCTCTGTTGCCTTCTGGAATGTTTATTTGAAATCCTCTGCTCCTTTAACATGGAAGCTGCTAAATCTTGTGTGATCCTCACTGTGGCTCATCAACATTTGAATTGTTTGTTCCTGGTTACATGAAGTATTTTCTCTTTGACCTGAGAGCTCTGGAATTTGTTTATAATGTCTTGGGAGTTTTTGTTTTGGGATCTTTTTCAGGAAGTGATTGGTGGAGTCTTTCAGTTTCTGTTTTACTCTCTAATTCTAAGATATTGGGGCAGTTTTCCTTGATAATTTCTTGAAATATGATGTCTAGGCTCTTTCTTTGATCAGGGTTTTGAAGTAGTCCAATAATTCTTAAATTCTCTCTCCTGGATCTATTTTCCAGGTCAGTTGTTTTTCCAGTAAGATATTTCACATTTTCTTCTATTTTTTTATTAATTAATTTATTTTGAATTATCAACCATCATTTCCATAAGCTTTTGAGTTTCAAATTTTTCTTCCCCTCCCTCCCCACTTCCCTCCTCAAGATGGCGCACAATCTGATATAGGCTATACATATACATTCCTATTAAACATATTTCCCTTTAGTGATGTTGTAGGTAAGAAATAGAACCAATAGGAGGAACCACCAGAAAGAGAAAACAAAACACAACAGAAGGAAAAAATAGCAAATGGTATGCTTCAATCTGCATTCAAACTCCGTAGTTCTTTCTTCGTATGTGGATAGCATTTTCCATCATGAGGCCTTTGGAGATGTCTTAGATCTTTGTGTTGTTGAGAAGAGGTAAGTCAATCAATATTAGTCATCATACAACGTGGCTGTTACTGTGTACAATGTTCTGGTTCTGCTCACTTCACTCAGCATCAGACCATACTTTTTTTGACTTTGTTTTATTGTTTCTTGATGTCTCATGGAATTATTAGTTTCTGTTTGATCAATTCTAATAATTTTTAGGAATTATTTTCTTCAATGAGATTTTTACCTCTTTTTCCATTTGGCCAGTTCTTTTTTTTTTAATAGTATTTTAATTTTTTTCCCCAATTACATGTCAAGACAATTTTTAGCATTCATTCTTACAAGATTTGGAGTTCCAAATTTTTCTCCCTCTCCTCCCTACTTCCTAAAATGGTTGGCAGTTTGATAGAGGTTATACACATGCTGTCATGTAAAACATAGTTCCATAGTAGTCACAGTTGTGAAAGAAGAAACAGATCAAATGGAAAAAACTACGAAAAAGAATAAAATAAGTGAAAAAAGTATGCTTTCATCTGCATTCAGAGTCCATCATTTCTTTATCTGGATGTGGATAGCATTTTCCTTCGTGAGTTGTTTGTACTTGTCTTGGATCATTGTGTTGCTGAGAAGAGCAGAATCATTCATAGTTGATAGTTGATAGAAGCATAAAAAGATAAACATGAAAGAGTAATCAAAAGTAATAAAGTTAAACTGTTTACATTCCTGTCTGGGAAGATGATGCACGTAACTCCTAAGAACTTTATCATTATTAGGGCAATTAGAAGGAGTCTACATAGACAGAGGGCAGTGAGTGTGTATCAATTATTTTTAGATGAGCTTCCCCCACCCCCCACCCTACTCCCAAAAAAAAGGAAGTAGTGAGAAAGAGGTATACAATGGAAAAAGGGAGAGGTAGAATGGGGAAAATTTTTTCTCATAATAAAGGCTCATAAGGAAAAGTTTTTACATTGGAATGGGAAATGGAGGGGTGGGGGTGGCTGGCAATGCTTGAACCTTACTCTCCTCTGATAGTTGATAGTATTTCTGATACTATGTATGTTTTCCTGGTTCTGCTCATTTCACTCAGCATCAGTTCATACAAGTCTTTCCAAGTTTTTCTGAAATCTGCCTATTCATCATTTCTTATTGCACAATAGTATTCCATTACATTCACATACCACAGCTTATTCAGCCATTCCCCAATTGATGGGCATCCCCTCAGTTTCCAATGTTTTACCACCATGAAAAGAGCTGCTATAAATATTTTTGCTCATGTAAGTCCTTTTTCCTTTTTTATGATCTCTTTGTGATACAAACCTAGTAGTGGTATTGCTGGATCAAAGGGTATGCACATTTTGGTTGTCCTCATCTTCCTGAGTTAAAATCTGGCCTCAGACACTTACTGGCTGTGTTACCCTGGGCAAGTCACTTAATCCCTATTTGCCTCAGTCTCCTCATCTGTAAGATGAGCTTGAGAAGGAAATGACAGACTACTCCAGTACCTTTGCCAAGAAAACCCCAAATGGGGTCACAGAGAGTCAGACACAACTGAAATGACTAAACCACAACAAATACACGTGTGTGTGTGTGTGTGTGTGTGTGTGTGTGTGTGTGTGTGTGTGTAAAATATGCAAGTGCTCATTCTTTTTTGCTATTTGTTAAATTCAGAATAAAAATAAAAATTAATTTAAAAAAAGAAAAGTTAGTCAAAAAGCATTATTAAGCATTTACTATGAGTCAGGCACTGTGCTAAGCACTAGAAAGAAAGACAAAAACAATTCCTTGTCCTCAAGGAGCTCATGTTCTAATAGGTGAGACAAATGTGAAAATGACTGGTGTATATGAGATATATACAGAGAGGGAAACGCTAGCAGCTTAGAACTTGGTAGAAGGTAAGATTTGAACTGAGTCTTGAAGAAAACTAGGGAAACTAAGAGATAGAGGTGAGGAGTGAGAGCATTCCAGGCATGACAAAAGCCCTGAGATGGGAGAAGTCCTCTGTGATGCAGAGAACAGACGGGGGCCACTGGGGCTGTATCCAAGAGTGTATCGAAGGTGTAGGTGTAAGAAGACAGACTAGAAAGGTAGGAAAGGTTGGGGCAGCTAGGTGGTGCAGTGGATAGAGCACCGGCCCTGGATTCAGGAGGACCTGGGTTCAAATCCAGCCTCAGACACATAACACTTACTAGCTGTGTGACCCTGGGCAAGTCACTTAACCCCATTGCCTAGCCAAAAAAAAAAAAGAAAGAAAGAAAGGTAGGAAAGGGGCAGGTTTGAAGACAGTCCAGTGCCAAACACAGGTTGTATTTAGCCTTGGTCTTAAGAAAAAGTAATTAGAGTTTATTTAGTAGGTGGTAAGCAGTGACTGGTGAGGCTTCCACTTTAGGAAATCCTTCCTGAAGGGAGGATGGATTGGAGTGGGGGGAGACTTGAGGCAGGGAGACCAATTAGAAGACTGTCACCATAGTCCAAGCAAGAGATGCTGAAGGTCTGAACCAGAGGTGTAGTCTTGTGAGCAGAGAGAAGGCATATATATGAGAGGACAGGATTTGGCAATGGATTGTCTATGTGAGGTGAGTAGGGTGAGTTGAGGTTGGTAGCAAGGCTGTGAATACTGGATAACTGGGAGATTGGTGGTGCCTTCAACAGTAATAGTTCAGAAGAGGGGAGGGTTTGGAGGAGCACTATAGAGTTGTTCCATACCTGTACTTTTGTTTTCCTTTCTTATGGATCTCAGGTAGGAATTTAGGGTAGATAGTCTTACCAGTAGGTACAAAAAATTCAACAGCCCATCCACAGTCCCAGAAATTTACAAGTAGTAAATAATGTCCTATGAGATCCCCATGATGCTACTGATTGTTAATAGGACTTGTCCTGTGGGTTGTTTTTCCATGAGTATTTTGTTTCTTTCCCTCTCATCTGGTCATTCCCTCTTGTGATCAGTAATAAACATTGTTGCTATCTCTCTGGTTAGGGTTAAGCAGGTGTTCTTGCTGTGGAATCTCTTTTCTCTCAGTGTGCAGTTAACTGGCTCACATAGGGTGTGAAGCTGCCACACTGGCTTCATTAGAATCCTTCTCTAACCAACTGAGTTAACCAGCCCAGACTCTCACCAGGAGTGATTAGGTGAATGAGATCAGTGCTTCTTTAAGTAAAAAAACGTATCTTCCCTCATTTATTACTCATCCTTATTGAATAAAAAAGTGCTGGCCATTCATAGTCTGATTACCTCTTGTTTTCAGATGGATGATGATGACGATGATGATGACATAGGAGACCATGATGATGATCACCCTGGGATGGAAGTGGTGTTGCATGAGGACAAGAAATACTACCCAACCGCCGAGGAGGTCTATGGACCCGAGGTGGAGACAATCGTGCAGGAAGAAGACACTCAGCCCCTCACCGGTAAGCCACTGTGGTCCTGCACTAAGCCCTGGGTTACCGAGGCCGTCTAGTTTAGTGAAGAGTCCTGGACTTGACGTCAGAGGGACCTGGGGTTCAAAAAACCCCCTGACACTTACTAGCTTACTTACTTAACCTCTCTGCATCTTACTTTTCTTATTTATAAAATAAGGATAATAATACCAGCGATACCTGTCTCAGAGGGGTTGTGTTAGAATCAGATGCTTCCACTTCCTTTCCTCTTACTTCTTAACTCTGTAGTTTGGCTTGTAACCTCATCATTCAACCAGAGCCATTCTCCAGAGCTACTAATGTCCAAAATCCAACGACTTTCTCTCTTTTTATGTTCAAGTTCTTTTGGTTGGTTGGTCATTTTTCCGGCCTGTTTCTTGACTTTGAACTTTATGTTAAAGTTGGACTCTGCTCACCTGGTGAGGAAAGGTGGGTGGGTGCTGTCCCACACTTCAGGCTATTTTGCCCTGCTGTTTTCACCGATAGTTCTGGGGGGCTTTCACAGCTAATTTTTGGTACTTCCAAGGTGGTGTGATCTGAGGAGAGGTTCCTGTTCTGCACTCTAATCCTTACTTAGGTGGGGCTTCTGCTGCCTTGTAACTGCAAGTACTTCTCCATAGCTTGGTCTTGGAACTGCTACCCAGAACTGAGTAATAGGCAATGGAGATGCCAAATAAACAGTGCCTGGTCCTACACCCAGTGCTAGCACAGGGGTCCCCGTAATCTCTTTCTGACCAGTTTTTCAATCCCCATAACCAGGCTGAGAACTTTCAGAGATGCTGCTGCCTACAGTCAGGACCAGCCCTCTCCCCAGTATCCCAAATATCTCCTTCTGTTGTCCTAAGTTGTCTTGGGCTAGAAAAATGTCTCACCCCGACCTTTTGTTGGCTGTATTGCTCCAGAATTCAGTTTGACCCATTAAAGTTGTTTGGAGGGGAATGTTGGAAGAGTTCTGCTGGAATGCTTCTTCTACTTTACTTCTTGGCTCCACCCCCTCTCCAGTGGCCTTTTCTTAATCATCATCCTTCTTGACTTCTCTGCAGCCTTTGACACTGTCTATTGTGCCTTGATACTCTCTTCTCACTAGCTTTTTGGGATCCATGTCTCTTTTGGTTTTCCTCCTAACCTATCTGTCTGCTCCTTCTCAGTCTCCTCTGTTCTATCTTCGTGCAAATCATACTTGCTACCTGTGGATGTCCCATGGGGTTCTATCCTGGGCCTTGTTTTCTTTTCCCTCTGTACTGTTTCACTTGGTGAACTCACATAGATTCAGTCGTCATCTCTATGCTGCTGACTTTCTGATATATTTACCCAGCCCTCATCTCTGCTGATCTCCAGACATACACCTTCGCCTGCCTTTTGGATATCTTTAACACTATGTCCCATAGACATGTTATACTCAGCAACTCCAAAGCTGAACTCATTATCTTTCCCCTAAAACCTTCCCTTCTTCTGAACTTCTCTGTTTACTGTTGAGGGTACCACCATTCTCCTGGTCACTCTGACTTATAACCTAGATATCATCCTCAGCTCCTCCCTCTCTCTCACCTCCCATATCCAGTGTTGCCGAGGTCTGTTGTAATATCTCATCTATGACCCCTTCTTTCCTGACGCTGCCACCACCCTGATGGAGGCCTTCATTACTTTGAGTCTGTACTATTACAGTAGCCTTCTGGTTGGTTTCTGCCACAAGCTTCTTCCCACTCAAATCCATCCTCCACTGATGAAACTGATTTTCCTAAAGTTCAGATCTCACCATGTTAACCTCCCTACTTAGTACACTCTAGTGGCTCCCTGTCACCTCCAAGATCAAATATAAAATGTCCTATTTGGCATTCAAAGCTCTTAATAACCACTTGCTTCTTCTGGCTTCCCTGGCCTTCTTCAGTCCCAGCTAAAATCCCACCTTCTACAGGAAGACTTTCCCATTGCCCTTTAATGCTGTTGCCTTCCCTCTGTTCATTATCTCCAGTTTATGCTGTCCATAGCTTGTTTTTTGTGGCTATGTGCATGTTGTCTCCCCCATTAGGCTGGGAACTCTTTGAGAGCAGGACCTGTCTCTTACCTTTCTCTGTGTCCCCACTGCTTAGCACAATGCATGGCATATAGTAAATACTTAATAAATGTTTATTAACTGATTGAAGTCACATGTCAATGAGTGTAAGTTAATATACTTGCAAGTAAGAACATGTGCCGAGGACAAGTGCCAATTAATAAAGTAAATAAAATTAAGTGAGATTGCTCAGGGAAGGTTGGCTGGGCAAAATGGTTTTTGATTTATTAGCATTTAATCAGATTATTTGCTTGGGAAAAAGGCAGTGTTATCCAGCTTTCTTTAGGGGAGCAGAGAGCATGAGTTTGGGGAGCCTGTGAGGTTTCCTTTGTCCTCTCTGGTTGATACTTAAGAGATGAATACTCTGTTCTTGAGGCAAACTCTGAAGCTGGCTCTATCCATTATGCTACTCTGCCTCTGCCTCCATTGTCTACATCCTTAATCCATTATGCTACTTTGCCTCTGCCTCCATTGTCTACATCCTTAAAAAAATTTTTATGTCCTTGAAGACAGTTGTTGAAAGTCTTCCCCTTAGCCTTTTCCTTTCCAGGTCAGACAAACCTAATTCTTTTAACTTTTTCTGCTTTCTGTGACTTTAATCCCTTTTGTTGCTCTCCTCTGAGCAGGAAAGTACTTGGAAGTAGTGACAATCTCACAATCCACGTGACACCTTTTTAACATTTTGTGGTTATGATTCCTGGACCTCAACTCCTCTAACCTCTAATCATATTCTACTCCAGTCATCTTCCAGGATGGCTATATTTTGACTTTATATTGCTTGGAAGTCCCAAGATTGTGAACTCTGAAATTCCCTCTCTGGCCAGAATTTCCTATCCAGCCCCGGCTGCATCTGTCCCTTGTCAGGAATGGGCTTTTCTTTACTCTTCCATCTCATCTTTCCTCATCAGTTGATTGAAATGAAGACTCAGCTCTTGTATCCTCTTTCTCTTTTTCTAAACAGTCATCAGTGTGGTTTCTCCATCCTTAGATCATTGTACCATCCTGTTCACTTACCCCATTCTGAAGAAGGTCGTGATTTAGATCAGAATTCTTTATGTGTTCATCTTATCTCTCCAACATCACTGTGTGCTTTCTGAGTTCACTGGCTGTTATTTTATTTACTTTGTATGGTGTCTTGCAGGTGCTCCCTGGTAGAGCAGGGTAAGGTAATGCTTAGAGAGCTGGCCTCGGAGCCAGGGGGATGAGCTGGGTTTAAGTCTTGTGTCAGACACTGATTGGTTGTGTGACCCTGGGCAAGTCCCTTCCTCACCTCTCTCAGCTGAGAAGTTACAGAGCAGGTGTGGGTGGATCTGCCTCTGCTGGTGGGGGGAGTCACCCAGAGGCTCCTGTCCTGATGAAATCACAGGTCTGAACCACCCAGAAGGCAGGGTGAGCCTCTGCTCTTCCTGTGGCTGAGTCCTCCTCTGTGGGAATAATTCTGTAGAGCAAGGGGGTGTCACTTCTTGACCTTTATTGTGTCAGGGACCTCTTCTTCCATGGAAGTTTTTAAATGCCTAAGATAAAATAATAGAATTACAGAGGGAACCAGTTATAGTAAAATAACAATTATCAAAATATAAAAAAAAAGTTCGTGCACTCCAGATATTAAGAACCCCTGCTCTAAAGGATAAAATATATTGATGTAGGTGGTGCAGTGGATAGAGTGCTGAGCTTGAAGTCAGGAAGACCTCAGCTCAAATCCAGCCTCAGACACTTAATAGCTGTGTGACCCTGGGCAAATCACTTAATCCCATTTGCCTCAGTTGTAAAATGGGGATAATAACAGCACCTATCTACCGGGGCTATTGTGATGACCTGGAAAATTGTAAACATGAAATAAATGTTAGCTATTATTATTAATTCACATATAAGAAAGGACATGTGTACATTTATTCTTGCCTGAATATGGGCCATATTTGTTATATTTCTTCCTCAGAGCCTATTATTAAACCAGTAAAAACCAAGAAATTCTCTCTGATGGAGCAGACCTTACCTGTCACTGTGTACGAGATGGAGTAAGTAACCAAGTCTTTACCTCTACTGAAACAGCTTGGAGATAGGAGCGTGGTATGTCAGAGGGTTGTGGAAACAACATTTCTGTTAACCAGAGTCAGTTTGGGCTGTCAGCTGGGAAATCTAACTCTGGCTAAGTGTCTGCTGGTTGATCTGCAGTTTCCATGTCTTTAGACTTTTATTTGGTGGTAGTGTAAGTGACCTTTTGAAACAAAATGAAAAGCTATTAATTTTTGATGTGTTAAATAACATGATTGTCAGGATCCTAGCAACAGCCTTCTTTTTGATTGATAAGGCATATAAACATTTTTCAAACACATTCTCCCTTTACTTGGAATGGGGAGAGCACCTGCTGATGGAAATAGGTTCAGAAACACGGGGTCTGACCATAGAATGCATGCTGCTTTTGAGTATACTTTCTCTGTGAAATGTTCTTGAGACTGTACTTGAATTGCCATGTTCTCGTTGCTCAAACCTTTAAACGAATTTCTATTGGTGTTTTTGCATACCCTAAATATCCCCTTGTATTCTTCTTCCCAGAGAAGCATCCCATATTACAAAAGATACTTTAAAGAAAAAAGGAGGAAAAAATCAGCAAAACTGATTAAAACATCCAAAAAAAATCCAAAAATAAATGCAGTGTTCTATACCCATAGGCCTTCTACCTTTGCAAAGGAGTGGGTGAGGTGCCTCCTTCTGTCTCTTCTTTGGAGCCATTCTTCTTAGTGATTTTGCAACATTCACCTTGGATTGTTTTGTGGTTTTCTTGCATCACAGTCCTTCACTATCCTCAGTGGTGGCAAATCTTCATTCTTGAAAGGTGGATTTAACTTTTGAAAATAGTCAAAAGGCACCTGCAGCTGTAGTGTGATACAGTGGATAGAGAGCCAGCCTCAGGGTCTGCAGGATGCAAGTTCATGTCCTTCCTCTGACCTATATTGATTTTGTGGCCCTGGATAAGTTACTTAACCTCCTAGAGCTCCAGGCTCCTCTGTAAGACCATAAGTTGCACTATTACCTTTCCATACTGGTCGAGTGAGTTTAATCAGAAGGCATTCCCTCCTCTGACCAAATCCAAAATTCAGACATCTGGAGCCTAGGCTGGTGATCAGACTGCCTCACATCATTCTGGATCACAAATGAGTTATAATTATGAAGTAAAGAGACCAGTGCAGCTTGTGACCTAGGTCAGATGGTAATTCCGGGTGATGAGTTCCAAAGGAGATTTCAATTGGAAAAACACTGTAGCTTCCTAAGATAGCTGCTTTGAAGTTGGCAACACTCATTTGGATGTATTGATGCTAGTGTGTTTCAAAAAAGAAAAACAGGAAAACAATCAAAAATAAAAACTTTATAGTTGTAGTATAATTAATATATATAGAGAGAGAGCTATATGTATAGATAGCTATAGATAGATATAGATAATATATATCTATAATCATATAGATAACAGATCTATCTATCTGTAGTAATTTTCCAAGGCATGCATTTCTGGGTATAGCCTGCTGTTTAAGTGACTTTAGTGGTGAACCATTCCATTCTGGGTGCCATAGTATCTGTACAGATATAGGGGTAACGCTTGCATTTTCATTTCCACAGGCTCTCACACAGTCACAAGTAGAAAATCTTGTTTTACTTCAGGACTCTTTCCCCAATGTTATGAAACTGAAATATGTATGATTTTGGGTGTTTGGGTTTTCTCGAATAATTCAAGAAGCAGAGCTCCCCTGCTTGAGGCCATTTGAAACCAGCCCTTCTTTCTTTCCAGTTTCTTGGCTGACTTGATGGACAACTCAGAGCTGATCAGAAATGTGACCCTTTGTGGACATCTTCACCATGGCAAAGTAAGGAAGGCCTGGAACAGCTATGGGACTGGATTTCTCTTTATTTTCATTAGTGGTTCATCATCCCTGAAAATTTAATGGATGGGCTGGGGGGGGGGGGGGGGGGGGAGGGGCAGGTAAGCAAGTTTCCTGGTTCCAGAGGGTCTGTCCTTGCTCTGAAACCATGCTATGAGTGGCCAGCATTCTTGTCTCACAGCAGATGTTTATAAGTCACTTGCCTTCCTGAGCCTTGTGTCTACAACTTGAGAGAAGAAGAGAGATTGAGCTTTTAGCTGACTTGCTGCCTTACTCTGATTTTTATGAGTTTTCATTTCCTAGGGGATACCTGTCTGAGAGGCAATTCATCTTATTTCATTTGGAAATTAACCTCTGGCCTCAGTGTTAATATTGTTCTCTCCTGCAGTCCTGCCTTTTCTCCTACCACTTCTCTTCCCCTTTCCCTAATTATTTTGGGGTTTAAAAAAAAAGAAGTAATTTGATGTTATACCTTTCCCAATGTTGTTGATATTTCATTTTCTCTTCCCTTGAAGACTTGTTTTGTAGATTGTTTAATAGAGCAGACTCATCCGGAAATCAGAAAGCGCTATGATCAAGATGTAAGTAGAGCTACCATTGTGGGTGACTCAGGTTGAATCCTGGTGTTCTCTTTGTCATCTCCTTTTACCTTATAAAGAGATGGAAACTACCAGATGCTGCTTTGTAGTTGTTGGTTCTGTTGATGGTCTCTGAGAGGGTGCTGTGAACTCTAATTTGAGTGTAGAGAATCTTCACCTGCCACGTGTTAGCAGTCTGTTCTCACCCTGGGGTATATCTTCTGTCCTAATATATCTCGAGTTATGTACTTTATCCCTTCTTATTAGTAACCAGTCTGCACATATACAGTTGAGGCTTGTTTTCACTATACCTAATGAATACCTCTAATATCTAAATAGCTCTAAATGAGGGCAGAGTAGCTAGAAGTCTCACTGCAGTAAATGCTGGCAGGAAAGTATTTTTGAAATATTTAATATCAGGAATCCTTAGATCCAGGGGAGCCATCAGGTAGTGGGGAAGAAGGGAAAGTGAGTGACAAGGAACCTATTGGCAATTAAATTCAGGAAATACCAGTTGACTCTTCTGACATACAGGGTTTCTGAGAAGGCTGCTCTGCTGTTGTCACCCCTAAGGGCCCTTCGTGGGTTTGAGTGATTATATCCATCCGACTGCACCAGGTTTTACTCCTTATTATTCTCTAGTGTCCTCCTCCACAGTATACTTTATTCATACATCTAGTGACTGTCTCCAATTGGATGGACACTGTCCTAAATGCCAGATTTTAACTGTGGGGTCTCCTGCAGTTTCAGTTCCTTTTCTTGCTTATAGTACTATGAAGGTTAGGATGTTGTTTGTCCAGGACAAGGCATCTAAATCTGGGTAATGATAACAATGAGAGCCCTTTATTTTTTTTTTTTTCAGCTCTGCTACACAGACATCCTGTTTACTGAGCAAGAGGTAAGTGCATAGGAAGACCGGCTCCTTTTGACTTGATCCAGCAGCTATTAGATCAGTAAGGTGTGAGGATGAATGACAACACCATGGAGTGATTTATAACACCTCTTACTTCCCTCTGGCATCTTAGTCTCCTTTTGGCACCATAATTTATAGTTTAGGGTGGGATGGGGAGTCACATTTTAAGGCAAACTGTTTCTGCTTGAATTTGATATGACCTATAAAGCCAGTAGCAAGAGACAGTATCTTAATCTGTGCCTATAGTTGCAAAAATTCAGCACAGATCTAAAATTAGCAATATATTAAAAGCAAGTCACTTAACTCCGATTGCCTCACCAAAAAAAAAAAAAAGCATATAAGATAAAGATGTTACACTGCAAAGAGGGTATAATCATATGTATATAGCATACAGAAATACATTCATAATAATAGCTTATGTTTTGTAGCAAGATATTATAATAGCAGAATATTGTATTTTTTAATTTGCTTCTAGTAATAGCCTGGTAAGTTAAATAGCAATGAGTGGGTATGTCCTCATTTTACAGATGAGGGGACAGGTTTAGGGAGGTTTAAGTGATTTTCCCAAAGTCTCAGCACAAAGATTTGAGCCCAGGTTTTGTAGCTGTAACTCTAGCCCCTCTCCCCTTACATGAGTGTGCTGCCACCTCTCCGTGTGTGTATAGCTCTTATTTGGTCTATGAGTCAGTGGGGCATGTATTTGTCTGTCTCTGTCATCCATGTTTTCATTTCTCCTCCTCCCCTTTCTTCCTTAATAAATGAACAGTTTATAGAACTAACGTGTGCACATACACATACAATGGCTCACATTTTCCTGGTGTCTTACAGTTTGCAAGACACTTTGATCACAAGCATTTGCTTTATTTTGCAAGGCAGCATAGTGTGGACTGAGTCGTGGGCTGGAAGCCTCAGATTCTGCCTCACTCGCTTACTGGCAGCGTGTGACCCTGGGCACTTGTCCAGCCGAAGCCCACTCTCTGGGCTTCAGTTTCTGTATCTGTAAAATGAGGAGGTTGGACTCAATGACCTCTTCCATCCATGTCAGCCCTTAATCCATGGTCTCTGAGGTAGAAAGTGTGGGCTTTGTTGTCCTCCTGTGACTTAATCAAGGTCATACGGGAATTAGAAGAATTAGATGTCAAATCCATCAACTTCTTGTTCCATGTTTAGACCCCTTTATGTTGTGCCACACATAGTATCATAGATTTAGAGCTGGAAAGGACCTTAGTGGTCATCAAGTCTCATTTGTAGTTGAGGAAACTGAGGTCTGGAGTGGTGGAAGGGAAGTGATTTGTCCTAGGTCACAGAGCCAGTGGATGTCAGAGGCAGGGTTTAAACCTTGTGTCCTCTAAAGTACATAAGCTCTCTTTCTTTCTCTGTCTCTGCCTCTCTTGACAGTGTATTTTCTCCGTATCGCTCTCCCTTTGTCAGTCTCTTTTACTGTCTCATCATACATGTGCTCGAGTACATATATGTACATATTTCTATAGAGAGAGAGATAAGTAATATACCATGCGCCTGCAATTTCTGTTCTGGTTTCCCTCTTCTTCCCTCCCTAAACCCTGTAGTTAACAGCTGAACTTTGCATTATCTTCTTTCCCTGTATTCTCAATCCTATGTACCCTTGGCCTTTCACCACTCATTCCTTGCCCAGACCCACCTCTTGGTTATACCTACCATCTACTTCCTTCCTTCCTAGACCAATGTTGTGGAATAGTGATGGAAGAAGTCGTAACAGCTATACTCCCTGGGTCCACTACAAGTTTGTTATCCACTCTCAATTGGACCCTCAAGGAAATCGCTTTACTCTTCCTTAATTGACAGGATTTCATTCCCTCCTGTGACTGGTTCAAAATCTTTTCTTCTTTCAAGCCTTCTATACCAGGCTCTTTTCCCTCCTCATAGGACCTTGCCTTATACTTTATTGAAACAGGAGGCCATTTTTTTTTGAGATCCCCATTCTCCTCTCCTTTAATCCAGTCTCTGAAGATGAGATGGCCTTGCTCCCAAGGCCAGCCCTCCCTGCTTGTGCCCCTGATCTCATTCTCTCCTGTCCTCTCCAGAAGATTGCTGTCATTATCATCAAGTCTCTCTCTAATCTTCAGTCTCTCTCTAGCTGCTACTTCCTTCCTTGTTGCCCACAAACATGCCCAGAATTCCCTCCTCCATCTTTAGAAAATTTTCACTTGACTCTACCAACATCCTCCCATCCCCTTCCCTGCCTCAGCTATCCTCCCTTTCACAGCCAGACTCCCAGAAAAGGCTGTCTACACTTTCTGCCTCCAGTCCTTCTCCTCTCCCTTACTCCTCAACCACTTAAGAGTCTGACTTTGACCCTCATCACTTAACTAAAACTGCTCTCTTCAAAGTTACCAGCGACTTCTTAATTGCCAAATGCAATGACTTTTTCTTAGCTTGCATCTCTGTAGCTTTTGATGCTGGTGACTCCACCTATCCAGATACTCTTACCTTTCTAGGTTTGTATCACATTCTTCTTTCTTGGTTCTACTACCTCTCTGGATGCTTTAGTTCTCCTTTACTGCCCTCTCATTCTTGTCCTGCCATTAACTAAATACACCTGGCCTGGGCCCGCTTCCCTCCCTACACCTTCTCAGTGATCTCTTTACTTCCCGTAGGTTTAGT
Source organism: Vombatus ursinus (assembly GCF_900497805.2). Taxonomy (NCBI): domain Eukaryota; kingdom Metazoa; phylum Chordata; class Mammalia; order Diprotodontia; family Vombatidae; genus Vombatus; species Vombatus ursinus. The sequence goes on along the minus strand of NW_020954579.1, from coordinate 7,794,491 downwards.
TATCACCTCTATACTTTTTACATACATTACTTTTTACATAAGGTCTATATATTGAGGCCTAGTGTGTCTTTCTGAACTCCACTTTGACCTCTCCAGCTGCTTAGTAAACATCCATCTCATGTCCCATTGACGTCTCATACTCCATAAACCCCAAACAGAACTTATCGTCTTATCCCTCAAACCTGTTTTCTCTTTCTAACTTCCCAGTTCATGTTGAGGGTGCCACCATCCTTCCCATCATCCACATTAAGAATTCAACATCAGCCTCAGTTCTTCACTCTCATCCCTGCTCCCCACCACATCCTGTTGTTCTGTCACCACCACATCTCTCACATCTAAGTCCTTAACAGTTATAGTCACCGTGATGCAGGCTGTCAGCACCTCTCCCCTGGACTGTTGGAATAGCCTTCCTTCTAGATTCGAGTCTCTCCTCTTAATTCATCTTGCACACAGTTGCCAGAGTGATATTTTTTATTAGTTTATTTTTAGTTTTCAACAATCACTTCCATAAGCTTTTGAGTTTTAAATTTTCTCCTCCTTCCTCTTCACCTCCCTCCCCAAGAAGGCATGCAGTCTGATAGAGGCTCTACATCCACATTAGAGTGACATTTATAACGCATGCATCTGACCATGTCACTTCCCTGCTCACAAAGTTCCAATGGCTCCTTCTTGTCTCTAGGATAAAATACAAACTCTTTTGTTTGACGTTTAAAGCTCTTCACAGTCTGTCTCCAGCCTGCCTTTCCATACTTATTTCTAGATTGGGCCCCCAGATTTGAGCTGTTCTTCCTCCTCATCTCTGCTTTTGTGAAGCCCTAGCACCACTACCTACAGGAGGCTTCTTCTGATTGCCTCCCAGCTGTTAGTGTCCCACTCCTGAAATTACTTTGTATTTATTCTATATATTTACTTGTATGTGTACAAGTGGTTTCCCCTCATAGAAAGTAGTTTCCACAAGGGCAAGAACAATTTTAGTTTTGTCTTTGTGGGTGCCCCCTCTACTCCTGCCGCAAGCCCCTAGCGCGGTACCTGATACACAGTACTTGCTCATTAAATATTTATTGATTGATTTTTGTCGTTGTAGAGAATTCCTGGTGTAGGAACTCCCTCCACAAACAGATTATAAAGGGTATGATTTAATAGATAAGTCATGGAGATTTGCTTGAAGCACATAAGGGTTAATGAGGGTCTCAATATTGGTAAGCATTAGAGGCAGATTTGAACCTAGCCCAGCAGTCTATCCACTGTGCTCTGCTGCTCCTCTCTCAGTATCTAAACATGCATGTATGTGGATACACACATGTATGTATGTCATTATGTAAACCTATGTACTGTGTCTAATTCTATTTATTAGTTTCCTATTATTCTTTTATGTTCCACATTATTTTAAAATGAAAAAGATTTTAAAATCTAAAGTAAAAACTACCCCAAAATAAAATTACTTTTTACATAAGTCATTGTATTGATTTTTTTTTTTTACTTTAGACCAGTCACACTAGATTAAAACATTTATTACCCCTATTAGGGAGGTTAGACCTAGATGTCTCTAAATAAACTTTGTACTACCTTCCATCTCTCTTCACTATTCCAGATTTATCGTAGGGAATCTCTCTCCCCACCTCATTAAAAAGAAAGGGAAAAATAATTTATCAAGATTATAGCAGGAAAAAATAAAGATCATAGCAGAATGGGCTTAGATAAAAATCACATGCTATATGTGTGAGGAAGGGGGCCCTTGGGGAAATAATAGGGTTATCAGTTCATTTTTAGTTGGCAAGATCTCCAGAACAGAGTGACCCCAGCCTCAGTGCCCTCTTATGTTTAGATCTCACCTTCTTACTTTATCCTTTCAGAGGGGTGTTGGCATCAAAAGTACTCCAGTGACAGTGGTCCTGCCAGATACCAAGGGAAAGTCTTACCTCTTCAATATCATGGACACACCAGGTGAGTGTGCCGGTTTCTGCTGGCACAACTAATAGATCATTGCTTCACCTTTTAACATCTCGACCACTTTTTGCTTTCCTTCATGCTCTCAATTGCAAGAGTAGACAAGTTCATGCTTGGGTGTCAGTCAATCAATAAACATTTATTAAATATCTAATACATACTAGGTACTGTGGATATAAAAGGAGGCAAAAGACAGTCCTGCCCTCAAAGAACTTACAGTCTAAATGGGGAAACAACATGCAAACAAATATATACAAAATAAGCTATATACAGGAGTCATGGGGAGAGACTTAAGGCAGGCAGATACTGCAGCAAGCTATTGCAGTAATCAAGGAATGAGGTGATTAGGGACTACACTAGAGTGGCTGCAGTGTCAGAGGAGAGAAGGGGGCATTTGAGAGATGATACAAAGGTGAAATTGATAAGCCTGGGTAACACTTTGGATAAGGGGGTCTGGTGAGATATAGTGAGGAATCCAGGATGACTCTTAGGTTAAGAGACTGAGAGACTGGAAGAATGGTGTTACCTGTACAGTAATAGGGAAGGTAGGGAGAGTTTATGGGTTCCATTTTGGACATAATGTGTTAAAGATGTCTAATGGACGTTCAGTTCAATATGTCTAAAAGGCAGTTAGCTATGTGACATTGGAGGTCAGCAGAAAATATTGGGGCAAGATAAGTAGATTTGAGAATCATCAAGCTAGAGATGGTAATTAAATCCATAGGAGCTGATGAGATGACCAAGTGAAGTAGTATAGAGGGAGAAGAGAAGAGGGCCTAGACAGAATCCTGAGGGACCTGTGGTTTGGGGCGGGGGAGGTGATCTGGAGGAGGATCCAACAAAAGAGACAGAAAAAACAGAGAAAGAAGTCAGATAGAAGGAAAATCAGGAGAAACTGGCATTCTGAAAATCTGGAGAGAGGAGGGTATCAAGGAGTAGAGAGTGATCAACAGTGTCAAAGGCTGCAAAGAGGTCAGAGAGAATGAGCATTGAGAATTGAGAATTGGCAACTAAGAGATCATTAATAACTTTGGAGAGAGCAGTTTCGGTGGACATCCATCATGCTTTAAATCCTTCCTGTCTAGGAAGGAATAGTGAATATGTTAAGTAATATGTAATAACAAAAGTGTTATGAAGATATAACACGTATTATATAGTCAATATATATTTGTAATATTATGTTACTATTTTATATTACATATTGTTACATATATTATATGTAATAATAAAGTGCCTTTTAAACATCTCCTTTGGCTGACCAGTTCCAGGCATCCCATGGCCCCCTTGTTTCTGTTCCAGTGCCATATCATTGAAGGAAACCATGACTTCCCAAGTAGGTTTTCCCTCTCGATCTAGGGCAGGAGTGGGGAACCTGCGGCCCTGAGGCCCCATGTGGTCCTCCAGGTCCTCAAGTCCGGCCCTTAGACTGAATCCAAACTTCATAGGACAAATTCCCTTAATAGAAGGATTTGTTCTGTAAAACTTGTACTCAGTCAAAAGGCCACACCCAAGGAGACCTAGAAGGCCACATGTTGCCTCAAGGCTGCAGGTTCCACACTCTGATTTAGGGTATCCCTAGATCAGAATTGTAACCCAGCCTTCCCCTACTTTTTAATTCTACCTCTCCTCCCCAGAACACTGGTGCTGTTGTACTGCTCACGACCCCTTCCTGCCCCTATCTTTCTCCTGAATTCTGAACTGTCTCTTGATACCTCCTGGGCCAAGAAAATGTGTTTGTTACAGAAAAATAGGCTGTCAGAACTTAGAGATAATCTAGTCCAATTCCCAAATGAGGCAGACAAGGCCCAGGGAGGCAGTGACTTTCCCAAGGTCAAACAGTAATTAGTGGAAGAGCAAGGCATAGAGTTCATGCTGTCCTCTATCCCCTTTTCAAAGGGTTTTTTCTCTGCTTTCTAGAGCCACTACCTGCTACTTGAATAAATTTATTTGTATTAATCTGTTAGTGGGTGCAGATGTGTGTCCCATCTTACCTAACAAGGGCTTTTGTAGAAGAGGATTAACTCAGTTTGTCTTATCAATGGGAATTTCAGAATTGTGGGAGACTTTGGGTTGGGGGAAGGTAAGGAGGTGTTATAGGTCTGGAGGTTGCCTATAGTTGCAGTAACTGTGCTGAAGGAAGAGAGCCAGGGACTTTCATTTGAGCCATTGCAGGCAGGTAAGAGTACCAGTGCATTAAGCTGTACCCACAGACTGCCCTTTCTGCATGTTTGTTTTTTTCAGGACATGTGAATTTTTCTGATGAAGTAACAGCTGGCTTGCGCATCTCCGATGGGGTAGTGCTTTTCATTGACGCAGCTGAGGGGGTGAGCGTTTGTTTTTGTGAGATCTTGGACAGTATTTTCTTAACCCCCTTCCTTGTAATTGCTGCAAATAATTCCCAGAGCAAAAGAATGAGAAGGATTCAGAGGTTTTGGTGATTAATTTAAGGTAGTTGTGTGATTAAGTTTAGTTTTGCTCTGATTTAAGGACAGTGAATCAAATTCAGCATCCATTCTTAAAAGGGGTGTAATCACTCCTTTCCCTTGGTAGAGCTGATCAGTGGAATTCAACATGATTTAGGAAATGAGGAGATAACATTGTAATCTGGAGGGAGGGGGCAGGTATAAATGTATTTTAAATATTTGCTCTAAATTAATGATTTTATTGAGTTAGTGGTAGGAGTTAGAAAGCTCAGCTGAGAAAGAATATGATGGTTGGGTGGACAAATTCAAGGTTTCCACAGGCCCTTGCCGGGTAGTCAGAAAGCCACACCAATATTTAGTTTCCTCACTTGTGTGCCATTGGTGAGGTGGCCAGTAGGGGGAGCTACTAGTTCTTAGCCAGATAATCCTGCTTCTTTAAGTGGTAATAACAACAACAAAAACTAGCATTTTTATAATGCTTTAAGTTTGCATAGTTCTTTACAAATAGTGCTTCCTTTTGGCTAATCACAGGTCTTGGCTGACCAATTCCAAGAATAAGTAAGGGAGCTTATCTGCTGTCCCAACCCTCTTTCCTGCTTTGCCCATGTTAAAAGATAAGGCCCTTTGCAACCTTGCTGTGGGGCTTTCATGGCTTCTCCTCCATTCTCTGAGTCTGGTGTTCCTTAGGTGATGCTGAATACTGAGCGGCTGATCAAGCACGCAGTGCAGGAGAGGCTTGCCGTCACTGTGTGCATCAACAAGATTGACCGGCTGATTCTAGAGCTAAAACTTCCCCCGACAGATGCCTATTACAAGCTGCGTCACATTGTGGATGAAGTCAATGGATTAATCAGGTATGGGGGAGACCATGTGGAGTGTGCTTCCCTTCTTTAGTGCTATTGAGTTTTTTAGAGATTGTAACCCTGAGGGCTTGAGGTTGTGGTGTGGAAGGCCTGGATGGAGGTGAATTGTTGTGATGTCAAGGAATAGAGTTTCCTAGGGTCAGAACCCTAGAGCTGGAAGGGACCTCACAGGAAGAAGAGTCCCAAGGTGATGAAATGACTGCCCACGGCAGTTGCCCACGGCAACACAGGTAGTAGGAAGCATCAGGATAATTTGACCTAGGTAAAAGGAGGCCAGAGATTGATGGGATTTAATAACTGAGTGAGTGTGTTTGACATAGACAGAAATGTTGCTGCTGACCCACCATTGACAAGGTGTGTGCTCTGAGATTTTTTTTCTAGTGAGATCAGGGCTAGGGATATAGGCTGTGGCCATGAAAGGATTGAACCATAAACTTGGTCTCATTGTCATTGCTAATCAACCAAATGACCTAACTAGCCTCAGACCTTCAGGAAAAGGATTATTAAATAAGTGGCAGCAAGTAGCTGTCCCTCGTTTTCACTCTAAACGGACTAACTCAAACTGGACAGGTTCAGAAAGAATTTCCCAGCAAAGCATTGGAAAGCCTGTGATGTATTGCATAGTGTAGAGAGTCAGCATCCTACACAGTTGGAGTCAGGAAAGACTGGGATTGGAGTATGCCTTTGGCACTTAATAGATGTGTGATCCTGGGCAAGTCATTTAACTTTCTGAGCTGCTTTCTAATCTGTAAAATGGGGATGGTAATAATAGCACCTAACTCACAGCATTGTTGTGAGCCTTAGATGAAATCATGTGTGTAAAGGACTTTTGCAAACCTGAAAGGGCTGTGGAAATGTCAGCTGCTTGCACAAGCTGCATGAAAGCTTTATGAAGCTGCAGCTGCAGCTGCTGCTACTAATATTACTGTCAGTCCTACCATCTGCCACGGTCAGTGGGGTAGGTGCAACGTTGTGTGAAAACAGAGAAATAGACTGAATGATCTTTTGGGGTCTCTGCCAGCCCTAGGATTCCATAAGACAGCCATCTAGATCTATCTGTAAAGATACTTTTTCCCTTAAAGAGTTATTCCACTGTAGGGAATTGAGAGCAGTGTCTGAGCAGCACGCAAAACCACTTTTAGGAGTCTTTTGGATTCTTAGCCCCCAAGATGATTTTTTGCAACTCTTTTGTAGTTTCTGTTGCTTTATAACATAGTTTGTCTGTTCCTCTTTAGTTGTCCTGCCTTGTAGCTGTAAAATCTTTTCTAATCCAACAAGCATTTATTAAGTCAAGTACTTACTCTGTGCCATGCACTGGGATTACAAAGACAAAACATGAGCAGTCCCTGCCCCTGAGGAGTTGTGTTCTCCGTGGCAGAGGCGAAGGCCGATGGATGTTGGGGGATTACAGCACATTAACTGATTACTGAGTGCACGGTTATTCGGGGAGGGGTTGAACACCCACAACTAAGGGCACCAGGAGGGGAATCTGGGAGGAGGTGATACGTGCTGAGCTTTGGATGTGAGGAGGAGGCAGCTCCTGATTCCAGTACAGGAGATGGAAAGCCCGGGGCGAGGCCCAGAGGATGGCCAAGTGCTGAGCTCAGGAGCCCATGTGGGCCACTTTGGCTGTGATGAGGAACGTGGGGAAAGGAGAAGAAGCAAAGGCAAACGGGGCCAGATTGAGAAGGACTTTCAGTTTGTGTTTTATCCTAGAGGCCGAAGGGCACTGTTCACAGTTCTGGGGCCGAGGAGGGACATGGTCACACTTGTGCTTTAGGAAAGTGATTCTGCCAGCTGTGTGAGAGATGGGTGGGAGAGGAGGAATTAAGAGGCAGCATGTCTTAGGTTTGCCACAGTCTGGGTGCTAAATGCTCCCTCAGGAGGCTTTTTCTACAGGAATTCATTCAGCACATTGACTCAGTGTCTACTGTGTATGGCATCCTGTTGGTGGGGAACTAAGAAGTTTAGATAACCATTGTTCATGTTCTCATGGAGCTTAAAGTCTAATGGGATTTTGTATACCCACAACCAACTTTCATAATCCATGAGAAGTACTTCTGAGGGGTTCAAAATGCTTGTGCCAAGCCAAGATGCTAAGAGGCTAAGGTCTTTACCCGTAAGGGAATGCACAGGATGGGGGTGAGAAGAGGTTGGCTACAACAGCGTGGGAGTAGAGGGCAGTGGTATCACCATGGGTAAGCCACTTTTTCTCTTTTAGCCTCGTCTTCCTCATCTTTAAGAAGAGGATAATGGTGCCTGAAGAACGTGCCTCACAGGCGTGTTTTGTGGATCAAAATGAGATCCGGCAGTCAACAAACATTTGTTAAGCACTTAATATGTGCCAGGCCCCTTGCTTATTTTTGGAGATATAAAAAAAAAGTCCCTGCCCTCAAGGAATTTGCATTTCAATGGTGGAGATAATCTGTACATATATAAGAATTTGTAAGATATATATCGAATAGTTGGAAGGTAGCCTTAGACAGGAAGGCTAGTCTAGCAGCTGAGGGAACCCAGAAAGGCCTCCTACAGAAGATGGCGCTTGTGCTGGGTCTCCAAGGAAGCCAGGGATTCTCTGAAAACATTCCAGGCGTGAGAATATCAAGACCAGAGATAGAACATCCTGTATGAGGAACAGCAGATAGGCTAATGTGGCTGGATTACAGAGCAAGTGAATGGGGAGTAATGGAGAAGACTGGAAAGATTACAAGAGCTTGAAATGTCAGATGGAAAAGTTCAATTCTAGAGGTAAGTGGGAACCACTGGAATTTACTGAGTAGGGCTTGGTGACGTGGTCAGGCTTGTGCTTTAGGAAATCACTTTAGCAGCTGTGTGGAGGTTGATTTAGAGTAGGGGAAAAGCTAAGGCAGAGAAGACCGATTTAGGAGACCATTGTCTAGGTGAGAGGTGATAAGGACCTGAACTAAGGTGGTCACTGAGAGAAAGAGAACAGGTCAGATGCAAGAGATGTTGTGGAGAAAAAAAACAAGATTTGGCAATGAATTAGCTATTTGGGGTAGAAGAGAGTAAGGCGTCAGGGATGGTACTGAGGTTGTGAACCTGCGTCACCAGAAGAATGGCGGTGCCCTCAGCTGCATGAGGAGGTTCAGAAGAGAGCAGGTTCTAGTATAAAGTCCAATACGCAGTTGATGATGATGAACTGGAGCTCAGGAGGGAAACTAAAGCCAAATATGTAGATCAAGGAGTCATCTGCATAGAGATGATAATTGAAGCGATGGAAACTGATAGGATCACCAAGTAAGAGAGTATATAGAGAGAAAAGAGGTGGGTGCATTCAGAGCCTTGAGGTTTACCCCCATTTAGGGGACATGGTATGGAAGATGAACCAGCAAAGGAAATTGAGAAGTAGCAGTCACACAGGTAGGAAGAGAACAAAGTGAGCAATGTCATGAAAACCCAGAGAGGAGAGGAGAAAGTGGTCAGCAGTGTCAGATATTGCAGAGAGCTCACAAGGGAGAATTCAGGAGAAACCATTAGATTTGGCAATTTAAAAGTTATTGGTAAATGTGGAGAGCAAATTTTCAGTTAAGTGATGAAGTCAGAAGTCAGATTGCAGAGGGTTCAGAGGAGAGTGAGAGAAAAGGCAGCATAGATGCTGCCAGTTGACTTTTTCCAGGAAGATTAGCTGAGAAAAGGAGAGAGATAGGGGAGAACTAGTGGGGAGGGCAGCATCTGGTGAAGGTTTTTTTAAGGATAAGGAGACTTGAGCATGATTGCAAACAATAGGAAAGGAATCATTAGATATGGAGAGATTAAAAATTAGAGTAGGGATGATAGAGCAATGTATTTGGAGATAGGATAGAGGGATATGGAGAGGGCTTGTCCTTGGCAAAAAGGATCACCTCTTCATCAGAGACACCAGTGATCAGTTGGGGATGATGTCAGCGGGATGTGTGACGAGGAAAAAGGGAGAAGAGGGAGCTTTCTGCTAATCACCTTGGTGTTTTGAGAAGTATAAGGTAAGATTCTCCGCTAAAAAGGTGGGGGAAGGGCTTGTTGTGGGGGATTTGAGGAGAGAAGAGAAGGTTTGGAACAGCCACTGTAGTCAGTGGGATAGAGAATCAATTAAGTAGGAATATGAGGATTGCTTTGTTATAGTGACTGCACAATTGACATAATGGATATAAAGTGCAAAACTGATAAAAATCATTCTGAGGTAAGACTGGGAAAATAGAGTGGCACCAGATGAGAGGGTCTTGAATGCCAGGCTAATAAAGAGTTTAAAGTTTACTTAGTATGGAAGAGGGAACAGAGATGTATATTCTAGAGAGATTTGTCTGGCAGCGTTGTAAAGGACAGGTTGGTGTGCAGAGAGAAGGCAAGCTTAAAACCCTGGGAGGATGAAACTTCAGGAATAGAACAGCAGTGAGAATCTGTGTTAGGACAGTGGCAAGGGGATGCAAAAAGAATTAATAGTCAGACTATTAGGACTTGGTGTCTGATGGAGTTGGCAAGAGACTGGGAAAGTCCTTAGATAAAGCTGTACTTTGCTCAAGTACAGTGCTCAGTAGGCAGAGGGGCCATCTCCGGTCATTCTGCTCTATATCTTGCCACTGGACCCAGATGGCTCCAGAGGAGAAAGTGAGGCTTCTAACTTTTCATAGCTCTGCCTCACTTAAGTCCAATTCACTAGCAAGTCATGACATCACCTTCCTGATGGCATGGTACTCTTTGAGAACAAAGGACAAGCAATAACAATCAGTAGGCAGAACAGGGCAGGGGAGAAAGGAAGTTTTTGTCTTGACAGGAGGAAAATATAGCACCAAATGATTTTAAGTAATTTGGTGAGAGATTATGGTACAATGGGAATAATACTGAATTTTGGAGACAGAACCTAGATTCAAATCTCAGTCCTGCTACTTATTTGTATAATGTTGGACAGATCTATAAATTCCACTGAGCTTCGTTTTCCTCATCTTTAAATGAAGTTATTGGACTAGCTCTGCTCCAACCAACTCCAAGCTTTTTTCAAACTCTAAATCTATGACTCTACATCAGGACAGAGTGAGGAAAGCCTGACTCATAGTCCTAAGCTGAAACCATAGAAAAATAGATTCAAGGTAAAGACACTGCATTAAAACAATAAAACAAAATGGTACTGCATAGTAGGGAGAATTTTTCAGCAGATGATAAGCTACAAGGAAAACGTGTTTGCATATCTTAGCACAGTTGATTTGTTCTATACTGTAAAATCTTTGTCTTTGGCCTCTGGTTTGCCCATTGTCAGTCCCATGCAGTTAACTTTTTCCAAGATTATGTATAATATTACCAATTCTGGGAAGTCACCTTGTGAATGAGAGTTAGGAAACAGCTCCATCATATCACTCTCTTGGGCCAAGCTATTGGCAATGCTGAGCCTATTATGTAAGCACATTTAGGCGATTGGATTGTGTGATGATACTGTCCCGCACACAGCTATATGCCATGTGTCAATACTATCCCATCATCCAAGTGTCCGTCCCAGCTTGTCATTCTGTTTGTGGCCATCTCTGTTTCAGCATGTATTCCACCGATGAGAACCTGATCCTCTCTCCGCTTCTGGGCAATGTCTGTTTTTCCAGCTCCCAATACAGCATCTGTTTCACACTGGGCTCCTTTGCCAAGATCTATGCTGACACTTTTGGTAAGTTATCTGTCTTTTTTCCTTCAACAGAGTTTCTCATTCTGAGTGGATGGGATCATGGCATCCCACCAGAGTCCTCTGTGGGAGCTTTTTTCTGACTTTTACCATATTTTGAATACTCTTTTCCTTCTCCAGACCACTTCTTAGAATCAAGTGAATTATGAATATTAAAGAAGTATAAGTGATAGGAAAAAGATGAAGAAAAAGGTGAATTACCCTTTAGGATGAAAACTCCTGGCAGAGTGCATACCCTGAAGCCAGGAATGCCTTAAACCAACAAAGTGCTTTGGGGCACATTATTTAGATATGAAGCATCTATTATCATTGGCCTTCCTAGCAGTTCAGTTCAGTTTGCTTAGGGTCCTGAGAGGGCTGGGTAAAAGGACTCTGTATCAGATTTGCAATGGATGTGTGTAATTCTCTTTCTGGCTATGCTTAGTTGAACTTTGATGTTGGCTTCTTGGCTTCTCAAGAGCTCCTGCCTCAGCTCCCCAAATCGAGAGTCCCTGTAGCTTTCTTATCCAAGCCTCCTTGGTCCCTAAGCTGCTCAGTATTTATTCTCAATATTTATATATTTATTCTTGTGAAGAAATAAGAAAATAGTCTAAGTTTGAACCAACTTTCCCCTAGACCCTGTATAGACTAGTGGGGAGAGTCTGTTACAGACTGCTGGTCTGAACAATTGGTTTTATGCCAACTGTTCTTATTATTACACCTCAGTAAATACTCCTTTCTAAGAGCTGCAAAAAGAAAGACGAATGGGGACGTCAGACCTCATTGCAGAAGGGCCTTTCAGGCATAGACAGACTGATGTGGGAAGCAAATATCAGACTGAGACCTGCTAGTGTAGACAGTAAGACTCTATTACGGTGGTGGAGCATAGGTAACATGTGAAGCAGAATCATGGGGCTCTTTTCTGCAGCTGTAATGTAACTGTATGATAGTAACTCCTAGTTGGAAGTCTTTGAGATGCAGGAGAGACAAATTCCTATCTTCTGTCTCAGTGTTAGTGCAGGAAAGTGTCATCAGGGAAAGCACAGAAGAGGAATATACCAGCAGCATTTAGTTTTGTCACTGTCACTGTCCACGTTTGTAGCATTAGCTATGATCTATTCTACGCCCTGGGGATACAGAGAGAGAGGAGACATGGAAGACACAATCCCAACCCTCAGGGAATTTGGAGATGTATTAGGGAGAGAGGACATAAGCAGAAGGGATGAATAACAATTCAAACAGCAGAAACTAAGAGTCAAAGCATGGTATCAGCACTAATAACTCGTGAGTGGCCCAGAAGTTCAGAGGAGGGAGTAAGCCCCAGAGTTGGGTTTGGATTGGACTTGGAAGAAAGCTAAGGACTCAGATAAGTAGAGAATAGGGAGGGCATTGCAAGTGTGGAGAACAGGCATGGAACTAGAAATGTGCACGGCACAGGTAATGATGATTAGATCAGAGTAGCAGGAACAGAGAATTCTGTAGATGAGCAGTGGGGTCGCCATAGTCAAGGGTCAAATGCGGGCCTTAAGCATCAAGCTGAGGAGTTGGAACTTTATCCTGTAGGCCGTGGGAAGCCATGGAAGGTTTTTGAGTGGGGAACCTGCGTGTGCAAGTGGAGTTTGGAGCTGATTGGTATGGCATTTGTGGATATTATATATTGATTAACAAACATTAGTTAAGCTAACCACTATACTTGGCGTTAGGAATACAAGTACAAACAGAAAAGCTTACAGTCTATTGGAGAACGTGAAATAATCACGGATAAGTAAATACAGGATATGTTGAAATTGGCAGGAAGGGGGTAGGATTAACAGCTATGAGAATCAGACATACAGGTGTGGGGGGAAGAGGCTGGAGACTGGATAGCAAGCTAGTGCAGTGGTGCAGGTGTGAGAGAATAAGTGTGATGATTAGAGCGTTGTCTTTGGGGATGGAATGGTATTGGATGAAGAAGATGTAGCCTCTAAGGAGTATTCCAGGGGAAGGATCAACAAGACTTGGTGACTAGAACTAAATGGGGGTAGGAGGAGGGGAAGAATGATAAAGGATATTTATCTTGTGACTACAAAAACGATGGAATCTCTTACAAAAATAGATGGAGCTGGTTTGGGGGACAAGGGGATGGAAGAAGAATAATTATTTTGATTTTAGATATATTAAGTCTGAAGCGACCAGAAAGATGTCTGTGTAACATAAGGAGGTTCTAGAGATGCCAGTGTAACAGCAGAATCTCCCAGAGCCCCTGAATCTCAGCTTGTTGTTTGGCCCAGTGGGAGACTCAGCTGGATCGGGACTGAATCCAGTCTTAGAAAGGCTGAGTTGTTCAGTCTGTCTTGGTCAGGATCAGTGTTTATAGCCCAACCAGAAAAAAACTCTTTTTGGGGGGGGGGGGGGGGGGGGGGGGGAAGAGATGAAATGTCAGAGACTCCAGACTAGATTTGGTGTTTTTTCTTGGCCACTGTAAGGTCCTGTATGCACGCAGAGTCAGGGTGGAAGGACAGCAGAAATGAGGTGGTCCAGGCAGGCTGCAGCTGTAGGGTTGCTAAAACTGGCAGCAGCCCAGAGCTTCCCCATGGATCACAGAGAAACGAGGGGGAGGGATGGGGTATCAGTGAGAAAACCCTGTGCAATAAAGTCAGAAAAAGCGTCAGTCATCTTTTCCTTCACACACCACTAAACACTGAGACTAGAGAGTGTGAGGGAGACAGAGTTGTGTTTTGGTCTCATATGGTCTCAGTGACTTAGTTATATTTATTTTTATTCTCAGTTTAACAAATACCGCATAAAATGGGTATTTCTGTGTGCATAGTAGAACAGAAAAAGAAGATTATACATGAAGCCACTGATTTCCTTTATGCACAACTTGCTTTAATTTTTAAGTACATAATAAACCCAACTTCTAGCTTTCCAAACTGTCATGCTTTGTCTGCTTCTTTGTGGCCTCTCTGTTCTCTACATCTTTTAAAAAGAATCCTCAGCAGCCCTCTTTTCTCTTCTTTTGCTTTTTTTCTACTGCCCTTTTCTTATGTCCTATTACTGTCCCTTTACCCCCTAATGGAGGGGGAAAAAAAGAAAAACAATAAATATGTTGTTTAACATATTTTTAATAAATATGTGTAGTCAAGGAAAACAAATTCCCATGTTGACTGTGCCCAAAAATGTGTGTCTTATTCTGCCTCTTATTCACTGTCTTTGGAGCAGTTGCTTCTTTCTGTCTCTCTTTTCCACATGTACCCCTGCTCTAAATCTTTTTTATTGGTGCTCTTATTTAGGAGCTATTGGTGATAATTTAAAGGATTCAAACAATTACTCCCAAGCAGAAAGTGGATTATTGTTTTTGTCTTGTCGTATAGGTGACATCAATTACCAAGAATTTGCCAAGAGGCTGTGGGGTGACATTTACTTCAATCCTAAAACGTAAGTGACCTGAAGAATTTCCCTTTCCTCAGGGGGTGGTCTGCCTTCCCACTGAGACTCTCTCCCAGTCATTGAGGACATGGAGGAAGAGAGCTCATAAAGATTAAAGCCAAAGCATTCAATGGCATAAACTGCTCCTCTTCTCCTTCTTAAATGAGATTGGCTTCATTGGCTCTAACCAGGGAGATGATGTGTCTTTTTGTCAGCCGGCACTTGCTATGTGCTAGGCACTGTGCTAAGCACAAGGTAGCAGAAAGAAAGACAGTCCTTGTCCTCAAGAAACTTAGATTTCAACAGGGAAAACAGCACATAAAAGGAAAGTGAGAAACAGAGGGGGTCGGAGACAGGAGATGTGGATACACACCGAAAGGGCATGGTAGAGAAAGCCCAGAGAGTCAGGAACAAAGACATGGCCAGGCCAGTCTGGACTGAGCATCCTCCTATAAATGGAGGTTCTGAGAGCAACTAGCCAGTCAGGAGGAGGACGCTGCCACTGTGTGAAGTCCAGAGATTGAGCTCCTAAGGTAAAGAGGTCCCAGGGCAGCCCCAGAAGCTAAATCCCTCAGGAATTCTCCTCTGACAGTGTTTACTTTCTTCTCTCATCTCCTGACTGGCTTCAAAACCCCTTGGATCATAGGTACTCTGTCCTCCAGAGGTATCCACAGCTCTCTTTTCTCTCACCCTTTAGGCGGAAGTTTACCAAAAAGGCCCCAACCAGCAGCTCCCAGCGGAGCTTTGTGGAGTTTGTCTTAGAGCCGCTTTATAAGATCTTAGCTCAGGTGAGTCGAGATGGATATGTCATTTTGTCCTCCCGCATTCTCACATCCCTTTCCTGCTCAGGTCTGCTCTGCTCCTCTGAGCTGAAGAAGCACAGCCATGTGAGTGGCTTCCTCCATCCCTAACTCCACCCTTCTGAGTGTTACCATTTATTAGGATCGTAATTGGTCTTTCTTTTGAGCAACTGTTGAGCACTGATGTGTGCTAGGTTCCATTGGATGGGAAGGAAAGATGGGATGGAGTACAAAGGAGCAGTCCTTTAGGGGAGGCCAATCCCCGTGGGATGCCTTGAGAATTCAATTCAGGCAATAGTAATTGACCACCAGCTATTTGTGCTGGGAAAATGTGTGCAAAATAAGAAAAGCATGTGACAATAGTTCCTGTCTTCAAGCAGCTTGTGATCCAATTGAAAACAGAATTACTTATCAACAGATGCTAAATAGCATAATTGAAACTCATTACTGGGGCTGAGGGAGCCCCAGAATGAAGTGGGGTGAAGTTAGACAAAGCTTTATAGAAAGCTTCAATAATATTTGCCGAATAGGTATTTTTTTCTCTTCTGGGGTATGTCACACTAGAATGAATGAATTAGTTCACAAACTTTTCAAAATAAGTGTTTATTAATGTTGTTTTTTGTGTCATTACTATTTCCTGACATATAAATGGGAATTATATAACCTTCTTTTCAGAAAACCATCTCTTATTGTAAAAAGATTAAAAAAGAGGGGGAAAAGTTCAGCAAAGCTAGTTGATTTCACAAAGGTCTGATGTTACATGCAGGTGTTCACACCCGTAGAATTGGTCGGTGGCGTTTTCTCATACTTCTTCTTTGGGGCCAAGCTTGGGCATTATAATTTTGCATGTGGTTTGCATTCAGTTTCACTAGTTTTGTTGTGGTTGTTCTTTCCATTAACATTGTTGTCATTATATACAAAATTGTTTTCCTGGTTTTGCTTACTTCATTTTGATTCAGTTCATTCAGATATTCCCATGCTTCTCTGGAGTCATCATTTTTTTACAGCATAGTAATATTCCATTGCATTCATGTACCACAGTGTGTTCAGTCATTCCCAAATCTTTGTACTATGGAAAGTATGAATTAGTACATTTCAGAATTTAGGTGCCAAAAAAAAGAATGCAGAGTGCCCTGAGCTCAGCTGAAGGAGAGGTCACTTCTAGCTGAAGGCATCAAGAAAGGCATCTTAGAAGAGGTGGCATTTGAGCTGGATGATGTCTCTGGCCTGAGTACAAAATCGAGTAGTGGATTTATTTAAGCAGCAGCAATAATGAGTGTGGCTCCCTATGGCCTTCCATTGTCTGAAAAGGGGTGCTCGGTAATCCTGAGGAGGCTTGCCTACCTGGAGATAAGAATAAGGAGGTAAAGGTCCAAGGAACTCGTGGGGGGGCCGGAACAGCCTCTTTGTACTCCTGGGAGAGGCTTGTCCCCTCCAGATAGCTCCCCATACGCCTGTGCCTCAGACCTCTCACCTGGGGCAAGTACTTTATCAGCTTTTGCTGATTGTACCACATTCAAACCATTTACTGTCAGAGATGAGTAGGCTGTCAGGAGGTAGAGATTGGGTGGGGGGAGGCACATTGTGGGATTCTAGCTATACGGAACACTGTGAATAAGAGTGCAGGGTTTGGTTGGAGCGCAAGACGTGAGAGGAGACATGCACAATAAAGCTGAGTTGGGGCCATGTTGTAGGAGAACTTTGAATGACCAGCCAGGAATGAAAGAAATTGATAGGCTCACCCTCCCTATACACCCTGAGAGCACTAGGGATGATTTAGATTCAGCCTTGCCCAGAGGAAGGGTGATATATGTCCAGCCCTGTGCTACATGTGGTCACTGCAAGTGACCTTTTTTGGTTTCTCACAGAGCTCTGATGCTCTAAATCACATGTGTCTGCCAAGAGGTGTGGGTGATTGCTTGGCCGAGATGAAATGCTGTTTTTAGACACAAGGTGGCAGCACTGAGAGCCCTCTGCCTTCTTGAGTGAAGACCAGCCATTGGGAGAGCTGGTTGGTTCTCTCCCAGTCAGTGACTTCCAAAGGGCCTCTCACCAGAGCAGGCCATAATTTTCCCAACATTGGTGTTTCTGTATCGGGGTGGGAACTAAAGTAAAATTCCTCTCTGTCCCTTCACTCGTCCTTGGTGGCAGCTCTAGCCCCAGGGACTCTTGCAATTGTCCTTTGGACCCTCCTCTTGGCCTTACTTCATACAGCAAAACAGTAGCACCCCTGGGCTCCTTGCCCATTTATTTTTCTGGGGTCACATCCTGGAGCCAGCTTCGACTGACTGTGTTAGTGACCTTATGTCGTGATAGGTTGTGGGAGATGTGGACACCAGCCTCCCAAGGACCCTGGATGAACTGGGCATCCATCTGACCAAAGAGGAGCTGAAGCTGAACATACGCCCTCTCCTTAGGCTGGTCTGCAAAAAGTTCTTTGGAGAGTTCACAGGTAATAAACAGTCGTGAGTGTCAAGAGATACTAGAGATCACCTACCCACCGTGGAAATGCTTGGGACCGTCTTTGAGAGCACATTCAGGGGCAGCACAGCCATATGCTTTTCTCATCTCTGTCCTTGATGGATGGCGTCAGGCCACAGGCCTTGAGATCACCAAGGAGCTGATTTGCATCTCAGGGGAGAGCAGTGATAAGTGTGACCCTCTTTAGAGGGCTCCATAGCCTGGTACAAGTTTTAGATGGACTGATTCAGAAACTCCCTGGACAGATATTGTTGGTTAGCAGTTGTACTAATTGTGCCCTGCAGGTACAAGATGCTCATTCTGGCCCAGCACATGGGACACGTAATAAAGATGGGAAATTTTCCTATTCTCATAGAGAACTGCTAACAGTTTATTAGAGAAACTAGAAAAAAAACACATTTTAAAGAGAAATAGAATACAGTGCTTCAAAGAGAGGAGTTGGATCAGGGATTATTCTGAAGGTTTAGATGAGGGAAGGGAGCATGGGATGTCTGGTTTAGTGTATAATCTGAATAAATAGCCTGGATCAGGAATCATGAAAGCTTCCTAGAGCTTTGGGTTGAACTTAAAAAATCTTTTGCTAGATAGTATTAGTAACCCCTCACCAGGATGACCTTGCCCCTGCACAGGCCAATGAATGACCCTGTTTGCTGGCCACTCCATACCCTCTCTGAATGGGTGGGCTTTCCTTAAGGGAGAGGGTATCATCATGGCATTCTCTTCCTCTCTCATCACAGGCTTTGTAGATATGTGTGTGCAGCATATACCTTCTCCAAAGGTGGGCGCCAAGCCCAAGATTGAGCATACTTACACTGGCGGTGTAGACTCAGACCTTGGTGAGGCCATGAGCGACTGTGATCCTGACGTAAGGAGACCTGCTGTGTGGCCAATGTCCTTGCTCCCCCACCCCGCCCTCTCACTGTGCTCCCTGCTTTTCCTCTGCCCTTTCCCCTCCTACTGCATTCTCCCCTCCTACTGGTCTTTCTGTCTTTTTCTGCCATTCCTCATCCTGAGTAGATTCATAACATGAAGGTATAGGTGGCTGAGCATCAGGATTCATATTTTTGGCAGAAAAAACCCCACCCATTCTTTTGTTCCCTGGTTCTTTTCTTCCAAAAAAAAGTGGAGAAATTATCTGCACTCAGTTCTCAGTCTTTCTGTTGACTGTGGACAGAGTAGTGTTGAGCTTTGCTTTCTCCCAAAAGAAAGCAGAGTTCTTATTGAGCAATGCCCAGAAAACTCATATCCCAGCCCCAGCAAGCTGGCATTGTATTCTCTTGCAGGGCATATATAAACACAGCTTTTCTTTGTCTCTGTACCAGGGGCCTCTGATGTGCCATACCACCAAGATGTACAGTACTGATGATGGGGTACAGTTTCATGCCTTTGGGCGAGTGCTGAGTGGCACCATCCATGCTGGGCAGCCAGTGAAGGTGCTTGGGGAAAACTATACTCTGGAAGATGAAGAGGATTCCCAGATCTGTACTGTGGGTCGGCTGTGGATTTCTGTTGCCAGGTACCACCAGGTGGCGCCAGCATCCATACTATTGCTTTCCAGGGTCTAAGGAGGAGTCTCTCTCTTGAAGGAAAATGGTGGCAGTCTATTTCTATATAATGTGATTAAGAAAACCTCTTGACTTGTATTATCTGATTCCCATGGTATAGATCCCTCTTCACTGGTCCTAAAGGCTTTGCTTTTGAGTTTTGGTTAAACCTCTCTATAGGAGGATTTCTGTTCTTTTCTGTAGCCCATCCCAAAGGTGTCAAACCTATAACATTCCTGAATGAGGCCTGAACCAGATTAAGATGGAATTGAGAAACATTTAATAAATCAAATAAAAATATAGTAATACATAAATAATGCTAACATGATTTTCTACATCATACAGCCCTTAAGGATGGGCCTTATATATGGTTACTGGCCCTGTTTCTGTTTGAATTTGACAGTCCTGGCCTAGCCTATAACCTTAAAAATCATCCTTTACTGCAAGCTCAGCTCCATTGTCTGTCATGTGGCAGAGATGTGACTGCTGTATACCTCCCCAGGGTAACCAAGCTCCCTGTCATCTTCTGATTTTGGTGGCTGCCCTGGGGAAATGAGAAGGCTTAAAGGCCACAAGAGGCCTGTGCCTTGATTGGAGTACCCTTCGTCTACCTCCCAGCTTGCATTTCCTTATTCCTCATCTATATATACATTCCCTAGAGTATTGCTGAGGCAAAGTAGCCTGCTGGAGTGGAGAGTAGCTTCCACATAATTAGTACACTTAGTTCCTTTTTCTGTGTTGTACCTCAAGAAACTACTGCTGGATGTGCCCTACTTCTGTCATTCTTATGTTGGGTTCCAGGTACCACATAGAAGTGAACCGAGTTCCTGCAGGCAACTGGGTTTTGATTGAGGGTGTGGATCAGCCCATTGTGAAGACTGCCACAATCACTGAGCCCCGAGGCAATGAGGAGGTAGGGCCTTGTGAAATAGCTGCCAAGATTGTTATCAAATTTACGTGGTTCTTGGGGACAACAGTATTAGTCGAGCCACAAAGACTTAATAGGAAACCTGGGCTCTGAAACTGGCTTGACCGAGGTCAGACCTCACTGGTTTTCCTTGCACAAGGAGGTTTTTGATGATAAGGGTATCCTCAGGGAACCCTCTCTTTGTCTATGGATCCTCCTGACTCCCCAGGATCTGTGATGTGAAGTAGATTTGTAGGCTGCTCAGAAACATCTGAGCTTCTAGCAAAAACATCCAATATTGGCTCCTCAGGGGAGCCAATCCTCTGTTCTGTGTCAACTATCACAGCTTTCTTTAGCTGCCACTTAGGCCAGGTGGCCTCACTGCTCTGCGTTTTGAATCTCAGGCTCAGATCTTCCGGCCTTTAAAGTTCAATACCACTTCAGTCATCAAGATTGCCGTGGAACCAGTCAACCCCTCCGAGCTACCCAAGATGCTGGATGGCCTGCGCAAGGTCAACAAGAGCTACCCGTCCCTCACCACCAAGGTGTGTCCCGGGCCCCACAGACTCATACCCGATAGCCACCATGTTGGTGCTGTAAGAAGCAGGAGTAAATTTAGCCTTAAGCTGGCATCTCTGTTAATCCCTCTGCTAGTCTGTTTCTGATTATACTGCTCTATACCCTGGTCGCTACAGAATGCCTTCCAGCTCCTTTTTCTTTCCTTCTACCCAAAGTACGTAATGCTGTCCTTTAACGTGGAGGTGAACTGCTGAGTTGTATTGAGCTAGCCATACTCCCTTTTGTGACAGAATTAGAGGCTGGCTTGGGGCTGTGACCATGGGACAAAGTTTTGATTTTTTTTTTTGTTTTGTTTTGTTTTTTTCAAAACCTGTGTTGTCTGGTGAATGTTAAACCCTAATCACCTTTGTAACTGGCCAAGGTGTGGTTTGAATTGATCACCTGTACTTCTTAAGTGTCACTTTTGAAGAGAGGCTGGCCCTATGCAAGGGTAATGGGATATTGAGTTCCTCCTCCTTGGTCTTCTTAATCCTGATTATATCAGTAGTTGCTGGCATTGTTGAGCCCCAGACTGAGATCTCTACAAGAACTATTGTATTTCAGGTGGAAGAATCTGGGGAACATGTGATCCTGGGCACAGGGGAGCTGTATCTGGATTGCGTGATGCATGACTTACGGAAGATGTACTCAGAGATAGACATCAAGGTGACGTCATGGTCCTTTTCCCTAGCCTTCCCTGGCTGGTGGGTGGCTTGGCTTCTAGTTCAAGACTGGTTTTCACCAGTGAAAACTACATATTGCTCCTTGAAAATACTGGAGATGGAAGGGAACGATGGGAGTCTGAGAGACTAAGAGAAGCTTGATGGGAAGGTATTTGTACCTATTTATCCTGTTTTCTTGGATCATATCAATGTTGGGACCCTGGAGCAAAATTTTAGAAAGAATTCTTTTATTTCTGAGATAATCTTTAGCAAAGAAGAGCCCTCTCTTTTTGCAAGTTCCTCTTTTGGTGCCAGTTTGGTTGGGTGGTATTTATACCTGTTATCCTTTTTCCTCACTCCTTTATTTCCCACTCTACTTTTTGATAGGGCAAGGGAGCACAGAGTTATGGTGGGAATAAGGCTGGCATTTTCCTCTGTTCTCTTAGTGCTGTGCCCTAGAGTGCCCCATCACAAGCTTGCAGTGGTTAGTTGCAAGAAGAGAGTGGGAGCCAGCCCTGCTGGCTTCAGAACTCCAGGTCTGTCCCTAAGTCACCTTTTCCTTTTCTTTTTTTTTTAATTTTAATATTTTATTTTTTCCCAATTCCTTGCAATAATTTTTAACATTCATTTTTAAAAATGTTGAATTCCAAACTCTCTCCCTCCCTTTCTTCCCTCCCCTACTTGAGAAGGCAAGTGGTTTGATATAGGTTATACATGTGTAGTCATGTAAAACGTATCTCCATATTAGCCATGTTGCAAAGAAAACAGACCTAAAAACAAAAGCAAGAAACAAAGTTTAAAAAGTATGCTTTAATCTGCATCCAGATTCCATCTGTTTTTTTCTCTGGGGATGGATAACATTTTTCACCCTAAGTTCCTCAGAATCTTCTAGATCCAGTGATCCAGTATCGATCAGTGTACTGCTGAGAATAGCTCAGTCAGTCACAATTGATCATCTTGCTGTTACTGTGTACAGTGTTCTCCTGGTTCTGCTCACTTCATTTTGCTTCAATTCCTAGAAGTCACCTTTATCTTCGTAAGCAAGTTCTATCCTTTGTCTGGGCATCTGTTTCCTATTTCATAGAAAGTTCCCCTTAGTGATTGGTAATGTCTGTGTTCTCCCTCCAGTCCCTTGTTCTGGTGTTGACCGAGTAGAGGATGTTGGCTTTCCAAAGGGATAGACTGTTGTAGGACCTCAAGAAGGACTGGGATACTCGGGCCACCACTGTTATCCTATCAGCCCTTTGGGGCTCATCTTTTAGTGTTAGGATTTGAACAACAACAAAAACCACAGGATTGCTTCTCTTTCCTTTTTCTTCCCTACTTCCTTTTTTGAGGGTTTCTAATGGCGGTGCAAGCAAACCAGTTGTCTCCATGTTATCCTTTGTAAGTTATTGGTTGCTACTCTGCACAGCTGAAGGAATTCCTAAGAGGAGCAGCTGGAGCTCCTTTTTTCTTTTTGGGTGGGAGAGTGCTGTCTTACCCCAGCAGGCCCTTGCCTAACCGCTCATCTTCTCTTTCCCAGGTGGCTGACCCAGTTGTCACATTTTGTGAGACAGTGGTAGAAACTTCTTCCCTCAAGTGTTTTGCTGAAACACCTAATAAGAAGTAAGTGGGGCGGTGCATATCTCCTCATGTGGACACTAATATCTTCAGCTTGCATGCAAGCACAGTTTTGCCTCCTGCCACATAGGAGAGAAGGCAGGACTCTAAAGTTGTGATTTTGGCAAGAGTCGGTATCCCCATCTCCTTCAGCGCCTGTGCCCATGGGCAAATTTCTGTGTTCTCTCCTCTGTTCCTTTATGCTTTCCTACTGTCTTACGGTGATTTTAAGGATTTACCCAGAACCTACTTTTAAAAACAAGTGATTTCAGAAGTAGGGAGCAGATCAAAATATATGTTTGACTGTTAGTATTGTTTTCTCCTTTCATACCCTTTAGTTTCTCATTGGTCTGTAATCATTTTTTGCCACTCAGTTTATATCACCAAGTTTCTTTCATTCCCTTTTACTCAGAGAGTAACCCTTCTCCTGGCTTTGTTTTGATTTTTCCATATTAACCCATTTTTTTTCTGCACAGGAACAAAATCACCATGATTGCTGAGCCTCTTGAGAAGGGTCTGGCAGAGGACATAGAGAATGAAGTGGTACAGATCACTTGGAACAGGTGGGAACGGGATTTTGTTCCAGAATTGATGGGGGAATGGATAAAGGGCAGGCAGCAGAGGGAAGTAGCTCCCCTGTTATCTCTATCAATACTGACCTCCTGGGGAAGGTGTTAGTATAGTCAGAGGAGTGCTCTATCAGCATCCCCCTGCTGTTACCCCTATAATCTACCCATGTATAGGGAAGAGGATAAGGAAGACTGATAATCCTCCTGAGAAAGACCACTGAAAATTGGTATTATCAAAAAGGCCAGTTGCAATGGAGCCATCCCTAACACCTCCATTTTCTCCTCCTCCTACCAGGAAGAAGTTAGGCGAGTTCTTCCAGACAAAGTATGACTGGGATTTGCTGGCTGCCCGTTCCATCTGGGCCTTTGGCCCTGATGCCACTGGCCCCAACATCCTAGTGGACGACACTTTGCCCTCAGAGGTACGGGGGAACTGGTGGGTGGTTTACTCATGGTTGCTAAGTGGGGAGGGGGGCAGATCTTGATGAGAAGACATTGAAAATGTTCTCTCAATTCCTTGAAGAGCTTTGAGATCTTCTTATGAAATAGAAGGCCTCTCCCACGTTTATCTCTCTTTTCTTGTTCTCCTTTAAGACTACTGGTCCCTTGAACAATGGTAAGAGTTGTGGCTGAGATGCCTTCATGTTTCTCTACAGGTGGATAAAGCTCTGCTGGGCTCAGTGAAGGATAGCATTGTCCAAGGTTTCCAGTGGGGCACCAGAGAAGGGCCCCTCTGTGATGAGCGTAAGTTCACTAATTACTTGTAGAGGCCTCTCACCTGGCAATAGGGAATACTGTCATCTCACCACCTCTGAGATCTGGGCAGTGGACCAGATTGAAAAGCAGAGACAGACCTATACCCTGCTCCAAACTCCCTCATTCATTCTATACTAAGTGCCTTCACCTGGCACAGGCTAGAATTAGATGTACCTTGTGTCTCCAGATCCAGAAGATGCCCTTCAGGTCTGCTGAAAGGAGGGAGGTCAAGCTTTGGTCCTGGATGGAGAGAAATAGCCAGTTAAACTTGTACAAAGAAGCAGGCCACAGTAGTTGGGCTTGCCAGACTGTTGGAGAGGATGTAATCTCTGATTCAGGCCTGAAACAGATACTGGCCATCTATCTGAAACCCTGGCATAGCTTTGCAGAATTCCCAATGGGCAGTAATTATTCTGCTTTATTTCTCACTTGAACCACCACTGTGTTTCTCATCTTTTGGCTTCTTCATCTCATGCTCCACCCATTTCTCTTCATTCCCAGTGATCCGAAACGTGAAGTTCAAGATCCTGGATGCAGTTGTTGCCCAGGAACCACTGCACCGGGGAGGAGGCCAGATCATTCCCACTGCTAGGAGGGTTGTGTATTCTGCCTTCCTTATGGTATGGAGCAGGCATAATGGAGTTGTGGTTACTTCATTGGCAAGGGTGAGGGGGTGGTGGCAATGCCTTGTCCATCTCTAAAAGACAATTAACCCAAACAACAATTGAGAATATCTGTGGAGAGCTGAACCCTTGGGAGACTCCATGCTCCTGCCTTCCACTTTGGCCTTGCCCATCCATTTTCTCTGGTTTCCTTCTTCACCTCTTCCCAAGCTGAGGGCTTCTTTCTTTTGCCTTGTTGCAGGCTACCCCTCGTCTAATGGAGCCCTACTACTTTGTGGAAGTTCAAGCCCCTGCAGACTGTGTCTCTGCGGTCTACACTGTCTTGGCAAGGCGCAGGTGAGCAAATCTAGCATCCTAGGTATAGACTCAGTGTGAGAGGTGATCCAGCTTTAAGTGAAGAAGGAGGAAGAGGAATCATTTTGCCCCACTCAAGACCAAGCATGCTGAGCTAATTTCCCCAAAGGAGTAATCAACAGGGGCTCCCAAGCAAAGGGTGTCTTGCTTTCCCAGCTGCCTATAAAGAGAAGTCCTTATTGACCTTTTGCCGCCTTAGTTCTTGGTCGTCTCTAGAGAGGGACCCTTAACCACTAGTTTGGGGAATGGTGGAAGATGAAGAATGTCTTTCAGACGAAGGCCTCTGACCCTAATTCCAGCTGAACTCCCACTCTTACTCCTTGTCTAAAGAAGATTGTCTTATGGTCCTGGGAGGAGCACACTGAGAGCACTCTACTTAATGTCTAATATCTGTTTTCTTTTTTTTTTAAGATGATAGCTTTGGTTTGGGGTAGATTTAAGGTTGGCCAGTGGTTAGTGCTTGCTTGACCATCTTTCCAGGGCATGGGGCTCAACTTTTGTCTGTCTGTCTCAGAGGCCATGTGACACAGGATGCACCTATCCCAGGCTCTCCACTCTATACCATCAAGGCCTTCATCCCAGCTATTGACTCATTTGGTTTTGAAACTGACCTCCGGACCCACACCCAGGGACAAGCCTTCTCTCTGTCTGTTTTCCACCACTGGCAGGTGAGGTTTAGGGGAAGGTGAGACATTTCCAGGGCTCTGGTAAGATGGATTACACCCCAGGACATGGGAGCCTTCCCATTCTTATATATGGTCTGTGTTTTAGATTGTACCTGGTGACCCATTGGATAAAAGCATTGTCATCCGTCCCCTGGAGCCACAGCCAGCCCCTCACCTGGCCCGGGAGTTCATGATCAAGACCCGTCGTAGGAAGGTACATGTTCCCTTTCCCCCATCCTGCACTCAGTGTTCTCACTAAAAGTCAGTCTCCATTCTTAGGGATTCCTCTCCCAGTGGACCACTAGGTAAAGCGGTATTCGTGGTATGTGGGATTTCTACACTTTCCTAACAGCTGCAGGCACTGGGAGATACTTTCTTACTGGGATGGGAGGGACACAGAAAAGTCCTTCCCTTTCCCTGTGAGAAATCATTGCTCTTTCTGAAACGGGCAGCTTTGTCCAGAGTTTTGTGTCAGCCCAGCTTACGTTGCACCCTTCCCCCCTCGCTGCTAGAGCACAGACCAGCTTTTCCCCAGGTCTCATTCTGGCCTTTCCTTCCCCAACCTTAGGGTCTGAGTGAGGATGTGAGCATCAGCAAGTTCTTCGATGATCCCATGTTGTTGGAGCTCGCCAAGCAGGATGTGGTTCTCAACTACCCCATGTGAGTTGGGGGGATGCTCCTGGCAGCTCCCCATACTCGGTCATGGGCAGCGCTTCCTGGACAGCAAAGCCTGGGAGGCCCAACTTTGGTGTGTTGGACCAAGTGGCTTTGTCTTTGCAGTTGCTGATGGCGGGATAGGGGGAGAAAAGAAATGGTATCAACTTTTTCAACAGCCAGTAAACTGTCTCTACGGACTGTCCAGGAAGGGAGGAACACTTGACCTCTTAGGTCTTTCCATGGCTTCTGCTTATTAGCTCTATTCCTCAGGGAGTGAAGGAGGGGGTGAAGCTCAAACCTCAAGGGGGAAGAAGAGAAGGAAAATGTCTGACCTTGAGAAGCCCTGTCCTGGGATTTAGATGGAATTTTATTTTTACAAGTTTGACCCTAAACATTGTTTGTAAATGAACAGAACATTCTGGTCTTTGTTTGGTCCTTTTCCTTTCATCCCTTTCCTTCTACCCCTTACCAGATCTATGCAGCCTTGCATTTACCCTGGTACTTGCTTTTGGGTGAGGAGATACAGAACCTCATAGATGGTCCTGCTGGCTCAGGCTTCTAGCTCAGGGCTCCCTTTCTCTGTTCATGCCCAGGGAAGCCTGTTAAGGGATCAGTACTTGCAGCCACTCTTGAATTAACATTTCTATCAACTGTCTGATCATTCTGTTTTTATGTGGAAGGAGGTGGAGGTGGGAGGAGAGGGAGGAATCTGGGATTCCTGATTCGGGAATTACCTTTGTGCTTAAATTTTCAGTGTGCCCAAATCCTCCCTAGTGGCATTGTGGTAGAGTGGAGAAGATTCTAGATTTCGAGTCAAAGGATCCGAGTTCAAATCCTAGCTGTTTCACTTAGTATTTAGCTGAGCCTGGGCTTCCTCCCCTCCAAATGGGGAGGGGGGATGTTACACGACCTCTTAGACCCCACCAGTTCTAACTTTATGATCCTGTGAGCTAAGAGGCCAAAGTCCTGAGTGCCTGCCCCCTACCCTCCCTCCCCCAGCTCATTCTTCTGAGCCCTCACACCAGCTGCCACCACCAACTACTTGAGTGCTTCCCTGTGTCAAGAACAGACTGTCACTTATCATCAGAATCACTTTATTCTAAGGAAGCATACAAGGGACTCATTTAAGGGAGTCTGACTGTCCCAGCCTCCATACAACTCCTACTTCTCCTCGGCATTATGTGCTGTTCTCTTGATGTAGTCACAGTACATGGTGTACACTGCACCTGTGTGAGAGGAAAGGACAGAGATAGCCCCTTGGGGTCAGAGTACTCATGCCCCCTCCAGCTGGCCAGGAGTTAGAACAGCTTCCAAAACCCCAGAGCTCCACTAGGTCAGAGCCCCTGGGGGTTCTGCTTCCTCTGTCATCTTTCTGCCCCAAGTCACAGCAGCTGCTCTAAACACCTGACTGCTCCGAACCCTTTCTCCTCGTTCTCTGCATCCCTTCCCCCAGCTTCTTAGGACGAAGATGGACCGATGGGGGAGGCCAGGCAACTGGCTATAAACAACCTTACACTTTGCTGCATTTCCCCACCCTACCCACCCTGAGTGGTAAAACAGGCTCTACCTGCCTAGGTGTGAAAGAGGAAATTTATGACGAGTCTGGACCCTGAAGGCTTGTCCATATTTGTGGCTCCTACTGGGAAGCTGCCTTGCCCACAGGATTTGGAGGAGTTTGGTCTCTTGCAGCCCCTGAAGTATCAGGGCATCAAGCTGGGTTTTGGGGGCCCTTGCTTTGATGCCTACTCACCTAACATGATGGCTCCCACGGCACAGGCCTGAGCTGCCACTCGAGTGTGGATCAGGTGTAGAGACATCTTGAGAGGGCCTCGGGCCTTTAGCCGGTAAATGCCGTAAGCTGTCACCACCAGACAGCCCCCCAGGCCTGTGCAAAGAAAGCGTGCCCCCAGGCTGTTAGGACAGAGCCAAAGGGGGCTTCAGTGAACTTCAAGCTTGCCTGACTCTGGACTCTCCCCTCTGTTCCCCCACAACACCCTGCACCTCATCCCCTTAATTCACTTCAGCAAACACACCCTTACATCTTATTCCAGTCACTGCCAGCGCCCCCATGTTGCCTGAGAGCTTCTTCTGATTCTCCATGTTTATTTTTAGGGTGCCCCCCCAGGAACCTGGATCGGTGCTAGCTCCTCTGACCCTTCATATAATTTCACTCTTAGAGTCTGTGTGCCAACCAACCCTGTAGTTTGTGTGCTGGTTTCTCTCTTCCTTCCACCCCCTTGGCAATTCCGTTGTTACTCAGTGTTTCAGTATAACACTCCTTCCTCTTGTCCCTCGGCACCCTCTCTGTCCTTCTGCTTATACTCCTGGTCAACTAGGGGCTGGTTGTTGTTCGGTGGATGGTGTTGGTATGTTCATTATCTGGACCCTAGCCTCCAAGAGCTTGGTTGGCTACTTTCCCCATCCCCATCCCCATCTGCAACTCACCCACAGGTACCAGTGGTGACTCCCTGGTCTTCCTCAGTAACTTATCAGAGACGCCGCCTTCGCCCTCAGGTGGCATCCACCAGTCCTTTTTAGCAGACATGGTCCTGGACCTAGATGCTGGCGCCCCAGCCCTGCCCTGAAAAGACATCTCCCACAATCAGAATCCTTGAAGTTGTCCTTGTTTCTTCCTCTCACCTGACTGTTGGGCTGGAAAAAGAAGGGTTAGACAGCTAAGGCTCCTTACCTCTCATGCTAAGGGCCACCTCTCTGGAAGAATGACCAACAAGTACTTTTCAGTAGATGGCCAAACCACACTATCTGCTATTTTCTGCATTCGACAACTATCTCTCTCTACAGCTCCCTTCTTATGACTTTCTTCTCCCTCTTCATCTTCCTTTCAATGATTTTTTTTTCCCCTGCTCCCCTCCCTCTCCCTCAGCTCCTTCCTTGAGATTGTGATCTCAAGCTGTTTGGAAGAAGTCATTGGAGGGGGTTGGAGAGGGAGGGAGGGCAGAATAGGGAGCTTTATGGATCCCACTGGACCTGAAAGTAGCATGGATAGGGGCCCTTGTGCCAAAGTATCAGAGAGAGAGAGACTCAGCATTTTAATCAGGTATAATTTACATGCTGTTTTGAATATGTTTATACATTGTTTTCTGTCAAAATGAACCAGTTTTCCCCTGCTTCCTATACTTTCACCTTCTACCTTTCCCCCTGCCCCTTTACTCCAGCTTCTCTCCCAATCTTTACTCCCTGCCAAGTGGTGGAAAGAAAGTAAAGTAAAACCAATGTCCCTTGACTTTTTTCTTTTTAACCTCTGCTGGAGTACCCATAGTCTCAGGCAACAGATGCGTGGCTCCCCAGTTCTAACCATCAGAACATCCAACTTTTGATGAATCTGAACCTCTAAAGACCTAGGAGCTGGGGCTGATGCAGATGAACTTTGCCCTTCCAGGGACAATAGAGGGCTGCTCCAGCACAGGGAAACCCTAGCATAGTGGCACGTACCTTAGTGTTGATGGTGAAAGGGAGGACTGTGGATATCTGGGCCTGAGCCTAAGCTGTTCAGAACTGGAGATGAGCTAGTACTTTGGGGTCAGGGGAACAGTGGCTTGGGTTTTATGGAGATTTTGGAGTGAATAAGGGGAGGAGAGTGAAAAGAATGGAACACTAGCCTTAACCCATGCGTGCCCCCCGCCCCCAGCCCAATCTGCTCTGGGAACTCCAGGCCTTGAAAAGTGTTGGGAACAGATGGAAGCAGCAGTGATTAGGAACCTAGGCCATCCTGGTTCATCTTCAGGCACCAATGGACACATAAGGATTACAGCAGAGCCAGCCCACCTCGTACGAAGGGTAAAATGGGAAATGTAATGTGTTTGGGGGAAGGGAAGTGGACAGAATTGACACTGGTTACAGAAGGCCACGTCTCCCAGCCATATGATCTTGGACACGGCACACTAGGCCAGCTGCTCTCAAAACAGCTTCCTGCCCCTGCCTTTCAGTTTCCCACCCTCAGCTGTGCTTCATTAGAACTACTGATGGATCCTAGCCATAGAGCTCTCCTGTGGAGATCCTGGGCAATGTGATGGTCACCTGGGGGGGTCGTGGATTCAGCTGCTGGAGTTAATTACCCTGTGAATAGGGAAAGGGAAAGAAGGGACCTCCTCAGAATCTGATCTCCTCCAGCACTCCTGTTGGCCCATGAGATTTGTTTAGGGAGGAAAAGTAGGAACAGCTGGGACCCTCTCACCTTTCAAAGGAATGCATGGACAGGTTTCAGAAAGCTGGACAGAGCCCAAGGCAGGCATCTGTCAGGATTGGCTATAGAACCTAGGAATCTATAGGAAATGAATATCATCCTTTGTTAGCAAGAGAAGGAAATGGAAAGGTGGATCTTGGAAGCCTACCAATAAAATGATCGTTGAGCATATAAGCCAATAGAGATTTCCTTTTCCACCAGATGCCTTTGTCCCTACCCTTGAATTCCCCAGGTTTCCCTTCTTCCATCTCCAGTCTCTTTGTCTTTGTCCACCAAAAGCCTGATGTTTGTCTCCGAAGCCTAGAAAGAGCCGTCCAACCTGCCCCACCCCCTCCCTAGACCCAACATAAAAAACTGGTAGGCTTACATTTCCAAGCAGGGGACAGGAAGTCAACTGCAGATCTCCTGGGCCTTCTCTCCTCCCCAGGGTCTGTGGGAACTGGCCTCTTTCTTTCTCTCACACTTTCCTCTATCCCTTATTCCCAACTGCATCATCTGGGACCTCGGGAGAGGCTCCAGATGGGGATCCTCCCTCGGGGCTCTGGATCAATAAGAGGGGGACCAGAAAGGTGGAAGGCTTATACCAAGAGGGCCAAGGAAGTGTTGGGGAAGAACACTGGCGGAGAGAACTTTGGACTTTAGACATGGGCTGTTGTGGTCCCAGCTCAGCCCATGGAAAGCAGAGCGAGCCTGGACAAGTCCCCCAACTTTTCTCAATGTCTGTTCCATCTAATGAAGATCAGATGACATCAAGGATATGAGTGCACTTTGTCTGTAGTGCTGTATGCCTGAAAGAGATTGTTATTGTGTAGGGTCAGGTGTTGGAGACTGAGTCACAGAGTGAGGATGTAGGGACAGGTGTGCAGGATAAGGTTGCATCCAAGTAAAAGAATCCAAAACAAAGGACATGGTATTTGTGTGTCCACCAGGGAGAAAACTAAGTATGAAACCCACAAGTCCCTGTTGCTAGTCCAGTGAAGGGTTACTTAAATGAATTTTCACTCCTGCACATTAATATTGGGCGGGGGGACTCAGGAGGGCAGAGGTCAGGTCTTAGACCACCAGATATTAAGAACAAAACTTTTTTTAAAAGAAATTCAGCATTGTTACTTTTAAGAATGTACTTCTTCCCAAGTAAAGATGCTATTTTAACTCACTGATAATCATGTCACAGGGGAGACGGAGAGGGAAGAAACACGCATTTATTAAGCACCTGCTATGTGCCAGGCCCTGTGCTAAGTGATACACAAATATTATCTGATAATGAGTTCACATTGCTGAGAGTATACTGGCATGCCAATGAGCTTTTGTGTCAGGATCCTGTTGTGCAGTTTTCCCAATACAACCTAGGCTGCTCTGCTCCTACTCAGTTTTGGGCCCACATCAGTGTCCATATGCAGTCTGTCCCTGTCCAGGGTATAGGGACCAATGGACTAACACTGTAATAGACAGCCCCATTCAACTATGTCAGAACAGATGGGGAATAGACCCATGATTTTCATTGGTATATTTGGTATATTTTCATTGTATGAAGAAATATCACTCTTCCCCAATACACACACACACACTGTCACATTCTTCTCAACTTAGAGTCATAGTTGCCTGGAACACAGAGAGGTTAAGTGATTTGCCCAGGGTCACACAGCCTAAATATGGCAGAGATAGGAATCTCTGCAATAGGCATTCTTTAGCCCTTTGTTGTAATCTTTTTTTTTTCTTTTCTTCCATGTGTGGACTATTAGAATGGCCTCCTTTGAGTGGCCGTGGATCTCATTATAGTGGTCTTGTTGGTATTCTGGGACTGGATGCAAAAAGCGTGAAAGTCATCTGCAAACAGGACTGTGTGAAGGGCCTAAGTACCTATAAGCAGTCAGTCCTTCTATTTAGACCCTGTGTGGGACAAAGGTGAACAAGTTCAGGAGATGTGTCTTCCTGTTTTATGTCTCACTTGACACAATTAAAGATACTAGTATGGCTGTAAATCATGGAGCATCATGATTTCCACAGGATCAAAATGACAGATGGCCCAGAGGAAAAGGAAAAGATGCACATGGAGGATATAAGTAAGTTGCAATACACTCTTAACAATGACCCGTGTGCTGGAGAAATATGTGATGGCAAAGAAAGTGAGCTGGTTGCAAAATCAGCTGAGGGGTAACATACAAGCTGAGTGTTGTAATGGTGCCCATAGAATGTCAAAAGACCCTGAGGAAGGCTTCAGCATGTTGGATAAATTGTGAGGATTTGGGAGAAGACAGGGACAAATGGGAGGGGGTGAATGAGTTGTAAACTCATAGCAAAATTAGCACTATTGGAGGGAGCACTTGAATGAACTGAACTCATGTACGTATTATATGCAAAGCAGTGTGCTCTCTTATGTATGATAAACATGCTATGGGAAAGCTTGGAGCAGAGGTCATGTCCCCCCCCCATTCCAATACTCTACACCGAACTCCCCTGGAGGAGACACTTGGAATGTGCAGAGGGTGAACAGGACCAGTCAGCTCATTCTCCACCCCCACCCTCCAACCTTGATGATTTAATCCAATTTAGATGTTTACCAGAGGGAGGATACTACTCACCCAACTTGGGACCAGCTAACTCAGGATATGAACTTGGAATAAAATGACACACACACACACACACACACACACACACACACACACTCACTCAATCACACAGAGTTTGGCCAAAGATGGAAAGAATGGAACTGTAAGATGTCAAAAATCTGGCTAGTACTTAAGGGGACACCGGCCACAGAGTGGTTAGAAGTTCCACTGACTAGAGCTAGGGGGATAAAAGAAACCTGGGATGGGGTGAGAGTGGTAAGAGAGTAGAACAGTAGTTTAAAGGGACAGGCAGTGGGAGGACACTGCCAGGAGAAGAGAAAGCTGGGGAATGTAGAATCAAAGTCAGGAACAATTTAGAAAAAAAAAAAAGATTAGAACTGAAGACTTCAGTATAGAAAAGTAGAGGAGTCTGACCAGTCTCTCCCACGGTCACAGACCAGCTTCCTTCTTCGTTGGCCCTAGGAGGTCTTAGTTATTCTAGTGATAGAAGAAAGGGAAGAAAGAAGTAGAAAATCTGTAAGGAACAGATAGGAATAACAAGGTGGCCTTGGTCGGTTCCATTTTTAACTTAACTCATGTTTCTTGGCCCTTCTGCATTGGCTTCCTCCATTATTCAGCCCTTATCACTTCTTAATGGTTGGTGCAGCCAAGCAGGGCTGAGATGGCTGGTGTCAGTATCATCTATGTCACTTGTGCAGTATGTAAGCCCTGTGGAACAGAATGGCCAGACTGGGAGTGTGTGGTGGAGAAAAGAGAGAGATGCACGAGTTCTGCCATGAGCCAAGGTCCCAGGGAAGCACACAAGGGAGAAGGAATGAGTAGGAGCTGGAGGACCCTAGGACTTGGGAGAGGTGGTCCAGCCGGAGGAATGGGAGTAAATACCAGGTTGTACCCAGAGGAAGTTAAGTAAGAAGAAGGGAGAAGAGGAGCCTGGGAAACTACATTCCAGGATGAAGTGACAATGCTGAGAGCCTGGAGGAGATACCTCAAAGGGTCTCATCCTCTCCGGGGCATGAACCCTTCCAAATACTTTGACCTAATATTTCTCCAAGACTATTGCTGAAGGCCACAGGTTTGCACCAGGAACTGTTTTCATGAACCTTTGGATAGGGGATGGGGCCCATCCTATGTATGATTTCCTGGGTTAAGGGAACTTGAACTCCTAGGTGATGCAGGTAGGCACCTTCCCTGAAATGTTAAAAGTCCTAGTTACCTAGAGCACTGAGAGGAGGTCAAGGGACTTGCCTAGGATCACGTAGCTAGAATGTCAGAGATGGGGCTTGACCCCAGGTCTTCCTTGGTTTTGAGGCCAGCACTATACTATACTGCCTCTCGTTGAGTTCTTTTTCAGTTGTGTCTGACTCTTTGTGACTCCATTTGGCGTCTTCTTGGCCAAGATACTGGAGTGATTTTGCTATTTCCTTCTCCGTGTCATTTTACAGATGAGGAAACTGAGGCCAACAGTTTATAATTTGTCCAGGGTCACACAGTAAGTGTCTGAGGCCAGATTTGAACTCAGGAAGATGTCAGACCTGGCACTCTATACACTGTGCCACCTAGTTGCCCATTCCTTCTAGAAATCCTCTAAATGTGAGGTTGCACACAGTACTGGATTCAAGAAACCTAGGCTCTGTTGCCCACTAACTGTATGGGGGGAGGGGGAGAGGGCATAATTGCTTCACCTATCTTGGCCTCAGCCTCTCACCTGTAAAATGGGGCAGGTTGAACTAATGGCCCTGAAGGTCCATTCCAGCTCTAAGATATTATGGCTCTAGGCAGCCCCAGTGGAACCCATGGAGACATTTGAAAAGACATGGCGCTATTATATGAGGTGACTCTAGAATTGACCCGGTGAGTATTAGAACATTAAAGGTACCAGCAATATCAGCGCTGAAGAGGCATGTTGTAGTATGCAAGGGAGGGGATCATTTTTGACCACATGAGAAACTGCAGGACTCCCACCACTTGCCTCTGCTATTTTGTGAATATCGTTTGTTTGCAAAGTTCTCCTTGTTGGCTATCTTTTGATTTATAAAGTGATAGTTGTGCCCAAAAGTTCCCCCATACAGCCACCCTTCCCCCACAAAAATCACCTACCCTCACTGTATCTGTGGCTGCCACATTAACATGCTGGAGGTGACAAGATGTCCTTGTATGAATGAGAGCTCTGACAGATTCCTCACATCAATCAGCCAGCCCCCCACTTCTGGTCCCCTCATCTGCAAGGGCAGAGTGGTCAGGGAAGAGATTTTTTTTTAGGCAATTGGGGTTAAGTGACTTGCTCAGGGTCACACAGCTAGTAAGTGTCAAGTGTTTGGTCTGAGGCCACATTTGAACTCAGGTCCTCCTGACTTCAGGGCTGATGCTGTATAAGAAATTTCATTTTAAAGTCATCTGGAGCTAGATCTAATTGTTGCTCACACTTCTAAGGTGCCTTAAGGTTTACAAAGTTATGAGGTAGGTAATGGCAGGTATTTTTTATTCCTATTTTGCAAATGGGGAAATTGAGGCCCAAAGAGGCAAAGAGAAGAAATTCCCTTAGGTTAGCTGAAATTTGGGACTTCTATACTCCCTTGTCCTGGCTCTGAGACATCCATCTTGGGCAAGTTAACCTGCTCTAGGCAACTCTCAAAGAATGTAAATCACAGAGAAGGTACCTAACTGCATCAGTAGAGGGAGTGTTCTCACCTGGGAGTTCCCTATACTTGCCTATCTTTCCTTGACTGAAAAGTAACCTGATATAGTGGAAAAATTATTGGACTTGAAAGTCAGGAAGGCTTTATAGCTTGTCTAAGACACTGTGTGACACTGGACAAACCACTTAAACTCAGCCTCAGTTTCCCCTTCTATAAAATGGGAAGAACAATAACTGTAGTATTTACATAACTTACTAATCTATGTAAATGTCGGTTATTATTTTTCCACAGATAATCAAAGTGTGTTTGTAAACCGATTCCCTTCATCTGGAGGAGGCAGCCTGCAGCAGACAGGGCTCCTGGCTCCCACCTGGAAGCTTGCCAAGATCCCACATTTTGCTTCTTGCCCCTCAGACAGAAAGGACCCTCTGTGAATGTTCTCCAGCCAGGCAGAGCCCCAGTGTTCGTAATGGAAACAGTGACTGCAATGGAGTCAGTGAGCTGGCCCTGAAATTCCCAAGCCCCAGAGTCCCAGAGAGACTCTTCAGTTCCAGAACTAGCCTTTGATCTTGCTCTGCCTGGAGCCTTGGGTGAATGTGTAGTGATGTGGTTCTCATAACATCGATTCCCCTCCCCCCCAGCCCACAGCTGGAATGCAGAGGGGCCAGTAGTCCCTCCACTGGACGGTGGAAGTTCTTTTTCCAGGCTTCCGGTAGGTGGAACACAGAGAGAGTACTCACACACTCTTCTGGAGAGAACAGCACATAGCTGTGTGTCTGGAGCAATCCACTTACCTATAAAGTACCAGTAAAAAGGGATAAAAAGAAGAGTGAATTATTGCATATTGTAGGGGCTTAGTAAACGTTGAATTAAATTGAATTGAAAGAGACCTGGGCTGGGAAGTTAGAGACCTGGATTCTACTTCTGATTCAGTCACTGACCAGCTGTACTGTGGTCTTTGAACATCTCCCGTGATAGAGAAACCAACTAACTCATGAAGTAGCTTATTCCATTCTTGGAGGCTTATTCTGTTCTAAGGAAATCTGCCTCCCTGTAACTTCCACCCACTGGTCCTAATTCTCCCCTCAAGAGCCACACAGAACAAGTTTTACCCTTCTTTCACATTTTTTTGTTGTTGAGGGTTGGTTTTTTTTTTCAGTCATATCTAACTTTGAGGTTTTCTTGGCAGATAGTGGAGTGGTTTGCCATTTCCTTCTCCAGCTCACTTGACAGATGAGGAAACTGAGGCAAACAGGGTGAAGGTACTTGTCCAGGGCCACACAGCTAATAAGTGTCTGAACTCAGGTCTTCCTGAATCCAGGCCCAGCACTCTATCCATTGCCACCTAGTTGCCCTTCCTTTCACTTTGAAGCCTTCAAGTATTTGAAGTCTCCCATCCTTTCAAATGATCCCTGGGTGACACACTTTTGAATCTTTTCACCTTTCTTGCTATTCTTCTGTGTACCTGCCACAGCTCATTAGTATCCTTCCCCAAAAGACTATGTTCCTATGTGGTCTGATTATATAGAATCACTGACAGATTTGGAAGGGGGACCAACTTGTTACAGGGCCATAAAATTCCATTTCCTTTATTGTACAGATGAGAAAACTGAGGCTGGGAAGAGGGAGGAATTGAGACCTAGGGGAGGTGGGGAAGGGGAGTCTGAGAAAGTTCTCCTCCCCCACCTCCCCTAGGTCTCAATTGGAAGTAACTGTGCTCAATGTCACTCATAGATCTGGAAGGAACCTTAGACCTTAGAAGTCATTTATTCCACCTCTTCATTCTAGGAAAGAGGCAAGTGATTTACCCAAGGTGATGCTGAGACCAGATGTGAATCTCCCAATCCAGCACTCTTGCAACCCACCACCTTAATGGTCTTCAGACCTCCGAAGCATTGATATTCGGGGAAGAGGTAACTTGTTCACAACTGCCTGCTTCCAGCTGAAAAGAGGAATAGGGTTGAAACCGAAGCATCCACGATTCCGCTTAGTTTTTAAGGAAGCACTTCCAAAACAGTAAGGCTTATAACGAGCAGAATGGGCAAGAGTGGAGTTGGGGAAGTTTGGGGTTTTCTTCTGGAAGTCTTTGAACAGACTCAAATCTGGGATTGTTTTGGTGAAGACATATCAGGAAGCAGGGGGCTGGCTGGCTGAGATGACTCTTGCTGAGGGGAGGAGGGGTGCCTTCCAGGGGGAGGAAACTAGGTTAGCAAAATGTCAGGCTCCGGGAGATAAAGACTTGGAAGGGCCCCGGATTCGGGAGCAGGCTAAGTGGCTCTTTTAGACCTTGCTCTAGTGCAGAGTTTGGGACAGAAACTGGAAGACCCCTTCTGCTTTGGAGCCCCCCAGAAGGCGCAGCTTTCGACTCGCACAACACTTGGCTAGGACCCTCAGGAAGCCCACGAGGGACTTCTGGCTCCTGGCACCCCTCCCCCCACCTCTCCCCAGGAATCTAGACCCGGGAAAAGCTCGAGCCCCTGGCCCCCAAGGACCTGGGCTTGGAGATCCCCAGCGCAGGAATGCAGGAGGGCACGCACGCACACACACATTTTGCACGCGTGTGCTGGGTGTGTGGAAGGGGCGTGCCCCCAAGGCTGGGGCACACGCCCCACCGGCTCCGAGGCGCTGGGTCCTGCTTCCCCGCTACTCCGCGGGCAGGACCCCCCCCCTCCAGCGCCCCCGCCCGGCCCCCAGTGCGCAGGCGCCTTGGCGGGTCCGGAGGAGGCGGCGGCGGGTGCAGCCGGCAGGGGCTCGGAGGCTGGAGTGGCGGGCACGGGCCGCGCCCCGAAGACCCCTTACGGCAGAGGAGGCAACCACCCCTGGCAGGGGAGGGACGGCGGTGGGACCATGAGGTGCACATGAGGCGGCCGGCGGCGGCAGGACGGGCCGGGGGCCCGGAGGAGGAGGAGGAGGAGGAGGAAGAGGAGGAGGCGGGGGCTCCGAGGGGCCCCGGGCCGGGTGAGTGGGGGGGGAAGGGCGGGGAGGCGGACTGTGGGGGAAGGGGACTCTGGAGGGCTTGGGGGGCGGGGGGCTGCCAGGGGACATTGGGAGGGGGATGACGGCAAGGGGTCCCTGAAGAGAGGGTGTTCTTGGAGGCAGAGATGGGGTGTCTTGAGAGGACTGGGGGTCCTAGAAGGGAACGTGGGGGTGTCTGAGCCAGGGAAGGGTGGGGGTCCTTGAAGGGGATGTGGGGGTGTCCTGCGAAAGCACGGGGAGTTCTTAAAGGGAGAGATGGGGTGTCCTGAGAGCGGACTGAGGGGTCCCTCAAGGGGGAGATGGGGTGTCCTGAACTAGGGGCTTGGTGAACCTGGCGAAGGGAATCCTTAAAGGGGAAGAGCGCGGGGTCCTGGGGGGGGGTTGGGACTGGAGGCTCCCGACGAGGGGACACTGAGGGATCGGGGAGGAGAGGAGCTCTGGAACCGAGGGTCTTGGGGAGGAAGAGGGGTCCTGGAGGGGGGTCAGGTAGAGGCGGGCCTAAGAGGGAGGGGCCCAGGAGGAGGGAGGAACTAAGAACTGGGGGACCCCTGGAGGGGGGAACCAAAAGCCAGAGGGCCCGGGAGCAGGGGACCGGGGGGCGAGAGGGGGCCTGAAAGCCGAGGGACAGGGAAGGGAGGAGGCCAGGGACCCAGGGGGCAGGGGTGGGGGCGGCTGAGGGGCGGGGAAGGGGCTGGGGAGAAATGGGGGCCCCTTGGGGAAAGGGGACCCGAGAGCTGGGGGCCGGGGAAGAGGAAGAACTGAGGACTTGGGCGGGGGGTCCAAGAAAGGGGAGGAACCAGAAGTGGGGGGGGCCCGGGGCGGGGAGGGGCCGAAAACTGGGGGGGGGCCGGGGGGGGGGGGGGGCGGAAAACGGGCGGCGGGGGGGGTACTGGGGGCCCGGAGGGGCCTCTGAGGAGCGGCGGAGGAGGGAGCTGGGCCCGGCTTCTTCGCAGAGCCCGGAGCTGGACGCGCCGTCCCCTCCCGCTTTGTCCCCCAGCCCCCCGGGCGGGCGGCGGGCGCGCTCGCGGCTGCTGCCCAAATTGGGAGGGAAAAGAAAGGCGGGGGGTGGCCCCGGCTCTGCCGCGACTGCTCTGCCCGGGCGGGCTCTGCCGCCCCCTCCTCCTCCTCCTCCGCGCAGCCGGCCCAGCCCAGTCCTACCCCACGGATGAGCCGGGCGCTGGCGGGGGCCCGGAGGCCCGGGGCCTGAGGGGCGGAGGGGCCCGGCGGCGCTGCCTTGCACTCCCGGAGGGGGAGCTGGCTGCTTTGCTCTCCACGCAGCAGCGCCGCGGGTCCGTTGGAAGCGGCGCGATGGGGGCGCCCGCCTGGTGCCTTTCCCTCGTCTAGCCTTTGTCTCCCGCGCTGGACACCTCCCGATGCACAGGACCCTTGGGTTTTACTTTTGCCTCCCCTCCGCTCGGACCCGGAGCCCGGGAACCGCGTGAGTACGTTTGAGAGACAGAGAGAGACGGAGAGGACTTGGCGGAGGGGGTGATGGTGCGGGAGGAGCTGGGCGGGGGGCGCCGGCAGTCTCCTTCCCCTCCTCTTGCCTTAAAATGGTTGTTTTCTCAGGCTCTTGAAACTTTGGAGGGCTCTGGTCCCCAGCCCACGTAGGAGAGAGGAGAGGAGGAGGCAGGGCTGTTAGCGGGGATTGCCCGGGAGTGTGGAGTTTGGGGCTGCGCGGGGGGTTGGAGCAGGGAGGGAGTCGGGGAGCTTGGGGTGGGGGGTGGGGGGCTTGTCATTGGGATTGGGGGGGCGGGGAGGCGGGAGATTTCAGTTTTACGTGCTGCTGTTGGGGGGAGGGGGGAAGCGTGAGTTTGGATTTGACTGGAGAAGGGCTCCGCTAATCAGAAACTAACAGGACTCCCGTGTGGCTGGTTTGGGTTTCCTCATTTTCTGTTTGGTGGGCATGAGGCATAGACCAGATTGTGGAAGGGTAGGGTAAGTGAAGTTTGAATCCGCCTTTTTAGAGAAAGCCACTCCTGTTTAGGGAGGCTTGAAAGTATTCTGGAAATTGTCCTTTTTGTACACCATCCTACTTTGTGTATGTTCACATGCAATTGAGATAATAGATAAGAAAGAGCTGGGGTGATTATTTTCTTTCTTCCTTCGGTTTTCTTCCTTTCTTTCCTTTCCTTTTTTAATTTCTTTCTTCCTTTCCTTTCCTTCTTTCCTGTTTTTTTCTTTCCTTTTCCTAATTTCTTCCCTTAATTTCTTTCCTTTTTTAACTTCTTTTTTTCTTCCTTTATTTCTTCCTCTTCTTTTTCCTTCCTTTCTTTGCTTTTTCTTTTTTCCTTCTTTCTTTCCTTTCCTATTTTTTTCTCCCTTCTTCCTTTCTTTCCTTTTTCTTTTTTCCTTCCTTCTGTCCTTCCTTTCTTTGCTTTTTCTTTTTTCCCTCCTTTCCTTTCTTATTTTTCTTTTTTCTCCCTTCTTCCTTTCTTTCCTTTTTCTTTTTTCTTCCTTCTTTCCTTTCCTATTTTTCTTTTTTCTCCCTTTATTTCTTCCTTGCCTTCCTTCTGTCCTTGTTTTCTTTCCTTTATTTTCATTTATTCCTTCCTTTTCTTTCTTTCCTTCCTTCTTTCCTGTTCTTGATTTCTGCCTTTCTTTCCTTCTCTTTAATTTCTTTCTTCCTTTCCTTTTTTCTTAATTTTTTTCTTTACTTTTCTCAATTTCTTTCCTTTTTTTCTCTTCGAGTATTCTCTTCTAAGTAGAAAACAATAGTGTGACATGTACACAGTTGCCAGCTTTTTGAAAGAACTAGCAAATTGATGGTTTAAGGATAAAATAATCTTTCTTCTCAAGGTGGTTTTAGTATTTGAAGGACGGGTCTGGAAAAATAAATAGCATCCAACCTCGAACTTGAAATACTGTTAAGTTGCTATAGGTCTGCTGATTATTTCTGAAATTCCACGTTTTTTATCTGCCTTCGTTTTAAATTTCTCAAGTGCTACGTAATGACAGAACCAAATATGAACTAATTCTTCTGGGTAAAAGGTAGAGGTTTTT
Source organism: Vombatus ursinus (assembly GCF_900497805.2). NCBI lineage: Eukaryota > Metazoa > Chordata > Mammalia > Diprotodontia > Vombatidae > Vombatus > Vombatus ursinus. The sequence continues at coordinate 7,752,645 of NW_020954579.1, read as the reverse complement.
TAAACAAATGTGCATATTCTGTAACCAGAACTTTAGATGCTGAGCAGGATGTATGGTTCCCTTGGAGAGAGAACTACTTTAGAGGAAGGATATTTTGGAGAACATTTGTAAAAGTTCTATGAAAGTCCTCTTTTAAAAATGTTTCATTTTGTATTGTTTGATTTTACCTATTGATGAATCTACTTAAAGGAATCCATAGCCCTTTTCAAGAGTGTTATAGACAAACCTCTCAGTATTATGAGCTATTTTTTTAAAAAACCAAAAAACTGTTGTTTTATGCTTTTTAGATTTGAAGGAATGTTTGTTCTTAGAGTTATTTTCTGTTCTGTTACTCCCACCCCCAACTCCAATGACAAAACAGGAAAAGGAATTTTAAAGATTCCTCCCTTTTGTCTTATTTGGCCTTTGGAGAAGCTATTGATTTTTAGCCATTAATTTAAGGATTTCTTACTTGAGATGGAATTATATCTGATACTGATCAACATCTCATAGTTGGGGTGCATCCATTAAGTGCTGAAATCTCTTAATATATAGTCTTTATTCTGTTTTAGCTTTGTAGAAATCACCCTTATTGGGGATAAGCTGTAAAGATATTGACGTTCACCCCAGTGTGCCAATCTCAACCCTTACTTAGATCATTCACATTATTAGGAATTTGGATCCTTAAACAGATGGTATGTTGTTTACAATTCAGTCTATCACTCAAACAAGAGATATTTAGTGCCTACTATGTGCCTACTTTTGTTTAAAGTGATAAACCAACTCCAAACCTTTATTCAGAAGTTTGTTTACTGGTCATATTTAGAAATGGGTGTGATGCATTGGAGCTTAATGAATCCAGATTTTTAAGAAGAAATGTGAGAGATGCTTATTTAACATTTCTATATTAATGCTGCTTTTGCTGTACAGAAATGAATCTGTGGCCCCTGATGAAAGAATACCTATTCCTAATAAACATAGGCAAAGAATTTGTTTCTTTATCCTTGACATCTCTTTAAGCTGAAGACCACACCTGGCAGTCAGATTACAGCATATATTTGGCAAACGTTCTTTTAGAATTTAGAGGTTGAACCACTGTCGTCGTCGTCGTCTTCTTATTCAGTTAATTCAAACATAATGTGCATGGAAGCCAGTGTCTGTTTAAATATGTTGTTTGGTTAATGGGAAAATAGGCTCTCTGTCCTTTCCTTCTTCTTCTGTTAAATCTGAGCATTTTTTAGTTTTAACAGAAAATCTCCAGACTAGTCAGGCACAACACTGTCACATTCTGGCACAGGAAGAGTTGTGCCCAGGCTGAGTTGACAAGTCCCCTTTGGCAGTTTGCCCTTTGTGATTCTGGGCTGTGGAGCATATTGCCCACAGAGGTTTCCTGCAGCAAGGACAGGATCCCTTTGTAGATTTCAGTGTGCTCCCCACTTGAGGAAATTTGTGGCATGAACACAAGACCTTGGTGACAGGCTGTTCTCTCTTAGGCATGTAGGATGGATAAATGAAACTACATCCCCAGTCCTTAAAACACCACCAAATTGGGACATCAGCACTGATGATTTTCAAGAGTGGTGATAGGCAGAGCAAGGCAGTACAGGCAAAGAATGTCCAAGATCCTACCGATGCCTCCCTAGTTCTTGAAACAGCTGTAGGCAGAAAAGAGGTCTTTGGTACTTTATCTCGGACTTAACTAGTCATAACAGATGTTTTCTTAACAATTTGGAGTTAAGACACCCAGTTTGAGTCTGAGGCCTGGTTCTGTTACTTAGTACAGGTTTGCTCTTCAGCATTGTTGTTTGTCTAGGTCTCTGTTCCTTCATCCTTAAGAGTAGAGCATTTGGACTTAATTTTATCTTCAAGGTTCTTTCCAGGTCCAGATCCTGTGAATTTACTCACCTTATCTCCGTATGGAAATCATTCAACTCTGAACACTCATTTGGAGATAGTCCTTTGATTTTTGACTTACATTAACCATCTATATCAAGTCTCAGATTTGTAACCATTGAAGTAGAAACTTGAGACAGAATTTTTGAACATGTTGGTGGCCTAACAGTTATAACATATTGGAATTGGAGTTATTTAGCAGATAATTAATAAAATTCCCTGAGGACATACCAGATTAGGTGGAGCTAGGATCTTCTTTGTGCTAGGTGATGTTAGGTGAGAGCAGACTTGGAGTGCTAGAAGCAGTAACAATCCAGACCCGGCTTTTAGCAACCTGCAGAAAAAGAAGCTGGTTATTTGTTACTTTACTAATTAACCAGTTAGGGAGTGAAATTTGTAATGGAGCCACTAGGAGGCACTCCCTTTGGGCAACTACTAAGTGGTGCCCTTGGAGAATATATTCACTGTCTATACACTGATCTTTCCAAAGGCCTCCATAGACCCACTGCTCTCAGAGGGCACTTGACCTCCATAGCACCTGGACACTGGCCCCAGGTTCAATCCAGATCTAAGAACAGGATATCAGATATATACCAAACTTAATAAAATAGGACATCTCATCTCTTCTCCAAAGGTGCTACCATACATTTGGGCAGCCTGCTTGATTAACCAACTTCACATATGAGATGTAGGTAATTGACTTTTTAATTTCCACATGATCAGTTAAAATCCAGGTGTAAAAGAGCTGATATGTAGCAAAACTCTCAAGGAACTGCTTTTCCTGATGATCATTCTAGTCCTCCCAACCACTGTTCCTGAAGAGAAGAATTGGGGAGGGAATTACATGTATAGAACTTAACCAGATTGACTGGGCATGTAATCAAAGAAAATGGGATAGGGGTGTAGCATTAGGGTTTGAGAATTGCATCCGACTTCATCTGGTTGTTTCTGAGGTTTCCCTGCAGTTGCTAGTCCTGTTCAGTCTCTGTTTGGTGTGTATGGTAGTGGGTGGCCTGTCTGTGCCACATTAGCAAAACTTTGGCTTCATCTCTGCTCCAGATCTCTGTCTTGACCACCACAGCCCTCCAAGATTGCCCTAGTTCAAGGGTTCTTGACTTGATCTCTGTGAAATTGTTTTATAAAATATTTTGATAACTGTATTTTGATATAGTTGGTTTCCTTTGTGATCCTGTGTGTTTTATTTAATGCATTAAAAAACTTTATTCTGAGACTGGGTCCATAAACTTCATTTGACTGCTGAAGGGGTCCATGGTGCAAAAGAGATTGAGAACCATGGTCTAATTGGACCACTATGACACCCAACTTGGTTGGTGGCTATGACAAGAACCACAAGGAGCAAGCAGCTTGTGGGCCACCCTGGTTCCATCTGGAACCCCTAGTCTCAGGAACCATTTTGCTCTTGGCCTCATGGAAGGAAAGGAATGGAATGGTAGGCTAGAAGTCTTTTTAAGGGCAAAGAAGAGAAAACTTGAGCAATCTGCAGAAATGTTGACTTAGGTTTCCTACCTTCCTTGGGTCCTAGGTTTCCTCTCCCCCCCACCCCCATGAATTTCCTGGAGGCTTTCAGAACACCTGTTATATTTAGAGAATGCCCTTGGATTACTACTCCTTGTGAATTGAGAAATTCTCCTTCAGCACTTACCAGGACCTGAAGTAATTTTTCTCTTGTTTATGGTCATGAGAATGGAGAAGAGATTTCTGACAATTGCATATTTCCAGCAACTACTGTTTTTTGTTTTGGGGGCTTTCTGCAGTATTGATCTTGTATATTAGGAGAACGTGAGGTGCATAGATACTTGGCTGATTGGTGAATATGGGTCTTCTAACAAGCATAGATTTTGCTCTTGGCTTTCTGAATCAACAGACATTTGGTGGCTTGGGCTTAGGAACAGTAGCTTTCTAACAGACCTCACTGTAGGTCAGTCAATAGACTTTCATTAAACACCTCATGTGTATAGAGCACACACAAGGGCTATGATCACGTGAGCAGGGGCAGGAGGATTGGCACTGCCATATCTGGTCAAGTTGCAGTCAGTATTTTGGAAACTGAACAGTTGATTTGTTTCATCCACAAATGTAGCTCAAATATTAGGTGTCAAGCAGCTGGGGATAGGGAGTAGTCCCTTCTCCCAAGGAACTTGTACATTGTCTGTACAGTGGCATGAGATCTGATTAGAGAAGTCGGTCATTTTCTGCTTGAGTTTCATTGACTCTTAGAGCAATTACTACAGATTTTAAAAGTGTTTTGACGTCCTTAAACACTAAATAAATGCTAAGTGTGGTTGGAAGAATCAAGTTGTAATGTTGAAAGAATTATTTTGGAAGATAATAGTTGACCAGGCAGTTTTCAAAGGAAGAAGTCCAAGCTATCAGTAGCCATATTTTTAAAAATGTTACAAAAATCACTAATAATTAGAAAAATGCCAATTGAAACAACTCCAAGGTTCCTCACACCCATCAGATTGTCAGAAATGCCAAATGTTGGAAGTACTGTGGGACAACAGGCACAATTTGCTGTGAAAATTGGTCTGGTCATTCTGGAAAGCAATTTGGAACCATGTCCCAAAAGTCACTAAACTGTGCATGTTTTTTGACCCAGTGATACCACTACTAGGCCTATATCCCCTATAGAGATTTAAAAAAAAAATAAGAAAAGGAATCACATACAAAAAACATTTATAACAGCTCTTTTTGTAATAGTAAAGAACTGCAGATTAAGGGTCATTAATTGGGGAATGACTGAACAAATGATGGTATTTGAATGTGATGGAAAACTGTTTTGCCATAAGAAATGATGAAAGGAGTGGTTTCTGAGAAACCTAGACTTAACATGAACTGACCCAGAGTGAAGTGAGCAGAACCAGGAGAACAATTTATATTATAGCAACATTGTGAAATACAGTCTTGAAAGCCTTAAGAACTCTCATTAGTGCACAGACCATCCATGATTCTAGAGGACTAGTGAAGAAGCATGTGTATCACTTCCTGATAAAGAGGTGATAGGCTCAAGATGCAGCTGTAGACATATGTTTTCTAACATGGCCAATGTGGGGATTTGTTTTCCTTGATTATATATATATTTGTTATGAGGGATTTTTTCCTTTTTTTCCTGTCCCCCCATTAGTGGGGAGACATGGGAGGGAAAGAAATACTTATGAGTTGAAATAAGGAAAAGTAAAAAAATAATAATAGTAATAGGCATTACATTGAAAAGATGTTGAGAAATTTTATGAGATCTGAGAGGTTAGGCCTTCTGGATTCCATGTTTTATGAACTATAATATTTTGTCACTCATCACAATGGAAATGCACATTGAACAACTGTAAACACTGGATTCAGTAATCCTTTGCTTAACTGTTTCCATCTTGATCCAGCTAACCAAACCATGCCTTATCCTATCAGATTTTCAGTTCTAGTAGGTTGTTGATCCTGTGTGTCCCAGGCTGTTAGTTAAGCATCACATTTTCAATGGAAAATGTTTTGGTGAGAGAAAGCAAATAGTATTTACCTAAAGGAAATCCTCCCTCTTTTATAACAGGGAATCTGTTGTTAGTGTGTTTGGCCTAAATGGTTTGTCCTGACCTCACATTCCAGTTCAGTAGTAGACATTTACATTATCTAAAGTGAAAGCTTTGTGTTACAGGGTGGGCAGGTCAAACATGTGCTCTTCTCAGAGTCAGTCGGAAAGGAGAGCTTCCTTTGTGCTTGGAAAAATCATTGAAAAGGAAAGAAAATGTGGAGTCTGTGATTTTGTTTTGTTTTTCTTACAGATCTGTGTTTTTGGAGGTATAGTATTCAGAGATGAAAAGGGGTTGGCAAAATACGTTTATGATTTGAGGAACGCCCAGGGGTCAGATTGCATTTGAACAGTTTACGTTCTGCTGGACAAATTCACTTAGTTACCAATTGATGGGAATGCTTCATGGAGCGATTAAGATGGACTTGCCATTCTGAAATTCAGGTAAAGTGCCTTTTATTGAATGGAGGGAGCTATGTGTACTTTAGAGGAAACCCGGTGTTTAATTCTATCATTGGAGAAAACAGCAGTCTTTGTGTTAGTGGCCTGTGGTGTGTGGACATGTGGCTGGAATAGAAAGCAAGAAAAGCTTTAGAGATGGTGGTCCTTGGAAAAGAAGTAGAATTGGAATACCTCCTTAGCAGAATTTGAAAGGCTAAAAAAGTTACGTTACTTAATGGTAATTCTATAAAACCATCAATAGCTTAGGGAAATATATACAAATAGAACATTTCTTTAGGGAGATAGGAATTTTTAGTTCGTGTTGAAACATGATAGGCAAATTTTTATCTTATAGAAATTATTAGTGTCTTTTAAATCACAGTTATTTCTGGATATATCCTCATCTCCCCTTCCCTCCATTTCCCTTGAATAATGAAAAGCAGCCAATATAACACCCACATGTCACATTTGCCATGTGTGACTTGCAGCCCTCTTCTCGCTACAGAGGAAGGAAGATGTGTTTCGTCATCTGTCGTCTGGAATCAGTATTGATCATCGAATTTAACCAGCATTCATCTGCCTTTTGGAATTGTTTTCATTTCCATATAGTCATTGTGTTTTTAATGTCCTCATGATTTTGCTTTCTTCGCTCTGTGTTATTTCATACAAATCTTCCAATATTTTGAATATATTATTCAGGACGGTAAATACACCATTACCTTCATATGCCACCCCTTAATCAACCACTCCTCGGTTTATTTCTGGCTTTATTTCAACTTTATTTCTAGCTTTTTGTTAGCAGCAAAAAGTGCTGCTATGAATGTTTTGGTGTCATTGAGGTTGTTCTTTTTTTGTCTTTGGCTTCCCTAGAGTGCCCAATAATGGGGATTGCTGGATCAAAGGGGAGGAACAGTTTAATAACTTTTCTCATGTAATTCTAAATTGTTTTTTGGAGTTATTGGACCAATTTATATCTCTGCCAACAATATTAGTGTGCCTGACTTGCCACAACCCCTCCAAAATGGACTATTTCCATCTTTCATTATCTTTGTCAGTTGGCAGGCATCAGGTAAAATGTCTGTTTTTTTAAATTTGTGTTTCTCTGATTAGCCTTTTGGAGCATTTTTCCAATATGGTTGTTGATAGTTGTCTTTCTTCTTGTGAAAAATTGTTCATATCCTTTGACCACTTTTCTACTGTGTTTTTTATACAGTGGATTATTCGATTGCTTTCTTTGACTCCTTTGAAAGGAAATAGAAGCTAGTGATGAGCCCAGCATCTAGGTGTATAACTCTCTCATGTAAAGGAAAATTGTAAGAGGGTTGACCAATTGTATAAACGGGCAGGTTTTGAAATGTGTTTCCATTCCTCTTCTGTTTCAGATATAAAAGTAACTTCTAGTCAGGGATTTCACTCTATTTCTTGAGAAAATGAGGAGAATGGTGATAATGGCATTACATAGAAAGTTTTCCAGTGCTATTTATTGGATTGTACTTGTAATAGCTTTGATGTAAATAAGAAAATAGATGATTTGTTCATTATAGGTAGATGTGTAGTGAGTTTTTTATGCCTTGAGGAGTAAGTGGAGTAAGCTGCAGTGTTCTCTTTGAATTGGGCAGATCTTAAGATCTAACTACTGATGTTTGAACATTTGTATATTATTGATCTCTGCATTGTGTTACTCAATAGCAGACCTTGGGTAAAAATTACTACAGAAAGAAGGAAAATGGAGATTTTGTGTTTTGTCTTATTGCATATTGTATATTTGAGTCAACAAGATCCTTATTAGTGTGAATAATAAAACTCCTGAAGTGAATGCATTATTTGCATTCGCATTGCATATTTCCATTGAGCTAGATGACCATCTTTTATATAAATATGATTTTGAATAGTGTAAATTCAAACATTTGGAAACACTTTAGAGGATTCATTGTTCACACAGAATTAGACCTAGCTGTATTGTGTCCAGTCCTGTATTCAGAGAAGATGGAAGTAGGAAAAAATACTTCTGTGATCTGAGAAACACTGAGCTTAAAAAAAAATTTCAAAAGTTCATGAATTAAGATTTACATTAAATCATCGCTGTCATAAAATTCATACGGAATGGAATCTAGTATAAGGTGGATCTAACCTTGGATCCTAGCTAAAGGAGAATAATTATTGAATTTTACTGAATTACCAAAAGAATATTGTTATTGAGTAGTTTCACATGTAAAGTAATCCCATGTCATGCAGACTCTAGTTATATTATAGTTTTTATTATTTCCCATATATCTATCAGTAAAACAGCTCTTAAAGAGTTACATGTAAATTTGGTGGATTTTATGTCCCTTACCCACTTTAAGAAACAACAACCCACTTTTAAATTTAAATAGGTAATCTTTTAATTGAAAAGCTGTGTCTGTTTCTTTTATTCTAAATAAGCTTTTTCCACTTTTTCCCATCCATTATAGTTTCTCCTTCTGTTTTCTTCTTCCATACCTAGTTTTCTAGCCTAATTTTGCCTTCAAAAAGAGTATCTGTTTTGATTTTGTATATTGTCAACTTGATCATATTAGAAATAGCCTACATTTGACTTCACTTTGGCATAAGCATGTTCTTTTTTCTATATTCCAGTTGTGAATATTTAGTTTGACCCAAACTTTAGGGTGCTTTGAGTGTCAGTCTTTTGCCCTCTTGTGTTGTGGAAGAAATATCACTTGTAACTCTCTGGGAATGAATGCATTATTTAAGGTTGCCCAAACTTCATCTGGTTCTTAGGCGTTCTTAATGTGTTGAATGAAAATGGAATTTTGCCAGTACATGACACCATAGCTTACCGTAATGCACTTTCCCTCCCCCGTTCATTGACAAAGCTAATTGCAGAATACTTTTTAACTTGATTTTATCCACTGCACATTATACGTGTTTGTCTCTGGAACCTCAATCCATTTTCAGAATCTCTTCTGAAAAAAAAAAAAAACAAAACCCAAAACCTGTTGTCATGTGTTGATTACACAGATTACTGTTTGCCAGTTGGCCAGCTTAGAGGTTTTGCTTAGGAACTGTCACTAGCTGGTTATTAAACATCTATTATCACCTCTCTGGAATTAGCTTTCCCTTAAAACATACATTTAAAATAAAGTTAGGCATTGCAGTCTCTCTAATTGCTTCTTTGCTTCATCACGTTCAGCACTCTCATTCAGGAGTATGAATCATCCGTGGGATTCCTAGAGGGCTATTCAGCTCATGACCTGTAATACCAAGACAGTTAAATTTGAAATACTAGTGGTTAGTCAGAGTTGACTAACTTTGAACTCATGCTACTTCTTTTTTTTTTTATTTAATGTTACACTCCAAACACAGAAGGGTTATTCCTAACATTGGTGGGAATCTGTTTTGTATGATGTTCACAATGCATACTTCATTCATTTCATCATCTCCCCTGTCCCTAAGATTTTTGATAACGTGTCTATACTATCCATTGCTTAGAGGAGCCATGATTTTGTTCATGTTGAAACTCCTCCTTGGTGCGTATTATACTCTTATGCTTTACCAGACAGTTTTCCTGTATTGCTGAGCCTCAACAATGAATACTTTTTAGCCAGCCTAGTGTCTTAAGGCGACCCTTTCCAAACTTAGGTAGGCTGCTGAGCCCCTGCCTAATGCTGTGCCAGCTTGCGTGGGACTTGAGAGAGCTGCTTCTCTTGCTGGCACAGAACCTTTGAGAATTTGTGTACGTTTCCTGGCCATCAGCAGGAAGTCCCAGTGACCTAAAGGATAAGGCACTGGCTCCTAAGCCTGGGATTGTGGGTTTGAGTCCCATCTGGGGTGGAGTGGCCACTCATTTTGGGCTATCAAGGTAGCACAGTGGCTAGAGTACTGGGCCTGGAGTCAGGAAGACTCATCTTCCTGCTTTCAAATCGGGCTTCAGACACTTACTAGTTGTGTGACTCTGGGCAAGTCACTTAACTGTTTGCCTCAGTTTCTTTATCTGTAAAATGAGCTGGAGAAGGAAATGGCAAACCACTCTAATATCTTTACTAAGAAAATCCCAAACAGGGTCACAGAGTCTGAAACGACAGAAACCCCAACAACCAGGCCATCATGAGACATAAGAATAGGATTTTAGTGGAGGATTCATTGACTCTGTAACATATACATATACATATATGTAATATGGGAATAGGGACTGAATCTGTGATTTGTTTCATTGGCATAAGGAATTCCCAGGTGAAGAAACTCCCGTTATCAATGAAGGTAGACACTTTCTCTGAAACCTGTAGTCCTTAGAGAGTTGCCTTGAAAGGTTAAGTGATTTGCTGTGGGGTCACACAGGCAGGACATGTTATATTTGAACCTAGATCTTCCCGGCTTTGAGGCCAATTCAGCATTCACCATGTTACACTGCTTCTCTTATGTGTGTAATAGAGATAGAAAATACTAAATCATTTTTGTTTTGTTTTGGGGAATGACGCCTGAAACAAATTAAGATACCCTTAAATTCTGTAAGACTGTAGTTAGCAATCACTGTTCTAAGATTTGGACATTTCCTGAGTCCTAGGTTTGTCATTTTATAAAGGAGAAATGAAGATCTAGAATTGTAGTGTCATTCTGTTTTGGTCTTGAGCGTTTGGAAGTATAACTAAACTGGAAAATTTTTAAGCTGTTAAAATAGTATTAATACTTAGACATAAAATTTATTTTCAACAATTATACTGGTTCCTGATTTGTTGCATTTATCAAGAATTTAAAAATTGGCCAGAAAATGTATGTAGGAGGAGCCAAGTTACTCTTTTAATTGGTTAAGCTGAAACCTCAAACATTGTTTTACACAAATCTAATTGGAAAGAATTTTTCAAAGCTATAAATAAAAAAGATATATTTGGAATAACAGTGTATTTGTGGTCAGCATTATAGTAAGGGGAATGTAATGGAAAAAATGAGTCAGATAATCTGAATGTATTGTTGGTTCCCACCCCTCAGCCCCAGCTCAGTTGATATAATCTCAGAAAGTAAAGAGCATACAGTGGAGGTAATAGAGTGGTAATATATTAAACAAAGTGCAGTGATAGGCCTTGTTATTTCTTTACAAGTGTGAAGAAGTTTCCATGATGGAATTGGAAGGGCAACTTGCCATTGGCTCTTGGAGGATTAGTCATTCCCCTGGGGCTTTTATTTTTTATTTTTGATGTAATTCTTTTTTTTTTTAATGAACAAAAATCTATTTTTTAGGCAGCTAGGTGGTGCATTGGAAAGAGCGCTGCACCTGTAGTCAGGAAGACCTGAGTTCAAATCCAGCCTCAGACACTTAACTGTGTGACCCTGGGTAAGTCACTTAACCACTCTCTGCCTTAGTTTCCTCATCTGAAAACAGGAATGAAAATAAGTTACCTTTTGCAAACCTTGAAGTGCTATAATAAATGCTAGCTAATACTATTTTTCTTCTCACTTCCTCCCCCCAAAATAATATTTTTTAGTCTGCACCCTAAGTCTGTCACCTCTCTGTTAGGAGATGAGCAGCATCATCAGTCCTCTGGAATTGTGGTTAGTTACTCCTTCTTAACTCTTTCAAAGTTGTTTGTCTTTGCAATGTTGTTGTTATTGTATAAATTGTTCTCCTGGCTCTGCCCATTTCACTCTGTTTGCATCAGTTCATACAAGTCTTCCAAGGTTTCTCTGAAACCTTCCTGTTTTTCATTACTTATATCACAGTAATATTCCATTACATTCCTATGCCATAATTTATTCAGCCATTCCCCAATTGATAGGCACTTCCCATATTTCTAGTTTTCACTGCAACAAAAAAAACTGCTATAAATATTTGTGTACATATAGGTCTTTTCCCTTTTATTTTGATATAGGACTAATAATGGTATCACCAGGTCAAAAGATATGTACAATTTAGTGACTTGGTGCATGGTTCCAAATTACTTTCTGGAATGGCTGGACTGAATTCATAGCTCCAGTTATATTAGTATACCTGTCTTCTCATAGCCCCTCCACCAATTAATGAGTGATATTTCTAGCTCAGGTGACTATTCATTTTTATTTGTTTAGAAATGGACATAAGAGTTGTTACAATCCCACCCCCCTTGAAAATCTCTTGTCAACTGAAAATGAGAGGAAATTCAAGTAAAATTAAATCCCAGTTCTTACAGTTTGTGAAGTGGGGGGAAGCATGGTGTCAGGACTCCTGGTGCCTACTGCAGATGTGGCCTATACCATCCAGGAGCCTGCAATCTAGTCAGGGAGAAAAAAAGACAGTATGACTATTTAAATTCTAAATTGTGTGGTACTGACTTTACATATAGTAGGAATTCAGACATGAGAAAGATCAATATTAGTAACTCAGAAAAGCATCATGGAGGAGGTAAGAGGAGGAGCTGGACTTGAATGAGAGGGGAAGAATATGAGGTGGGGGAGAGTGTGACAATGGGGCAAGCATTTATTAAGTGCCTGTCTTGTGCCAAACACTGGGCAGAGAGCTTTACAGATAGGATCTCATTTGATCCTCACAGCAATCCTTCAAAGTAGGTGCTGTTATTTTCCCTGTTTTACAGTTGAGGAAACTGAGGCAGACAAAGTCCAGCACTCTATCCACTGAGCTACTTAGCTGTATGGCTGAGCATCGTTTTACCTGAGGGTAAAAACAGTAAATTTAAAATCTGATGCCATGAATGCATTCATTTCTCTCAAGTAGAGATTTTAGATGACAGAAACAGGTGGTAGTTCTGATTGTCCTCTGCCCTGATCAGACCATCTGGAATATTGCATTCAGTTCTGGAGACTAAATTTTAGGAAGAACATTGAGCTCATGCCATAGGAGGACTGGTTGAAAAAATGGGAGAGTTTAGCTTGGAGAAGAAAAAGGTTAGGTAAGGTAGGTAGCAATTGTTAAGCAAGTACTTGAAAAACTGTCATGTACACTTTGGCCTCCCAGGGCAGAACTGGAGCAGTAGCTGGAAAGTGGAAGAGAGGTAGATTTAGGCTTGATGTGGAGAAAAATTTCTGAACCATTAGAGCTATTGAGGTAGAAAGAGCTATCTTGGAGAGTCAGGGATCCTGCCTTGCTTTGAGCAAAAGAGGTTCTATGACTTATTATATTGGTACTATAATGTATATTGTATTATACATTATATATTATTATATGTGATATATTATATATAATAATTATCATGTATATTATATATGTCATAATATATATTATACATGCATTATTTGTATTATAATGTATATTGGTATCATAATGTATATATAAATATTGTAATGGTGATTCCTTTTTGGGTGGGGGTTTGATTCCATAGCCCCTGAGGGTCCTTTCAACTCTGAAACTATTATTCTGGGATGTCACTTGCATGCTTTGTGATGTCCTCCAGGAGCTTGGTGAGGCAGCGATGGTCAAGAGTTAAGGTGGTCAGGTAGGGTGTTAGTGGACATGTTGTTAAATGACTAACTCTTGGAGTTTGGGGACCAGTCTAGGATTCCTTTCTTAATTTGACTTTTTACTAGGCCAGGTAAAGCTGTTGGTCTTCATGATATTTGATTTGGGTGCAGTGTGGTTCTCTCCTTGGTATCATTTCCATGTCGCTCTGCCATTTACAATGCTTCATAACCTGCCCTCATCCTGCTTTTCCAGCCTCCCTGTACACGCTTCCCCTCCATGTGCTCTTTTGTCCAGCTACCTGGCCAATAACGTTCTTTCTCCCTTTTCTGTGATTTGTGCCAGCTGAGCTGCAGGTGGCAGTTGTCGCCTTCCTTTCCTCTGATTCTTGGAATCCCTGGTTTCCTTCAGTAGGTGTCTTTTCTTTGTCTCCCCAGTCTATAGGGTCTCTCCACAGTTACTATGTATTTGTTGTATTTGTGCTTTGCATTGTTCTTTCTGTGTTTTTAACCATATATGTACATGTTTTCTCCCCATTCATTCAAGTCCAATATGGGTGATGATTGTTTTTCTTCCCAGAAATGCCTCAAATGATTCTTTTGCTGATTTTCCATAGTTTTCATTGATAATGAGGCTCAGGTGTGTATTATTGGGGGGGTTGCAGCTTGATTTCCTTTGCTTTTTGGGCTGTACTATTCCATTTCCTTCTTCAGTTTCTAGTGGGTGCAGAGTAATCTCATATTGTTTGAGGGCATTTTTCCTGGCTGCTTGCAGAATTTGTCATTGGAATTGTTAAATTTAACGGTTATGTCTGGAAATTTTAAATACAGACTTTTTTCCCCCAGAGGCAATATGTGGATTCTTTTGATGGGCGTTTTGTTTTCTATACTCAGAAGTCCTGAATACAGAACTGAGCAATTTCTTGTATTATTTCCTTCACTATAATATTCAGGCTTTTTGATTTGTCATGTTCTTCAGGGACACCTATGATCATTAGGTTGTCTGTGTTTCCTTTCTTCAAGGTCAATTGTTTTGGTTTGTATAGAGATCATGTGTTATTTTAATTTTTTTGCCTTTTGCTTTTTTTCCCCTCTACTTTAGTATGTATTTCAAATCTGTTACTCTCACTTAAACATCTTTAGAGAATCTTTACAGATATGGTCAATTTTTTCTAATGTGCCTGTTGAATTTTTTTTATTTCTGCACTGAAAGTTATAACTTCTGACCGATATTCATTCCTAACTTCTTCTCTTACAGATTTCATTTCTTTTTTTTTTAAACCATTATGGAATTTCTTGTTCTGTGCTCTTTTGGGTTTCCACAAGATTCTGTGTTTCATTAGGCATTGGTTCACTTGGTAGTATTGATTGAGAGGTTTGTAATAATCCCTTTAAATGTATAATATTCATCCTTCCCTTCCAGTTTTAGGATCCTCTGTGTTGATTTATCTGCTTCTGATCTGGTTTTTCAATGTTTTCCTTCTTGAAATCTTTGATGTTTCAATATTATTTCCTTATTTTCTCTTGTCACTCACCTTCTGACTCTTTTGCATTTGCTAGTGGGTATGTCCCCAAGACTGGGCTGCAAAGTTACCTTGGCTTCTTCCTACACTGATGTTCACTGGTCTTGTCCTTGGCCTAAGTAGCCCCTCAGGGAGCAGAATTGATATCACATGGATTTTAAGGTCCCTTTGAGCCTGCTGCAACACACTGGTCCCTAGCCCCTTTTCTTCTCTCTTTGCTCAGCTCTTCTTTCTTTCTTTCTTTGGCTATGCTGAATCAGTTTCTCTCACTTTTTATAGGTTTGGGGGAGAGTAGGAAAAGTGCTCTGGATGTAATCTCTGTAGCCTTAAGGTTCCTATTGTAGAGACCAACCCAGGGAGAAGATAGTAGCCTCTCCTCCCACCCTCTCAGCCTACAGTGTAGTGTGCCTGATCAAAATCAGTGTCCACCATTCATGCAGGGTGAGGGGGTGGGGCATATTGGCAAAGTCTCTGTAGCAGAAGTGAATTCCAGTATGGGCCCCAGGCACATGCCTGCTAGTTTGTGCATCCCTGCTGGGAGCATGGAGGCTAGTGAAAGTGGGTTACTGAACAAACACTAAGATTGTTGGCCTCTGCTATTCTGGATTTTACCGTGTTGGGTCTCTCTTTTTTGTCCTGTGGATTAAGTTGTAATTACTCTACATTTGGTATAGAATTCCTTTTTTTTTTTCTTTCTGGGTCCCCCTATCTTGCCCAGATTGGAAGTACAGAGACCATTCCTAGATCCAGTCCCACTGCTGATCAGCCCAAAGCTTTAACCTGCTCTGTTTCTGACCTGGGCCACTTCATCCCTGCTTAGGCATCCTGGTGGCCCCTGTGCTCCTTAGGGCTCACCATAGGGGTGCTAGACAGTGCATTCACCCTGTCAGCTTTTCTACTGTCACTCAGAACTCCTGAGTTCAAATGAACTGTGGGCACAAGCCTCCCCAAGAATAGATACTACAGGTGTGTGCCACCACGCCTGGCTCTGGGGTTTTATTTTTTGAGAGTTAGTGAGACTGGGGAAAATATTTAATTAGTTTATTTGTTGGTTCCATGACCCTTCTGTATTCAAGAAGCTTATGGTCTGTGCAGAATCAATATGTACACAGATAAGTGTGTATTTGTGTGTATGCATATACACACACACAAAACACAAATACAAAAATTGAAGGGGGGGGACAAGAACTGGGAGAGGAGCATTAATAATTAGAGAAATGCAATTGAAACAATTCTGAAGTTATATCTCACACTGATCAGATTGTAAAAAATGACCAAAAAAAGGAAATGACAGTTGTTGGAGAGACTACAGGAAAACAGGCACACTGCTGCTCTGTTTTTGTAAAGATGTTAATTGGTCCAGCCATTCTGGAAAGTAATTTGGAACTGCATCCCAAAAGTCAATCAGCAAACACTTATTAAGTGCCTTCTTTATGCCAGGAACTGTGCTATGTGCTGGGGATATAAAGAAAGGCAAAGACACGGGCTCACCCCCCCCCAAAAAAAGCAGGGGCTTCCAAGAATCTTCCACAGTCTAATGGGGAAACAACATGCAAATTATTGTGTACAAACAAGGTATATACAAGGATAAATTAGAAATAATCAAAAGAGGGAAGGTATTAGAATTTAGGGGAGATCACTTTCTTGGGAGGTGGGATTTTAGCTGAGACTTGAAGGAAGTCAGGAAAGCCAAGAGGTAGAGATGAGAAAGAAAGAACATTCCAGATAGGGGACAGCCAGGCAAAGGTGCACACCCTTTGACTCAGTTATACTACTGCTAGTCCATTACCCTGAAGAGGGGAAAGAAAGAGATAAAGGACCCATGGATACAAAAATAATCATAGCAGATCATCTTCTTGTGGCAAAACCTAGAAACTAAGGGGGTGCCCATCTGTTTGGGAATCACTACACAGTTAAGTAATGTTACCAACCAGGGAGATCACTTATCAGTTTGTCTGTCTCTCTCTGTCTCTGTCTCTCTCTCTCTCTCCCCCTCTCCGTCTCTCTCTCTCTGTCTCTCTCACTCTCTCGCCCGGTTAAGTGACTTGCCTAGCTAGTAAGTATCATGTGTCTCAGGCTGGGTTCGAGCTCAACTCTTCCTGACTCCAGGGCCGGTGCTCTATCCACTATGCCATCTAGCTGCCCCTATCAGTTTCTCTCTTGAGTGCAAATGTGTTTGCCACCTTCTCCACTACCTCCTTCCTTCCTTATTCACTTCAACTCTTGACTCATTTTTCTTTTCCACTTAATCTCTTTCCATCATCCTCTGTGATTTCAGTATAAATTAATATAGTTTTCAACAATCACTTCCATAAGCTTTTGAGTTTTAAATTTTCTCCCCCTCCTTCTCCTCCACCCTCCCCAAGACAGTGTACAATCTGATAGAGACTCTGCATACACATTCCTATTAAACATATTTTCACATTACTCATGTTGTAAAGAAGAATTAGAATCAGTATCCCTCTTAAAGACTCTTTTGACAGCCTGACTTCACAGTTCCTTTACCTCCTCAGTTTTAGTTACCTTTCTCTCCAGGCTGCTGTAGCCACCTTTGTAGAATGGTCGTCCCCATCATCTTCCTTTGTTCTGGTGCTGCCAACCTGGTGGGAAAGACATGAACCCTGGGGCTGGCTATATATGTATGCCCTTTCACTGTAACTGGATTCTCACTGCAGTTCAGTGGTCCTTGTTGGTTTCTCTCGTTGACTTTTCATTGCATTTTTCTCATCAGCTGTTCCAAAGCTGGCCCTATCATCAGAGATTCAGACCATCTAGCAAAAATGCTCCCTCAAAGCATTTCTGTGGTCACATCCTCCTCTACCTCTTCAGAATTTCCTCATTCATCTTTCCCTTCATTTTTTTCCTATCTCAAAAGGTAGTGTCCCCCTTCTCACATCCTTTCCAATGCTAGCATCATAGATTCAGAGTGGGAATGGGCTGCAAAGACTATCTAATCCACCTCATTCATTTTACAAATGAGGAAAATGAAGTCAAGAGGTTAATTAGGTGACTTTGCCCAAGGTCACACAGTTGTTAGTAATAAAGCTCGATTTTGAACCCAGGCCCTCTAGTTACAAATCTGGCAATCTTTCCTCTGACAGATTTCTACCTTACACTAATCTGTCCATTTCATCAATTATTTCCTCTTTTGTATCTTAAAATCTCTTTAATTTTATTGACTTCATTTTTGCTCATTGACATGCTCAGGGTTACACTATCTTTAAACAAACTCCCCCCAATTCCCTCTTTGAACTGTACTTTCTTATTTCTGTCTCTCATTGCCAGACTTTTCTTTAAAAAGGGATATGTACTGTCTACCTTCACTTCCTCACCATTTCTTCAATCCTGTACCCCTTCTAATTTGATTCTCTCACACCACTTTCCTAAATGATCTCTCTAGTGTTACCAGTGACTTTTGTTTGCAAAATTCAGTGGTGTTTGTCTTCATTTTTCTGGGGAAGTAGTTGCAAAATTTCATTGTATCTACTTAGTCTTCATTTTCCTCAATGTCTTTAATACTATTGGCCACTCTGCCCCCTTGAAATAAATGGCCTTGCAGCTTTAACTTCTATGATTCTGTAACCACTGCAAAAAATTCTTATCCCTTAGCCATGTGAAACAACTAGAGACCATTTGAGTGTGAGATTATGTGGGACAGACTATAAGCACAAGAGGAAAGATTAGAAAAAAGACAGATCATTGTGGTTTAGAAGAGCTGAAGAAGGCCCCTGCTGAGATGCAATGGAAATATAGGTAAGTCTTAAATAAGGAGAGTACAAGCTCCAAAGGGCATTCATTGAATCCAACCCCCACATCTTACAGATGAGGAAACTGAGAGGTGAAGTGACTTGCCCAGGGTTACAGAGGTGGTTGGCATGAGAGCAGGATCTAAACCCATGTCTTTCTGACCTCAGGTCTAGTGCCCTACCCAGTGCACCATGGTACTGTTTTCAAAGTAGCTTGCAAGCTAGTAATACATAAATTATCACATGATAAAGAAGTGTTGGAGCATTTGAACCCAAGTCCAGTAAACTGTCCACTTATTCTATGTTATAATTGCTGTTGTGGTTGTCATTGTGAGTGTTTAGTTGGAATTAGTGCAGAAATCTAGCTGTCACGCAAAACATTTGTGAACTCAGAACAATGGAGAAAAATCATTGAACTTCCTTGAATTAAAAAAAGATCAATAGAAATAGTATGCCTGGAAATACATCATCAGTCAAAACAAAAAAAAAGAGAGAGAAAAGAAACGGCATTCTAGGCAGGAGGAAGTCAGCAAAGCATAAAGGCAGCAATGGATGTCTGTACAAATGGAGAGTAAGTGGATCTGCCCAACTGAATGAAGGACCTTGAAAACCAGGTCAGAAAGTTTGACGAGAAAGGCAATTATATGTTCTTGAGTAGGGAAGTGACATACTCCAATTTAGGAGTCATTTAGTCAACAATCATTTATTAAGCTGTTAAGGGCAGCTAGGTGGCACAGTGGATAAAGAGAGCACCAGGCCTGGAGTCAGGAAGACCCGAGTTCAAATGTGGCCTCACACACTTACTTACTAGCTGTATGACCGTGGACAAATCACTTTACCCTGTTCGCTTCACTTTTCTCATCTGTAAAATGAGCTGGAAAGGAAATGGCAAACCACTCGAGTATCTTTGCCAAGAAAACCCCAAATGGGGTCGCGAAGAATCAGACATGACTGAACAACAAAATTTATTAAGCACCTCCTATGTAAGCCAGGCAGTCTTTGCTAGGATATAAAGATAAACATGAAACTGTCCCTGCCCTTAGGGAGCTTACACTCTATCAGGGCTACACTATTCTTATAAGTAGAGACAAAATAAGTAACAAGGTAATGGTCTGGGGAATGCCACTGGCAGCTGGGGGATCATTGAGAGTTTGTGAAATTCAAATAGGGAAAAAGGTCTGTAGTTAGCTAGGAGACTTACGTAAGCCTGGGTGTGAAGTGAGGTATGCTTGGGCCAGCTTGCAGTATTTCTATCATTCTGTGCTTTATTCATTTAACAAATATTTAGTGACTTATGTTCAAGTCGTGTGTGTGTATGTATGTATATATTACATCTATGTATATATCTATATAGATGGAGTCTGCCCTTTGGGAGCTTAGTTGAGAGTATAAGATATATACTTACAATTTTGATGAATGTATGTTTTCATCAGTGTGAGGCTTTATGGGGTAGGTTGGATCAGATCTTAGTTGAACCTTAAAAGATGCATGCCAGTTCCAGAAGGACAGAGCCTACTAGGTAGGAAGGCTAGCATAAGCAAAGAATGGGGGCAAGAAGGCAAAAAGACATGTTTCAGGGCAAGGTGAATGACTCAGTTAGTTTATGGTAGCAAATTGGTCTGGAAGAATAGCTTGGGGCTACATCAACGAGGGCCTTGAATGCCAATCTGAGAAATTCAGGGTTTGTCTGCTGGGCAGTACTGAGTTATTGGAGGCTTTTAAGCAGGAGACTTAGATTGAATTATAAAATTTTAGAGTTTCAAAGAGGCTTTAGGGATCTTTGCTACCTTTTACTTTGAGTTTGGAAGGTCCATTCACTCTCCTTCCACATAGATGTAACCCACACTCATTTCTGCCTCCTTGACTTTCTTTGTTTATGCTAAAAGTAAATGTTTAAGGAAGACAACTGGTGACTTCATGTAAATACATTTGAAGGGTAGAAATGAGAGACAGGGAGGCTTCCAAGTAAGAGATTCTCTTTAGGTTCTGAACTAGGGTGATAGCCATAAGAATAGGAAAGAGAGACTGGAAGGAGATAGGACGGAAGAATTACTGCTCACTCTGTGACGACCAGATGGGGCTTGAGGGAAAGCAAAGTCAAAGATGACTCCAAAGTTTGGATCCTGGATGATAGGGAAAATGGTAGTGCCATTAACAGTAATAGAAGTCAGAGGAAGGAGCTGTTTTGCAAGAAATAAGGGTTTAAGATCCCAAGAAATGGAGGGAAGAAGGAGCAGCATAAGCAAGGACATAAAGACATATTGGATGAGTATAGCTTGTATGTGTGGACAGTAAGTAAGGAGATTAATAATAATGATAATAATAGCTAACATTTATATATTCTTGTATGTACTATGTGCCAGGCACTATTCTCATTGCTTTAAAGTTATGATCTCTTTTGAGCCTCACAACAACTCTGGGAGGTAGGTGCTATTTGAAGTAATGATTAATAAATTGACTGTAGATAAAATTAAAACCCTCATTTTACAGATGAGGAAGCTGAGGCAAACAGGTGAAGTGACTTTCCTAGGATCACATAGCTAGAAAGTATGTGAGGGCAGATTTGAACTCAAGTCTTCCTGACTCTAGACCTAGTACCCTATCTATCCACTGCAACACCTAGCAATCTGAGGTGTGTTTAATGGGGGGGAAATGACAAAATTTGATCATGGACAAGATTCAGGGGATAAAAGAGAGGCAAGAGTCAAAGATAACTCTAAGGGTTTTTTGTCTTGGAGTGAGGGAAAATTGGTGCCAATTATAGGGGAACCTATTTAGGGGCCTGTGCAGAGGCAAAAATGAGGTCACTTTGATATGACTAAGTTTGAGCAGGACGTCCAAGTAGAGATAGTCATGTATACCATTGAATATGTAGGACTGGAGTTAGAGGTAAGAATGCAGAATTGGTGATTTAGGAGTCATCTGAATAAAGGTAATCATTGAGGCCATGGAAATTGAGAGAGGGAATTAAGGATAGCCCCTCAGAAGATGGCGCAGGAGGATGGAAGGAGTTTGAGAAGACAAAACAGTAGCAGTTCTAGAGGTGGGAAAACCCTCCAGACCATGAAAAAGTGCTTTGTCAAGGAAATGAAGGGACAGCCGAGGGTTTTAAGAAGGAGTAATAAGTCCAGAGTGTCCAGTTCAGCAGGAAGATCAAGAAGAATCAGAAGAGAAAAAACGTCATTGGATTTGACAAAGAGGTCATGGAATGGAGGGGACCATCAAGACTGTCTGGTTCTGCTTTCTCATTTTTATAGATGGGGACGTGGAGGCCCAGAAAGAAGGCATTTGACTGAGGGCACAAATGTCATAAGAAGTAGGGTCTTGGAGTTTCTCACCTAGGTGGCGTTGGGGGAGAGGAGGAGGAGAAAGTTACACTCTCTATGATTAGGGAGAGGGGATGGAAGGTCCCTGGTCCCTACAGGAAGGAGACTTGAGCTCTAGATTGCACCCCATTTAATTGACTCCATGGCAGAGAGAGATCAGTTTTAGCAGAGGCATCATGGAATGATACAAAGAAAGCTACACCTTAAATCAAAAGGGACCTGGATTCAAGTTATGCTTCTGATGCTTACTACCTCTATAACCTGGAGCAAATCACTTAACCTCCCTGTGTTTCAACTTTGGGTGATGGTAGGAATCAGATGAGGTGGGCAGCTAGGTGGCATAGTGGATACAGCACTAGCCCTGGAGTCAGGAGGACCTGAGTTCAAATGTGGCCTCAGACATTTAACACTTACTAGCTGGGTGCCCCAGGGCAAATCACTTAGCCCTGATTCTCTCTCTGTCTCTCTGTCTCTCTGTCTCTGTCTCTGTCTCTCTCTCTCTCTCTCTCTCTCTCTCTCTCTCACACACACACACACACACACACACACACACAGAATCAGATGAGGTAATATACTTAACATGCTTTGTAAACCTTCAAGAATTCTCTAAAAACCAACTATTATTGTTATTCAAGTGGTGGATACAGAAGCCAAGTTGCTGGGGATCAAGAAGGGAAAGAGCTACCATGGGAATTGCTAAAGTGTCTCCCACTTCAAACCAGCTATTTAGCTAGTACCTATAGGGTACACTCCATTAGGCTTATTTCTGTTTTCTCTGTAAAGGAAAAAGATGTTGAAACAAATGTCTAACAAAGAGTTGATGTCCAGGGCAGCTAGGTGGTGTGGTAGATAGAGCACCGGTCCTGGAGTCAGGAGGACCTGAGTTCAAATGGGGTCTCAGACACATAACACTCACTAGCTGTGTGACTCTGGGCGAGCCACTTAACCCCATTGCCTAGCAAAAAAAAGAAAAGAAAAGAAAACCCAAAGACTTGATGTCCAAGATGAGTGAGGAAATAGTAAGAGTGTAGTTAACTAGCTGATCTTGATGAATTCAAGACACCTTGCCCAAATGAATTAACTACATCCACACATCTTGAGACAAGTGGTCAGTGTATCTGCTGAGCTACTGTTAGTGGTATTTGTAAGCTCATGGGAAATGAGAGAAAACATACTAACAATTGATGCTTTCTAACAGTCAGAGTCAGGAAAACCTTTCTAACAATCAGCTTTTCAGAAGTGGAATGAGCTGCCCTGAGAGCTGGGTTTCCTTTTCTTAGAGGTCTTTTTAAAGAGGTTGGATGATCACTGGCCAGGTATGTTATAGTGGGGAGGGCTTTGGTGTATGGATTGTACTAGATGGCTGCTCAAATCAACTCTCAGGATTCTGTGATTCTGTCATCTTATGCTTAGCGTCAGGAGAGTGGGAGTGGAAGAGATAGCAGAGAATTCCATGGGGAATGTCAAATAGAACCTAGGACTGGTGATGTCGTGATGCATTTGTCTTCAGTTACTGCCCTAGTTTCATTGTGCTTTTTGACTCTGATTTTTTTGTAGTTTCCACTTTGTCACCTGTTGTTGGAAGATGGGGGTCTGAATAGGACCATCATTTTGTCTTCTTGTTTTTGATGCTTCTCTGTTGCTTTGGGCTTCATGGAGAGATTGAATTTCCCTGCTGAGCAAGGAAATGTTTCTCTTCCATGAGAATTCTATGGTATATAGTTCTTATGGAGTGCTTTTGTCCCTTCCTTATATTGACTTTATTTAAGTTTTTTTTTTAATATGAAAGAGCATTACATGCTCCTCAATTTGTTTAAATTTGCATCTCCATTATCTTTCATTAATTTATTTCCATCAATCTTTTCACATGGGCTTAATGGACTTTTTCTGGTAATATGGGTCTGGATCAATTTTCTTAAATTGATGACGATTTTGCATAGAATATAATAAGCTCTAAGGATTTTCCCTTTTATAGATTAAGACATGGAAGAGGCTTTTAGAAATTGTCCAGTCCAATCCCATTTTTAGATGAGAATACTGGCTGGACTAGTGTCTCATGGGTAGTAAGGTATAGATATGGGATTTAAACTCAGGTCTTTTGATTCCAAATCCAGTGTGCTTTCCACCACACTGTATCACATCACTAAGCACTTTCCTCATAAGGACCCTGAGGAAACTGAGGTGAAGAGACTTCCCACAGTCACACAATCGGTCCATAAAAATTGATTATTTGCCAAGCACTGTGCTGTGCTGAGGATACAGAGAAAAGCAAAAATGGTTCCTGCTGTCAAGTAGGTTACATTCTAATGCTAGAGACAATGTGTAGATGAATGAGAACAAACAAGATAATTAAATAGTACCCTTAGGAGGTAGGGCACTAACACCTGAGGCAGCAGTAAAGACCTCCTGCAGAAGGTGCTACTTAAGCTGAATCTTGAAAGAAGGCAGGAATCCCGAGAGGTGGAGGTAAGGAGAGCACTGTTGGCATGAGAGGCAGCCTGTGTAATGGGCTGATAGGGATCCGATTGTTGTTTGAGGAAAAGCAACAGTAGTAGGTCAGTATGGCTGAACCATAGAATGTTGGAGGGGAGTACTGTCTAACTAATGCCAATTGGTTTGATAACTGTTTTAAAATGTAGTTTGAGATTTGGAAGCATTATTTCCCTTTGATTCCTACATTTGTCCATTATCTCCCCTAAATATTCCAGATCTTTTGCTCCTCGAAATGAACTTTATTTTTTTGTCTAGTTCTGTTAAGTATCTCTTTGATAATTTGATTGGTATAGCATTAAAACTACAAACTAACTTTGGTCATTTTTATTATGTTGGCAAGGACTAGCCATGAGAGCTTACTATTCTTCTAGTTATTTAAGTTTTATTTCTTTGAGGAATACTTTGTAATTGAATCTATAAAAGTAAGTGTGTGCTTTGGTTGATTGACTCTCAAATATTTTATGCATTCTGTAGTTATTTTGAGTATGAACTCTTTCTATTATTGAATTTTGGATTTATTATTAAATAGAAATGTTGTTGAATTTTGTGGGTTTATTTTGTAGTCTGCAACTTAGCTGAAGCTCTGATTTGTTTTAATTAATTTCTTTGGCAGTTCCCCAGGATTTTCTATGTAAATTATCATGTCAGCAAAGAGGGATAGTTTTACCTCTTTTTTACTTACATTTATATTTTGTTGTGACCTCTAGCATTTCTAGAACAATATCAAATAAAAATTTCAGGAAGAGAGGGCATCCTTGTGTTTCCAGTGTGTCCCCATTGCATAGGATACTTGCTTTTGCTTTTAGATACATACTTTTTATGATTAAAAAAAAAGACCCTTTAATTCATCTTCTTTGTAGGGTCTTGACATAAATGAGTTTTGTACTATGTCAAAAGCTTTTTCTACACCTTTTTTTTTTTTTTTTTTTTTTGCTTTTTGGTGAGGCAATCAGGAGTTAAGTGACTTGCCCAGGGTCACACAGCTAGTAAGTGTCAAGTGTCTGAGGCTGCATTTGAACTCAGGTCCTCCTGACTCTTAAGGCTGGAGCTCTATCCACTGCGCCACCTACCTGCCCCCACTGTGCCACCTACCTGCCCCTGCAACTCTTAAGATAATCATATGGCTTTAGATGTTTTTGGTTTTAATATGATTAATTATATTGATTGTTTTCCTAATCTTGAATCATCCTTTTGCCCTTGGAATAAATCCACATTGTTCATAATGAACATTTTCTTGTAGAATCAGCTATATAGTATGTTTTACAGGATTTTATTTAAAAATTGTGAATCAGTATTCACTAATAATATTCATAGACAACTTTTTTGAGGAGTTTGGCTGTGAAAAGGAGGAGAGATATAAGGAGATAGCTTTGTGGAATGTTGGGATCAAGTGAAAGATTTTTAAGGATGAGGGAGACCTGGGCATGTTTCATCAGAAGAAGCCTGTAAATAAGGAGGAATAGAAAATTAGAGATGATAATGGGTATGATCTTCTGTAAGAAACTGGAGGGGATGGGATCAAGGGTACAGATAGAGGAGTTGATTTTGGCCAGGACTAAACATGTATGAGAGACTGGAGTAAAGGATGAGAGAGTGGGAGATGCTGTCAAGGAGTTTTGAAATGTAGAGTAAGGGAACTACTTGACATAACTATAGTTAGTGGAAGAATTCATATGATAAGCAAAAGATAGAGGTTATTACAAAAGGCAATTTCAATTAGCATATAAAAACTACAAAATCAGTGCAGCTAGAATAAGAAGAAAAGCAATGGTTTGGACAAGTCTTTTCAAGTGTCTCTGATAAGGGTGACATCCAAAATGTATAGGGAATTTACACAAATATATAAATTACTTCTACCAGTATACCTTTTCTACAGTTTATAGTCTTAGGGCATGGCAAAATCCATAGTGTTGGAGAGGCTAAAGAAAAACAAACTAGGGGCAGTTAGGTGGCACAGTGGATAGAGCTCTGGCCTTGGAGTCAGGAGGACCTGAGTTCTAATCTGGCCTCAGACACTTGACACTTACTAGCTGTGTAACCCTGGGCAAGTCACTTAACCCCAACTGCCTTGCCAAAAAAAAAGAAAAGAAAGGAAAAGAAAAAAAGAAAAACAAACTATAAATTGATCTAACTGTTCTGGAAAACAATATGGAATTATGTGAGAAAAGTTACTAAACTGTTCATGCGCTTTGATCCCATCATCTCATAGCTGAGCACACATACCCTGATGAAGTTGGTGACAGAAAGTTCTCTTATATGCTGAAATGTGCATAAAAACATTTTTGTAGTAGTAGCGAAAATATGAGGAAAAGTCTATGTGTATTGACTGGCAGGTGCCTAAATAAATAGTAGTGTATGGATATGATGGGATATTATTGTGGGGTAAGGAATTAAGAGAATGGGGAAGACTTGGAAGAACTGGTACAGAGTGAAGAAAGCAAAGTCAGGAAAATAATATGTGATTATGGTAATGCAAATGACTACAACACTAAAAGACAATAGAATTCCTATTACATGCATTGACCAATGTTGTTTATAGATGATTGATGGTGGAATATGCTTCCTTTTCTCTGTAGAGAGGTTGGGGACTACAAGTGGTATGACCTCTCTGCAATAACTTGACATTATTGACCACTGTCGGCTCCTAGACAGTCTCATATCTATGAGTTTTTGTGATAATTGCTCTCTTGGTGCTATTCCTACCTATTCTGTTCAATCTCCTTTGATAGAACAACATTCATGTCACACGTATTAATAGTGGGTGCCTCTCTCTGCCACAGTCTCTGTTCCGAATTGCTTTCTCTGCTGTCTCTATATTCTGTCTTGATGACTTCATCAGCTCCCATAGGTTCAATCGTTTCTATGCAGATGACTCTTAGATCTTACATATCCATCCCCAGTCTCTCTCCTGAACTCTAGTTCGGAATCACCTGTTATATTGTCTATTGTATGTTTCCAACTAGGTATCCCAATCAAATTCAACATGTCTAAAACAATTGATTTCCTTTACCTTTAACCCCACCCATTCTCTGCACTAACCTATTGAGCCCGATTGAGGGCACCACCTTCCAATCATCCAGGTTGACAACCTCTGAATCATCCCTGACTTCTCACTATCATTCACCCCACATATCCAGTCAGTTGCCATATCTTATTATTTCTGGCTCTTTCGCCTCATGTTCATCCCCTTTTCTCCACTCTAATGGTGACCAAAATGATGTGGTTTAGGTCTCACCATGTCACCCCCAACTCAAACTGCAGTGTTTCCCTGTTACCCCTAGGATCAATAGAAACTCTGTTGATGTAAAGCTCTCCTCACCTGTCTCTCTCCTTTCCTTCCAGTCTTCCGACATGCTACTCCATTTCCAGGCACACTTCATTCCAGCCATTCTGGCCCAGCCCCATCTTCCTTCTCCATGCCTTGGCACTGCGTGACCCTCACCTGGAATGCTCTCTCTTCTCACCTTTACTTCTGAGAGTGGTCAGCCTCCTTGAGGGAGTTCAGCTCTGATCAGTGCAAAAACTAACAACTCCCCCAGAGGGCCGGTGATAAAGCATTCTTCCCACCTGTAACAGAGGCGTACATATTTGGACATGACCAATGTGGAAATTTGCTTTGCCTGACAGTGCATATTTGTTAAAATGGTTTATGTCTTTTTTTTTCAACTGGGAAGGATACAAGGAGAGGGGAATAAGGGATAGGTTCCCCCCAAATAAAAATTAAAATGAGAAGAAAACAAAAGGAATACTAAAAGGAATCAAGACAAAGCTTAGAAATGTACATGTGTTGAATCTGTCATATTAATTAAAAAGAAAAATAAGCTCTACATAAAAGAGTCATACTTTCATGGACAATCCTACCCTTCTGTTCCACAATGTACTTGAAATGTTCATTTTATTTGGTGTCTGTTAAGTTCAGAGCAAATAAAATGGGGGAAAAAAGACTCGGTTCAAGTGCCTTTCCCAGTCTGTCTGTCTTGCCCCAACTCTGATCCCCAGCTTCCCATGTTTTCCTGTACAAGGTTAGCAGGTGCCTGCTTTGTCTATGTCGTGTATGTACCTACATATGTACATATCTCCTCCACTGGGATGTAAGATTCTTGAGGATAGGGATTGTTTGACTCTATCTTTGTATCCCCATCACTTAGCATAGTGCCTGGTACGTAGTAGGTGCTTAATAAATGTTTACTGGTTTGTTGTTTGATGGCTTACTGGAGTTAGTAGGATTAAAAAAAAATAGTTTTTAAAAGGAAAGGTTTTGCCATAGCTGACATCATGGTCAGCATTTTTAGAGGGCTTTGTTAGAAACCTTCTATCTATCACATTTAAATAATTAAATTGGTTCTTCACAGTGGATGGCTTTAATAGAGAAAGGCTGGGGGCCCTTGATGGGAGACCATACCTGGAATTGCAAGTTGAACTGGGTCGACCCCATCGATAGAGCTGGGGCCATGATGAAGCCGTTTGCTCCCATGATGGTTTCTTTGACTGTAGCATTCTGGTACTCCAGTTTAAAGGGCACCAAACTCCCCCAAGATGTTTAAGGGGTGTAATCCCTTCTCAATTTTTGTATAGACATGGCTAAAGTTATAGATCCTTGGAGCAAGAAGTGACCTTAGAAGTCTAGTAGTCTGGCCCCCAGTTTTATTTGCAGACAAAGAATCCTATGCCCATGGGGGAAGTGGTTTGCCCAGTATCCTACAACTAGTTAGTGGTAGAGCCAAGGATAGAGTCATGGTCTCTTGACTCTTTCAGTGAAATGTTACTGCCTCTCCCATATATGGAAACATTGACAGTCGCATACATTCAGATATGTAGTTACCAAAATTTTGGAAACTGTCTTCCATATGTAGATGTCAGAAATGTGGAAAGTTTCTTCCACATTAACCTCTTTATGGACCTCTGGAAATCGTTCAGAAGCCTTCCTGTTTTTTATTTCTTACCTTTTACTGTAAGTTCTTAGGACTTTTTACATGCTTTGCTCAGACCTCCAGCAGCCAGTCATAGAATGATGGAGCTGGGAAGGAGGGCCTCAGATCTTGTAGCTCAGATGAGGAAATGAAGGCCTAGAGAAGTTAAAGGACTGGCCCAAGGTCTCTGATACAAATTCACTCGTTAGCTTTTAGTTGTAAGGAGTCCAGGCTTGCTGATCCAGGTCAGGGACCTTGCCTCAAGGTTTCATCTTTAGTTTCTGAACCTGAACTTGAGGTACCAGGTTTCCATTCCCCTCTTGGTGCCTGAGCTTTCTTGGTTCCCTGGGCTCAGAGATGGGTTGTGCCAGATCCTCAATGGCCTTTTCTGCTTCTGCCACTGTGCCTGGATGCCTCATCTGCCCTCCAGCCCCACCTTGCTCCCTAGATCAGTCAAAGGTTCTTAACTTTTCTCTGTAGTGTAGTAGACCCCTTCCTTTGGTGCTGGTGAGGACAGCAGACCCTTTCTCAGAATATGTTAAAATGAAAAAAATGAAATACTTAGGATTACAGAGGAAAAACACAGTTATCAATTTTTTTTAAAAGCCCAAATTTGTGACCCCAGGTTCAGAGCTCCTGCTCCAGACCACAGGGGTTTCTCTACAGTGCCCGGCAAATAGTAGGCATTTAATAAATACTCATTGACTGAAGGATGAGAAGTAGTACAGGGTACAAGTGACATGAGGCACCCCCCACCCCCCCACCCTCCCACCCCTGGGACAGGGGATGACTCACAGGCCCAAAGAGGATGGAAGTAACACAAGCCCTCTCTGCTGGAGGGGAGGAGAACTGCAGGAAGCACTCCAGGAGGCCTAAGGACCACAGCACCCATGAAGGACTCACTGGCCAGGAAGGGGGCAAGCATGGGCCAGAGGAGGAGCCAGGCCTGCTGCCTTCTGCTGGGAAATGTTTTTGTGACAAAGAAAGAGCTAGGGGATGTCTTAGGTAAATAATTTGGCTACTCATTGCCCAGCAGGACATGTTTGTTTATAACGAGTAGTGGAATTGTCCAAAAAATGTAGAGAATAAAGATGCATGTGGTCCTTTTGGTGACCTGATTTAAATGAGCTGGAATTGCCTCTGCTTTGGCGTTTTCCTATAGATGGCAGAGTTTATCAGCTTCTGTTTCTCATAAATGTTTCATCTTCATGTCATATTTTCACAGATTGCTGTGTCAAAAGAGTATATAGCTCACTGCTGTTTTATTGGTCCTGCCTCATATAGTTTTAAAAAGAGAGAGAAATGTAACATTCAAATTGTAATTCAGGCCCTTCGTTTTCAGTGCTTTGGGTATAACGAAAGCTTGGTTTCCTCGTGCCTTTTGAATATGACGTTTTAGTAACTCATTGTCACCTATGGGAGGAGGCTTAAGACCCTGTCTTGTCTTCTATTTTTTTCATTTCAGTGGGATTCTGGAAGAACTGCAAGATAAACATCCATTCTTCAAGTGTATTCTGCATAACCAAAGTTCTGGCTAACAGGTAAAAATATGTGTTCAGAGTGCCTTTGAGTGGGGTGGATAAAGTATCTGTAACCGAAAGGAGCAGAATACATTCATCTGTATTCCAGCAATCAGTCTAAAAATTTTAGAATGAGACTAGATTTTTCTTTAAGGAAAACTCTTCTCTTAAAATATAGACCTAGTTTAACTAGTCATTTCAAATGGGCCATCCCATTCACTGGACTTGATATTCACCGAGAAACTAGTTTAAATGTAATCATCTGCATGCAACTTCTGTTATTCTATAAAATAGCCATAGAATCTGTTGCTGAATTTTCTCATTGCAGTCTTTTAAACAAAACCAGGTTTCTAAATTCTGCCATATGAGGCAGGCTAGCCAGGGGGTAGAGAGAGGGTGAGTCTCTCCTTGGTTTCTTTCTGTCTTTAAATTTCAACTCTTGATTGTTGCTAATGATTTCCAGCTGTACCATTTCCTTAACTCCCCTTAACACTTTGCTACCTGGTCCCACATTTCATCTGCTCCTGAAAGAACATCTATTTTTTTTGTTTTTAATTGACCCTTACTATGGAGTGAGGTCCTGTTAAGAAACCTGTTGTCCTCTTTTAAGAACCCAGCTCCTTTGTATCTGTATTAGATAGAAGCAACCATTGCAATTAGACCCTTGTTTTAAATGTTAAACAGATGGTGTTAAGTTTGCAATATTTAACGAACAATAAAGATCTTTGTTTCACAGGTTGGCACAGCCAAAGAATTTATCATCTAGTAGTTACCTTATGGCTAATGATGAATATTCAAAAGATTTCAGTAGAACCTAGCAGATTCTAGATGCCTTTGGGATCCACAATTTGAATAGAATCCTGAAATGGGGATTCACTTACTCTTCTCTTTTCTGAGATTAGTGTGGTTTCATACCATCCCTAATATTGTTTTCTGGAATCTGGGCAGACCAGGGCCAAAAAGTTGGAAGTCACTTCAGGTCCAGCCTGATTCAGGAGTTTGGAATTACTCCACGGTAATTTCAAGAGTAGGCAAGACCTAGAACCATCCAAACCACATAGGGCCATTTTGATTCAGATGTAAACCCATGTGGTTGGACTGAATTGGATTGGCCAGTGGGGATAAAGGGCAAAATTCCATTTATACCATGATTCATTTTAATGTGTGTTCCTTGAGTTTAGATTAACTGGTCCTAAATAAGGATGAGGGTAGTTCTTCTGTACTTCTCGGTAACATGAATTTGTTCAAGTTTTTAAACACTTATAGATTTTGCTGTTGAGATCTCCTTCTTTGTGTGCAGGGTAAGCCAGTCCAGGCACCATGAGTTGGAGCTTCCTGACTCGACTATTAGAGGAGATCCACAACCATTCCACGTTTGTGGGGAAGATTTGGCTCACCATATTGATAGTCTTCCGGATCGTACTCACTGCTGTGGGTGGGGAATCCATCTATTACGATGAGCAAAGCAAATTTGTATGCAATACAGAACAGCCGGGCTGTGAGAACGTCTGCTACGATGCTTTTGCCCCTCTGTCCCACGTCCGCTTTTGGGTGTTCCAGATCATCCTTGTGGCCACCCCATCGGTGATGTATCTGGGCTATGCCATTCACAAGATTGCCAAGATGGAGCACGGAGAGGCAGACAAGAAGGCAGCGAGGAGCAAGCCCTATGCCATGCGCTGGAAGCAGCACCGGGGCCTGGAAGAGACGGAGGAGGACCATGAGGAAGACCCCATGATGTACCCAGAGATGGAATTAGAAAGTGAAAAAGAGAACAAGGAGCAGAGTCAGCCTAAACCCAAACATGATGGGCGGCGGCGCATTCGAGAAGATGGGCTTATGAAAATTTACGTGCTGCAGTTGCTGGCAAGGACCTTGTTTGAGGTGGGTTTCCTGGTGGGGCAGTATCTTCTGTATGGCTTCCAGGTTCGCCCATTTTATGTGTGCAGCAGAGTCCCCTGCCCTCATAAAATAGACTGCTTCATTTCTAGGCCCACTGAAAAGACCATCTTCCTGCTGATAATGTACGGTGTGACGGGCCTCTGTCTGATCCTCAACATTTGGGAAATGCTTCACTTGGGCTTTGGGACTATACGGGACTCATTAAATAGCAAAAGGAGAGAACTGGAAGATTCAGGTGCTTATAATTATCCTTTCACTTGGAATACTCCGTCTGCTCCACCTGGCTATAACATTGTGGTCAAACCAGATCAAATCCAGTACACCGAACTGGCCAACGCCAAGATTGCCTACAAGCAGAACAAGGCCAACATTGCTCAGGAGCAGCAGTACGGAAGCAATGAGGAGAACCTCCCCGCAGACCTGGAGATGCTGCAGCGAGAAATCAAAGTGGCCCAGGAGCGCCTGGATCTTGCCATCCAGGCCTACAACCACCAGAACAACCGCCACGGCCCCCGGGAAAAGAAGTCCAAAGCTGGCTCTAACAAAAGCAGTGCCAGTAGCAAATCCGGGGATGGGAAGAACTCTGTCTGGATTTAATCTTGGCCAGGCTCATAACTGGTGCTTCTCCTCGTTAGGGTAAGCAGCAAGCGGCTCACTGAATAATGACTTCCATTGAGTAAACATTTGGCTCTGGTTATCTTCAGGGAGGTTTAGTGTTGGCCAGTGATCCAAGCTCAGGGGACTTGGGGCCGGGAGGGGGAGACTGGGGAGTGGGAGAGAAGGGAAACAAAGTGTTCCCGGCACAGGTTCTCAGCAATACCACGGTTGCAGAACTTTTCCCTTGTGTCTTCCAGATCTGGAAAAGAACAGATATATTTAAATCATTCTTGTTGAACAGTTTTTTATGTACAGTATTATGGTACATTTTTAGTATGCTAATTTTCTTTTGTATTTGTACATTTGACCTCTGCAGTTATACTTTTATATTAAAGGAAAAAAACTGCAATAGATAACGCCTAGCATTTGGCTAGTGTTATTATTACTTTGGTCAGCAGACTTTTGCCATGTGTTTAAAGTTATAATAGATGCAATTCTTAATTAAAGTGCCTCATGCTGTAGGGAGGACTTCAGTTACAGAGGGAAACCAAGAAGGAGCCCTGAGATTGCAGATTTGAAAAGAAAACCCTGCAGCAGTGTGGGCCAAGTTCCTTCACTCTTCCCCAACAGAGACAAACTCCTATTGGTCTTATCCAGATACTCAAAACTGCCTCTTGTACAGGTGTGCCCATCTGAAACCAACATAATAGGTGAAAAGCTCGAGTTACAAGAAATGAAGTAAAGTAGTGAGGGCAGGGAGTGCTACACTCTGTGAAAAGATTTGACAGAATTAGTGAGCTTGGATAATGCAGATAGCATGTCGTCCAATTTCTTTTTAAAATCACCCAGCTTTTTTTTTTTAAGCCCAACATCTGTTGCACAAAGGGAGGCATGCCTACATCTGGATAGTATGGCTTCCCCTACCTTGTCAGAAAGCAAGGCACATCTGAAGAATGGGCTGTGGAAGCAGGGAGATGAAATTATTCCTTGCCTGGATAGCCTTAAGTCTCCTTCCTGTAACCTGACTGGCCTCTCAGGAAGCCTGTAATAAACAGTTCCCTTTTTTTATATTAGCAGGAAGTATACAAACAGCCATGCTTGTATGAATAATACTTAGAGCCACTCAGGCTGCAAAAGACCAGAGAGCCTGGAGTCCAAGTTCCATGGATTCTAACTGGCCACGAAATCCTGGCCAGGTCGGGAGAGTGACATGCCAGGTTGGGTTTTTTGGCTAGAAAACCAATCCAGGCTGATATTATGGATATTTTGGCCAATAATTGGCATTTGTAAATGCAAAAGGGAAGAATTTTGTGTTTACAGCCTGTGGTACTGTTTTTTGGTAAGAAGAAGCAGTCCTATTTGTAAGATACTGATAATTTATGTGCGTTTTTAGCCTTTTGTGGGGGGGGGTGATCTTAGCACTGGGTCATGTTAAAATGTTTGGCCTTCTGGTATTTTCACATTGTTTGTCTAAGGGCATATAACTTTTTTTTTTAATCGCCTGGTAGTGAAAGGAAAACAAAGGGACTTTTACTCT
The DNA here is from genome assembly GCF_900497805.2 of Vombatus ursinus. Classification (NCBI taxonomy): domain Eukaryota; kingdom Metazoa; phylum Chordata; class Mammalia; order Diprotodontia; family Vombatidae; genus Vombatus; species Vombatus ursinus. The sequence continues at coordinate 7,717,878 of NW_020954579.1, read as the reverse complement.
AGTGGATCATTTCCACAGAGATGTCTATTTGGACCTCGCCTATAGGCCACAGGTTCTCCAAAGCTCAGTTTCCTTATCTGTAACTTCTAAGATCTGCCAGCTGCCTGTCATTTGGTGAAATCTGAGAAGCAAGCCCTCCCTTTTTTTAACTGGGTTTTTTTTTCTCTCCATTGCAGTCCAAAACATATCATAACATGTGAATTACCTTCTGGCCATTCATGTTCACTTTTATGGTGCATTTTTTTTCTGCTTAGCAAAAAAGAGTGTCCTCTGGGTCCCCCAGGCATCTTAAACCAAAAATAAAACCAAGTAAGACAAAAGGAGAATATTCAGGAAATGTAATCCATAGATACATCACGTATAAATAACATAAACTCGCTATTTCCTTAGAAGCCAAAGCTTAAGAAGGAAATTTATCATCATTCACTTTGAGAAAATATGCAAGATTTGAGCTTCCCAAGCCTAGCCAGGGAAGTATTACCTCTAATTAATTCATCTGTCACTAACCTTAAGGCATGGTAGAGTTCCATGTAGCTCTCTTACTTGGAGAAGGAGGAATTTTGGAAAAAGCCTAGAGAAGAGCAGAATGGCTTAGCCAGGGGAAAATATCAGTCAGGGGAGAAAGGGCGTACATTGTCAAGAACCCGGCAAAGATGTTTGAAGCCTGGAGTGCTCATTATGTACCCATCCTGCCCCTGGTTCTTCTCTCTTTTCAAGAACTGTTCTCTCTTTTGAATTTCCTCGTTAATGGTTTTGTGGATGACTCTGAATGTCTTAGTTGGAAACGGTAATGGTTTAAAAAACAACTACTGCTCACTGCCTCCTCCCTCCACCTGTGTGTGTGAGATGAATTTCCCGATGGTTGGTACCCGTTTTCTCAGTAGGCTTTCTTTCGGCTTTTGCTTGTGTGAAGGGTCCAAACCATTCCAATAATTCAGTGTTTCTAAGAGCCTACTTGTATGTCTTGGGCAGTCCCAACTGCCTCAGATTTACAAGAAGATCACAGAACTCAGCCCTGCTTAACCCACTAAACATTGGACCACCCAATTCCCACCCAAAAAAATATATAGAATTAAGGTACTTCTCACTCAGTTTATTTGTTACCTTTAACGTGGAGCCTGGTTGCAGTTTTTCTTAACTTGTTAAGGATTCCAGACTCGCCTCTGCTGCTTAGACAGGCCATTCTGATTGTTTTTTCGTATTGCTGGAGAACTTCAGGATTTGACCTTTTACAAAACCTGCTCCATCCTTCCATGGAATGCTTCCCTAATGGAAGGATGGACTGGTAGAGTGGGGGACTTGGATCTTTGAAGCATGGTTGCATTTGTTCTAGTGCAGCATTCACCTTGTTTGGACATCATTGTAAATGTAACAGGAAGAGATTCATCAGAGGAACATTTAAGAAGCCTTTTTCTTGGGTGAGTCTTGAAGGAAAGAAGCTAACATGAGAAAAATCAGACATTTCCCATGAATTAAATGCTAATGTTTTTTATCCTATTTTATTTTATTGCCTTATAAAGTTTAAGGGTCTTCCCTGGTTTTCTAGTCATTGTTCATTCAGCAACCATCTGAGTGGCTTGGAAGCCACTGTTTCCTTGACTGTGGAATTACACTCAGTGATGAGAAACTTTACCTTTCTGGAGGTGTTTCTTACAGTTGGAGTGAACAAGAGCAATCAGTGACTATAATTTCCCCAAAAGCTTTGGGTGTATTGAGTAAACCTATTTTTGTATATCTCCGTCTTTTACCTGCCTCCACCATCTTCGTGCCCTCCCCCTATATCTGTCTGAAGGAGGAGGTAAAAAAGTATGATTTGTTACGTAAAACCCTAGCCTGGGACCTGTGGCTCCCATTCTAACATCACATTTTCCGTCTTTCTCGTTTCTTCATGTTGTAACCTTGGGCACATCATTTTGTTTCTTTGTCCGAGCTTCAGGAATACTCTCTGTGAAACAGGGGCAAAGTAGCTGTCTCTCACCTACCTTACAGGGATGTTGTGAGGATTGATCTCACCAGAGCTACTGGAGAACTTTAAATGACACCATTATTTTGTCATCTGTCCAAGTCAGGAATTTGAATTGTAAGACATGAATGCAGTTGAAAGAATTGGTTAATGATAACCAGATGTCCCTCCAGCACCACAGGTGACAGGATTCAACAGCCTTTTTAAAGGCCTGGGAAACCTCATTAACCCAAGCAAGTGTTTTCTGAGAAGGGGTTTTACCTAAGCAGCAGCATTCTACCTGAGAGCATCCCCCAGGTGCTGGAATTTCCACCCCTTGTGCTCTCTGCATTACATTCTGATGCCACCCCTTTCTAAGAACAGCATCTGCAGTTAATAAACAGGTGGGAGGAGGGGTGGGGGAGGGGAACGCTGGCAGCTAACTTTCAATAAAAAGCCAAGTATTTGAGACTTCTCCTTCCCCTTTGGAAGAACTTTTAGTAAGACTAACGATTTTCCCAGTGACAGAGGAAATTACCTGACGATAACGATTCAGGGCTCTTGGCAGCTGTGAGCGATAAGTATGAAGCATTAGCCAGAAGGATTTTTTTCATCACCTGTTCGGTATCCCATGTATGGTTTGTGGCTACATTTATGCTCAGTTAAAGTGACCCATGACCTCTTTGCTTTCAGGAAGCGGACCTTATATGTTGATGGAATCCTGACTCCAGTGGGAGATGAGCTGAACTTGGCCGTGTCTTTTATTTTACCCTTTTTTAATCATGTATTCCCATGAGAAAATTCTTTGCCTTCAAAAAAAAAATAGAGCCCTGATAGAGGGATGTAATGGAATATAATGTACACTGCTGAAAGTTTGGCAGTCCCAGTTCATTCATGCCAGTAATCTCTTAATTTACTGGCCCTGTCAAATTTTGGAATCAAGCTGAGTGAGTGCTTGTCATTCATTCTGTCTGCACATCATGAAGACCTTAAAATGTTGTAATTTGTTACTGCCCAGACATAGCTCTTTCTCCTTTGTCATGCTAAATGGCTTTCATTCATGCACATTCCATGTTCACAGGTAATAATCACTCCTTGAAGGAGCAAAACTGTATATAGTGTTACAGAATTCAAGCAACCAAAGAAAATTGTTTTCAACTCCAGGCCAAAATCCCTACAGAAAGAAAAATAGGAGTTATATTTTTTCAGAATGAGGCCACTTGCTTTGGTTGAGTAAGGGTCATGGGTCATGTCTGCTTGTATGCTTCCTAGAAGATTGGAAATCTTTTCTTTCCCCTGTTGTACTCAGTTGTGTTTTCTGTAACAAGCCTTTCATGGAAGTCTCTACCTCAGGCACTAATTATTTATAGTTGTACTTAGCAAATGAATATTGAACCAAATTAGCTGGGATTTCCAACTTCCTAGGGCAATTCAAACAGAAAACCCAATTAAGTTAACCAGTGACCTAATGTTATTTAGTGCACAAAAATTGGAAAGTGCATGAATAGCCGGGCAACTAAACATTCCAGTACCAAAGATCACACATTTCTGGTTTTATTCTCTCTGTGGTTAATGTAAAGCTTTATGGCAGAGGCATACCCTGTGTCCAGGGATTCGTCTCCAGTAAGGATTTGTTTTTGAAAGAATGTTTTGTCAGTTCCAAATACAGTTTAGAAGATTCATTTGTGGTCTGTGCATCTTTTTCCAAAATTTGAAACCCATTAATAATCCAGCTGCCGGAAAATGTCGTGTTTCAGATTTTCCCCATTCTTTGTATAAAATAATGCCTCCAAGAACTTAATGGTTTTAGTCATAGTATTTGATACCAAATTCTCTTCTCCAACGTTCTGGGTAAGTTGATCTCAGTGGGAATGCTTGTGCAGAAAATCCCCTGAGGAAAAAAGTTGCCTGAGTATCCTGCTCTGCTGTCATCCATGCCCCTCTGAGGCAGCCCCTGTGGATGGCTGGGCTAATGTGCTTGGGGCATTAGGAGTTGGGAAGTGACCTTTGGTAGGAAGGAGTTTCATTGTAGAGGGGAGGGATCAGTAGGTCAGATTTTCCATATCTCTTATCTCTTTCCTCCCCTATACCTCCTCGGTGGTTTAATTCTAGAGAGTGCCTCAGGGAGGTTTGTGGATCAGCAGGTATAGTCAGCTACAGACTGTCCAGTTTGGAGTGGTGCAGTTCAGGATTGTCAGTGGTGTTCTGGACTCTTCCAAGAAGGAGATTAAAGGTTGAAGGGAAATGTTTTGGGGGGGGGGGGTGTCTGCTTTCCACATCTTTAAAGGCTGCATTGTCCTTGTTTTCCCACGAGCTACTAAACAGTTAACAGTGATAGAACAGGCACAGATCCCTTTCTGAGAAATCTGACTCAACCTAACCATATTTGGTTAAAAAATAATAATAAAAAGACAAAAAAAAAAACAGTGAGGGGGAGAATATCTTAGAAGCCTCTGGAGCACCTTGAGTTATTCTAATTCCATTAGCTTCCTATAGATTCCCAGGTTAATTTGCCGTAAGACCAGGCTTGTATAACACCAGAACAAGAGGGTAGCAGTCCAAGTTAGATGTGTGAATTCCTAAATGCTCTGTAGAATTAAAACCAGTTTTTTTCCAAAAGTTCCTGAGGAAATATGTTAAGTCTCAGACCTTCCATGGATATCTCATTAAGTGGTATTAGTTCACCCATTTTTTATTTTGGAATGTACAGAATTTAGGAAGGAACCTTTGGTATGAAGCTAAACCCTATAAAGCATGGGTTAGAGATTGAGCTGAGAACAGGAACCATTTTCCTGTCCTGGTTTCCAGATTCTTCCCCAGTTTGTATTCAAACCTTTTCCTTATTGTTGTTGTGTAGTCATGTTCAACTCTTCCGGACCCCATTTGGGGTTTTCTTGGCAAAGATGCTGGAGTGGTTTGCCATTTCCTTCTCTAGCCCATTTTACAGATGAGTAACTGAGGCAAACAGGGTGAAGTGACTTGACCAGGGTCACACAGCTAGTAGAGTGTCTGAGGCCAGATTTGAACTCATGGAGAAAAGTCTTCCTGACTCCAAGCCCAGTGCTCTATCCACTGCACCACCTAGCTGCCCAAACCTTAGCTCAAATCAAAAAATAGTCGTCATCAGAAAGTAGGATTTTGATCTTAAATTTGAGATCCAGGTAAAAGAAACATAATAGAGCCTTGAGATGCATACCCTGAAGAGAAAGCATTTTTGATAGCATTATCTTTAACCCAGAGTGGCCTGAACTTGAAGCTGTTTCCTGTCTTCCCTTGCTTTCTTAATGGTCCCTGTCTGGCTCTCTGGTTTCTGCGTACAGTCAAAATAGAAAGAAACATCCCACCCCAGGTATGAATTAAGCCATTTTTTGCAGTTGGACTCTGTAGGACACATTCCACCACCCCCTCTCACACAGTGAGGTCTTTGTGGAAACTGAAGAAAGGGAAGTCCCTTAGACTCACTACATTGCCAGAGGTAAAACCATGAAGGCTTTTGATTCAAGCTGCAGCCCCTATCCTAAAGCAGTGGAATAGGCCCAATCAGAGTTTATTTTATCCACTCTTGTCATTTTGTGCCTACCCTCCAAATACTGTCATCAGAACTCTAAGAGGAGGGGGGTGCAGAAAAGAGATCCCCACAGGGGAAAGCTGACCCAAGAAGGCAGCCCTCTGCTTCCGTTCAAGCTTAGCTGAACCCCCAGAAGTGCACTTGCCTGGCTCTGTCTCCTGGGGCCATTGCAAAGGGCTGAGGAGGCTGACAGTCTTCAACTCCGAGCAAGGCGGAAAACCAGGCAACTGTCCATAACTGATTTGAAAGCACATCCAGTGACCCAGTTGGGGCCTGACCCCAGGGAAAAGTACAGATTTAGATGTGGAAATTTTTTTTTATACTGGAAATTTATCTTTGTACTAAGAACATCGAGAAATTAAAAGGGCCGCTTTGACCTGACCCATCTTTCCACTCCAGAGTCTGATGTTAGATCCTGTGTCCAGGTGCTGGAAATAGCAGTGACCAAGGCCTTGTATCCCTGACAGTGTCTAGCAGACATTGCTTTTGTACACATGGGTACTGAGGACTTTGGAAGGTGAAAGCCCCAGAAGGCAGGTGAGTGCAGATTGGGAGCTGGACTGGTTGGTTTATTCTTCTCGGTTGGGATTTTTTTTAAACCAACCTTGATTCTGGAACCCAGAGCAAGAACCTGAAGAGCGTGGGGGGGAATGAGAAGTATGAAATCTGATGTCATTCTAATCTTTTATTTCATCTACTACCCTTTCTTGGAGGAGGTAGGCATTTACTTAGGTAAGAATTGGAGAACTGAAATTTTATTTGGCTGCTTAGTTGAGACTCCTAGATAAACATCATTCTTCTAGAGCTGGAAAAAACCATCCAGTGACTTTTTCCACAGCTGAGGAAACAGGCCCAGAAATGGGAAACATCAGAACACAGAATTGAACCCAGGTCCTAAGCTAAACTACTCCACCAACTTATAATGAAAAGTTGTATTAGAATGCTGAACCATTAATTACAAGAGTCGTTGACTCTTTAACCTGTCAACCTGAAGGAGTGGGGTGAGAGGTTGTGGCATGGAAAGTTTTTTGTGAAGAGTTAGGCTGAGAATCAGAAAAGCTCATGTTTTGACTTTCAGTGCAAGTTTCTAGTCCTGTGATGCAAGGATAGAAGACCTTATTAAGCAAGCAGGGCTTTCCCCTGCCCCAACAAAGTTGTGGAAATACTGCCTTGCTCCAGAAGAAGTATCCAGGAGCTCAGTGCTCCTATTCAGGCATGGCTTCAGGTTCTAGTAAAAGCAAGAGGATAGGACACACTCAGATAAGTCCTTTCAAGATGGTGATCCTCCTGCTTACCAATATCACCCACTTCTTGCATAAAGATTATGGTAAGGAACGTGCTACTGGATAGGAGATAACTACTGTGAGACACAAGAGTCTGAGTGGCTCACAAGGGGGCTTCTGTAAGCCTACAGGAAGGTATTCTGTCACCATACAAATTATTCAGCAAGGGAATATACAGTGTGTGAATTGCTCAACAGCCATCATTCTCCTTAAGCCTGTTACCCCAATAACCATCTCATTTCTTCTCTGGTCCCCTCTTAAATGCTACTGTATACCCACTTGGCCCACTAGAAGGTAATCACCCTGCAGGTACCTGGACTGTTCTCCCTGATCACCAAGCCCACTTTTTCTGTGACTGTACGAGTGCTTTAATTCAACATGCCCCTTTTTCCTCCCAACCCCTGTCCCAAGTAGGTATTCATCACTCTACCTTTGCAGCATTGTATAGGTCCTGTCATTTTGATGCCAAGTATACTCCATGCTGCCTGGAAGTGCTTTTAAACCCCTTCTTCTCCCAGATTTTAGTTTCCTTAAAAGCATACACGAAACTATGTGTTAACTTCATTTTCAAGGTAGAAAGTGTTTTGCAAAAGGTTCATTTTGTGTTTCCAGTCTGAGTCATCAATCTGAGAGATATCAGATGTTTGCATGCATGTAATGAGCCTCTGATTCTCAACACACAAGGATACCTCTCAAGCCCTTAGCACGATCCTAAAAAAAAAAAAAAAAAAAGCAGACAAACAAAAAACTGAGTTAGATGTAGGCAGAGGTATCCATTTTCTCAGGATTGGGCCTTGGAGATTTAGGTTAAAGCACATTGGTGTGGTGGAAGAGCTGACTTTTTTGTGAATAAATAGAAGATTTCCATCTCCTGGGCTTTTGCACCGTACTGCATTTGTTTAGTCTATTTCTCCCCTGTATTTATGCTCGTTTCACACACTGGACAAGGAGTTTAGGCATCTCATAAATCTTAGACATTTTAAGGAAGAGGAACCAACAAGAATTTTATCTAAGGCATACATAGACCATCCCTGAGTGCACAGACCATTTATTGTAGAGCAGTGGACCAGATAGAACTTAGGAAGTCTTGAATGTTTTCTACCTAGAATTCCAAATAAGTGTGGAACATCTGAGTTATTGACCAGCATCTATTATGTAGTATTTGTGTGGCCCAGAAAAAAGTACACTATGCTCCCTTACCACAGAGACTCTCACCAGAAAGGAGGACAAGCAAGAAAACAACATTTAATAGCATTTATATAGTGTTTTAATGTATGCAAACACTTTAGAAATATTAACTCATTTTATCCTCTTAACAGCCCTGGAAGGGAGGTGCTCTTATTTCTCCCATTTAACAGGTGGGGAAATTGAAGCAGTCAAAAGTTAAGTGACTTGCCCAGGGTCACATGACTAGTGTCGAAGGCCAGATTTCTGACTCCAGACTCAACCACTGTACCACCTGCCATACAAGGTTGTATGTGCTAAGTGCCAGTTGAGTGATTTTTTTTTTAAACTACCAAAATTGCCTTAGGAATTCAGAGGAAGGAGCAGATCTCCAGAACTTTGAATAATTGGGATAGGCTTCAAGGTAGAACTTCTACTAGGCCTTGAAGGATAGAAAGAAGTTAAAGTGAAGAAGATGAGAGAATTCAAGGCAAGACCAATGGCATGAGAAAAAGTATGAAACAGGAATTCTGAGAGCATCAACTTGAGAGAGTTTTTGCAACTTGGATCAGATGAGATATGTAAAATGTTTTACATACCTTAAAGTACTATATGAATGCTAGCTATTATTGCTATTATTATTATCGCCAGAGCAATGAGATTCATCTAAGGGAGAAGTAGCATGGTCTGGCAAAAAGAGCCCTGGACTTTGAGACAGAAGACCTAAATTTCAAGTGTTGTCTCTGCCCTCCACCTGTGACCTTGGGGCAAGTCATGTAATCTTGCCCTCAGTCTCCTCATCTGAAAAATGGAGTGGGACAAAATGACCTCTGAGGTCTCTTCTAGCCCTAAGTCCTGGAAATACTTGAGTAAATAAGGTCCAGATGGTAGGAACTCAGATGCTAATCTAAGAAGGCAGTGGGGAAAATATGGAGGGGGGGAGAGTCAAAGAATAGCAATATCATGGCAATGATTCACATTTCTAGAGTGCATTATAAAGTGCTTTAAGGTTTACAAAATGCTTTCTTCACCACTACCCTATGGTCCGTTTTGTAAATGAGGAAACACTCTAAGTGGCTAAATGGCTTATCTTAGGCCAGTCAGCTACACTGAGGTCTTCTGATTCCAAGGCAAGCACTCCTGCAGTATCGTGTTGCCTCTCTTGCAAACATGCAAAGCTATGTTTTTTAAAAGATGAGTCTAGCAATGTCTTTGGGGATTTGGGAGGAAGGGTATTGCAGTAGTGTATGTGTGAGGTGAGGGCAGCGAGATGGCACGGTACCCGGCATGGAGTCAAGAAGACTCCTCTTTCTGAGTTCAAATCCATCCTCAGATGTTTAGTAGCTGTGTGACCCTGAGCACGTCACTTAACCCTGTTTGCCTCAGTTCCCTCATCTGTCAAATGAGCTGGAGAAGGAAATAGAAAACCACTCTAGTAAATTTGCCAAGAAAACACCAAAAGGGGTCGTGAAGAGTTGGACGCTACTGAAAAAAATGTATGTGGTGAACAGGCCCAAGACTAGTGAATGGCAGTGCAGATGGAAAGGGAGGGGAGAAAGACATCCAGAAAGAAGTGTCGTTTTAATTTTTTTTTTTTATTTTTAGGCAGTTGGGGTTAAGTGACTTGCGCAGGGTCACACAGCTAGTAAGTGTCAAGTGTTTGGTCTGAGGCTGGATTTGAACTCGGTCTTCCTGACTTCAGGGCCGGTGCTCTATCCACTGCGCCACCTAGCTGCCCACCAGAAAGAAGTCTTAATGGAACTTGACTGACTAGACATGGGGGAAGAACCACTGATGGCTTTGAGGACCACGTGGTACCACAGACAGGATAGAAAGAAGTGTGAAGGAAGAGCTCGTTTGGGGGATAAGATGATGAGTTTGGTTCCTTGTCCACAGGCTAGGGTCGACTTTTCCTTGTATTGCCATTGTGAGCTAGAAAGTGAAGCTACTCCCTGCAGTGAGGAGAATGATATGAAGTGGGGGCCACAGACAAAGTGATTTGTCCTGACTCTAAAGGTCAGTCACGTTTCCGCTGTAGATTGCCAAAAACTTAAAGGGTGTGTATGTAGAACAGACTGAGGGCCAGTTCAGGTTTTCCCAGAACACACACACACACACACACACACACACACACACACACACACACACA
>NW_020954579.1:7668383-7707762 GCF_900497805.2 Vombatus ursinus | reverse complement strand
CACACACACACACACACACACACACACACACACACACACACACACACCAACATTAGGGATTCCTTAGATTGACCCTGACCTCAGCCAGTCTCTTGCTTTCCATCCTCAGGCCTCTTTGCTCTAAACCCACAGTCCTTAAACTACACCAGCTTCAGTGTGATGGAGGGATAGGGTACCATTTGACTTACTTTGTCCCATCTGATTGGCTCGTGTAACAGATTGCTTGTGATGGGTGCTGGAGAGTAACCTCAGACATCTTCATTTCAGAGGCAGCCTGATCCAGACTCCACCCAAAAAAGTGATGCTTTCATAGTGGTTAGTCTGGAGGGAAGGCAGAAAGCCCCTGGCAGACAAGGAGTTTATTTTTAAACCCAAGTGGGCACTACAGCTGCCAGAGACAATAGAAGGAGGAAGGTAGCTTTCAGGGAGAATGAAGGTTGGCAGCACGTCAGAGATTTGGAAAGAAAACTTGTCTGCACGCAGCCAAAAGGGCTTCCATTCCAGCGGTAGAAGACCAGGGTTATATGACTGGTCAGAGGGGGTGGGGAAGCACGGATGAGAGGAACACTTAACATTTTAAAAGAAAATCTAGGAACCGGCTGGTGGGGAAGCGATAGGTCACTGAACTGTTTCTAATCTCAGTTTATCTGTTGACTTGCTGTGTGGTGTTGGGCCAGTACCCTCTCTGCCTCAGTCTACTTAATAATAGTGACTAAATAATAAAAGTGACTTAATAAGTCACTTTCAAACAACATTTTACAGTTTACATACTGTACATTGTTCACGTGACCCCTAAAGCAATCCTCTGAGGTAAACAAGATGTTATCACCACCATTTTGCAGATGGTGAAATAGCTCAGCCAGTTTTACACAGCTCATAAGTGTTGGAACCAGGATTCCACCCCTGGTGTTCTGACTCCAAGTCTTGTCATCTCCAAGATGCTACGATGCCTCAGCCATTTATCTGTAATCAGTGCTGTCTCCCAGGAATGGCATGAGAATAAGTATGTTTGTGACCTTGGTGAAAATGTGTAGGTATAGTATACACCAGGGATGGGGAGACCAGTCTCGAGGCCACATGTGACCTCGAGGCTGGTTTCGCCACCCCTGGTGTTCGCCATTCACAGCATTCTAGTCATAACTGGTGACCAGCAGGGTCACCGAAGAGTTTTTGTTAAAGATTCTCTCCAAGATCAAAGTCAAAGATCAAAGTCCTGGAGCTATCTAGAACTTCTTTTTGGGATCAGGAGAGGGAGAGAGGTGCCAAGCCTCTGGGCAAATCTTTGTCATAGACAGGGCTAATAGTTTACCCTCAGAACCTTTTTTCAAAAATTGATTCAATTAAAAATCTATTTTCTCTCCCTCATGATATATGCTAAATATGTATAGTCCCATATGATAAATATGTATAGTAAAACAAAACAAATTCACGTGTTCCCATGCCTCATTTAAAATATATACACACAGATAATACATATCTATACACATAAAGTATACATATATGTGTGTGTATATATATACACATACATGTATGTGTGTTTAGTCAGCTAGATAACACAAGGGATAGAATGCTGGCCCTGGAGTCCCAGACATCTTCATGAGGTCAAATCTGGCCTCAGATACTTACTAGCTGTGTGATGTTGGACAAATCACTTAACTGCCTGAATTTCCTCATCTGTAAAATAAGCTGGAGAAGGAAATGGCAAACCGCTCCATTATCTTTGCAAAGAAAACCCTAAATGGAGTCACAAAGAGTTGGACACAACTGAAACTAACGAACAACACCAAATCTATGTAAGTATAACTATCTATACTGTGTATATGTGTGTGCATCCAAGGACATAATATTACTTTGAATCACAGCATCTTTGTAATTCATAAGGTTCTGGACAGCCCCAGGGCTGTAGCTATAGGCCAAGAGCACTGTGTGTTGTGGCAAGGGTCAGACCACCCCCACACCAGGCCCTCATCCCTGAACAATAATGATGATGATGATTATGATAGTAACAATAGCATTTACATAGAGCTTTAAGGCTTGCAAAATGCTTTACAAATACAACACAACAACCTTGGGAGATAGGTGGTGTTATTATTCCCATTTTATAGAAGAGGAAACTGAGGCAAATAGCAGTTAAGTTATTTGCTTAGAGTCACACAGTTATTAAGTGTCTGAGATTAGATTCCAACTCGGGTCTTCCCATCTCCAAATCCTGCACTCTATTTATTGCACCACCTCCCTGAAGAAGTCTGAGGGAGGGGTAGATGTTACAGCTAGATGTCAGTCACTGGCAGTGTCAATTCTGTGACCGATCCAAGGGCTGTAGGGGCCGCACAATTTTGATCCCCCTTCCAAGCCCCAAGAACTGCCTGACTTTCTAGGGTCCTCCCAACCTCGAAGTTCATGTGTAGATTGTTCCTGGCAGCTGATGCATGGGTGGCCAAGTCCTTTTAGGAGAGGGGAGCTCTAAGCCTGCTGAATAGAGGACCAGGAGGTTGTGGACGGTTTTTCCTGCAAGGGAAATCTACAGAGGGCAAGATCGGATATGGGCAGGGTGTGCTTCCCCCTCAGGCCAGCTCTCAGGAGCTAGAGGTCTCTTTGCCTGTAGCTGAGTTTCCCCAGACCCACCAAAAACTGTCATAGGGTCGTAGGATTAGAGCCAGAAGATCTTAAGGGCTGCTTAGGCCAACTCTCCATTTTTTATGTATCTCAAGGTTGTTTCATTTTTTAAAAAATAATTGATTTATTTTTAATTTTCAACATTCACTTCCATAAGATTTTGAGTTTTAAATTTTCTGCCCCTCCCCAAGACAGCGTGTAATCTGATATAGGCTCTAATTATACATTCATATTAATGATGTATACAAGAGTTAGAACTAATGGGAGGAACCATGAGAAAGAAGAAATAAAACAACAAAAGAAAGGGAAAGCAAATGGTATGTTTCCATCTTCATTCAGACACCATGGTTCTTTTTCTGATTGTGGATAGCATTTTCCATCATGAGTGTTGGAGTTGTCTTAGATCCTCGCATTGCTGAGAAGAGCTAAGTCTATGAAAGTCAGTCATCGCCCAATGTGACTTACTGTGTACAACATTCTCCTGGTTCTGCTCACCTTACTCAGCATCATTTCATGTTAAGTCCAGGTTTTTCTGAAGTCTGCCTGCTCATCATTTCTTATAGCACAATAGTATTCCATTACATTCATAGGCCACAACTTGTTCAGCCATTCCCCAATTGATGAGCATCCTCTCAATTTCCAATTCTTTGCCACCACAGAAAGAGCTGCTATAAATATTTTGTACGAGTGGGTCCTTTCCCCATTTTTATGATCTCTTTGGGATACAGACCTAGAAGTGCTATTGCTGGGTCAAAGCAACCCTCCCATTTTTACAGAAAAGGAAACTGAAGCCCACATGGGTTCGTTGGCTTGCTTCAAAGCAACAGTGAAGGCAAGGTACGTAGTAAGTGATGGAGGCAGAGTTCCGTACCCGGGTCTTCTGATTTCAAATACAGTACTATTTCTACCATCCTACTGCCTCTGTTCTGTTTCAGAGCAGAAATGGCCAGAGAGTTTCACTTTGTCTTCGGTGGAAAGCTTAGAATACTCTGAAGGTCATCTCAGCCCTCTTCTTGCCTCTAGGAAGAGCTATAGCTCACCCCTTCCAGGCAGATGTCTCCGTCTTCGACAGCCCCAAATAACCTAATAAGGAAGTGCTTGCTCACAGCCTCTATCCCAAAGCATTCCCACTATGGTAGCCCATTGGCTCTCAGCAAAAGATTAGGTGGGTTGGTTCCACCTTCCTTCTGAGAAAGCATCCCTTTCTTAAAGCTGGCTGAATTTCCTAGATCCTTGTGCCTCTTTTGAATCTAAATAAAGTCTGCCTTGTCTTTACTGCTAGCCTTCATGGTCCCCGAAGCCGCTTCCTGCCTAGAATGCTGTCTGCGTCTGTGTCTGTGTCTCCAGAATGTGTGTGTGTGCTCGTGCTCCCTGCTGGATGTATCTCCCAAATTCTCTTTTATTAGACTGGCAAGCTGGTCTTTAAGTCACCCTATTTCTCCCCAACCACCCTCCCCCCAGCTTGGCCAGTGATGTGCCACCTGGAGCTTGGATGATGCAAGCTCCTTTTCCAGTTCAGAGAATTTTTTCACACATCCATAGCATACTAATACCTTGTTACCACTCTTTCCTGCCCTTTTCTGTGACTGCATCAACTAAGCTGGGGGTGTGGTGGGGAGCAGAACCAAATCTCCCCCTGCCCCAAAATACACACAGGCACTTTCCACTAGTTTTTACACCTCCATACCTCTTCAGACTATCTTCCAGATAATGTAACTGTGTTCTCTTCCCCCTTTCCCCATGACCCCCCACCAATAAAACCAATATTAATAAATCATTGAACATTTATTAAGCACCTACCACTTACCGGACACTGTGCTAAGCACTGGGGATATTAAAAAAGCAAAAGACAATCCCTGCCCTCAAGGAGCTTAAAATCTAACAGCAGCAGAATGTAAACTTGGTATCATAGAGTGTTTTGCGCCCCAGCACCCCAGTAAGGTGCCTTAGACATTTTGTTGTTCAGGTGTGGCTGACTCTTCATGACCCCGTTTGGGGTTTTCTTAGCAAAGATGCTGAAGTGGCTTGCCATTTCCTTTTCCAGCCCATTTTACGGATGAGGAACTGAGGCAAACAGGGTGAAATGACTTGCCTGGGGTCACACAGCTAGTAAGTGTCTGAGGCTGGATTTGAACTCTGGAAGATGAGTCTTCCTGACTTCAGGTTCAGCACTCTATCCCCTGTGCCACCTAACAGCCCAACCTTAGACATCGGTCTTTAGAAGATAAGTCGATAATTGGATTCTTAAGTTACCAACTTGATATGTAGTCTGTTTTTTTTTTTTTAATCAGACTTTTGATTTCTTTGGTATGGGAACTCCCAGCAAGGAAACTCCCTTTTCCAATGTGGTTTGATACTGAATTCTTAGGTCTTCAAAGTTATTTATCTCTAGATTGTTTCTATTATAGTAGAAATTATTCTTCTTGTTCACTCCATATTGGTTTATGAGTATTTAAAAAAAAATTATTGGAAGCTAAATCTTCCCACTCACATCTAAAAACACACCCATAAAACAGGCAGGTTCTGCTATACAGAAACCTGATAGAATAATCTAAGCTTCATACAGTCTAGGGTAGGTATTCTTTCCGTTGTATAAATTCTATGTTTTACAAAAGTACCTTTTTAAAAAAGCAAATTTCAAGTATAACAGTTTGCTATGCATGCACATTCCAGGAACCTGTTTATTGTAACTCTTGTTTTTAAGAAAACATTTGTAATGCATTCCAGTGCCCAAAATAAATGCTTTTAGTGTATAGCTTGGCTTTCCAAGATCTCCCAGAAGTGGTCAGGGTAAAGAGAGAAGCTTGCATAAGCTAGGAAATGTATATGAGTGTATACTTACCCAAATGCTCTGGTTTCAAATTCCTTTGACCTTGGAGCACAGGTATTTCACTTATTTTGCCCCCTTGATAAGGGTTTTAAAAGGATAAAATGTATAGGAGTACCAAGGAAGCCAATTATATTTAAATGCAGTTATCAACATATTAAGACCAAAAACAAGCACACTCCTGGATTCCAGGTTAGAAACCCCTCCATGTCTTAGAACAACTCTCTAGAATTTTTTAGAGTTTGAGGAAAGAGAAAGAGAAGTCAATCCTTGAACTCCATGCTGAGTTTTTTGTGTTTTTTTTTTCCCCATGAGCAGCTGGAATGGGTCAGGATGTCCTTACATGGATGCTGCTTCAGCCTCAGTGGTTACAAGGAAATAGGGGGAAACCAGACTGTCCTGTGACAGTCAATGGACCTAGAGCTGACTTCAAGATAGAGAGATGGAGATTGAGCAAACTGGAGGACCATGGGGGTGGGGAGGAGGATTTCATGGTAGACATAGTGAACCAAGAACAAGTATTGCAGTGTGGACCAGAGCGAGTGCCTTATCATCCAAATGAAATCGTCAAATGCATCCCCACCGTTTTCTTCTAGTTCCTCAAAATGCTTGCTGAGAAAACCCTCTTGAATTTTAAAACTTGTTTAAATTTCCCAGAGCAACTTTCTTGCTGCTCTCCCTTCAGACCAACTTGGGGGGCGGTGGCAGTGGGGCGAGGGAAGGAAGCCAACTCAAGCTAGGAACAATTTTGTACTTTGTTCTTTAATGGTCTTTTGTTTTATTGATTGAATTTCTGTGCTATCCTTTTAGTATATCACATGACCATGAAGAGTAAATTATTGATTCCTATAATTTGTGAGTTGTGTTGTGGGTTGGGTGAGGGAATGAATTGGGGGGCAGGGGGAGGGCTCAGCAAGCAAAATAACAGGGATGGCATTTTTTTTTTTTTTTTTTAGAATTTTGAGGCCTATTCTAGATCGTAGGGCTCTGGAACGTGGAGCCAGCTGAGTCTCATGTGAGTTCTCCAAGGGCAAAAGCAGTGAAGTGGAAGGAGACATGTGAGAAGTCAGGGGACCATCTAGTGGTCAAACAATATACTACACTCTGATCAGAAAGTTAAGTAATTGACCACTGGGACAGCCTGCTGCTCCAGGAG
The DNA here is from genome assembly GCF_900497805.2 of Vombatus ursinus. Taxonomy (NCBI): domain Eukaryota; kingdom Metazoa; phylum Chordata; class Mammalia; order Diprotodontia; family Vombatidae; genus Vombatus; species Vombatus ursinus. The sequence goes on along the minus strand of NW_020954579.1, from coordinate 7,701,163 downwards.
AAGGATTAGGGAGGGATGGCTGGACATACATTCCATCATGCCCTTCTATCTCTGGGTACCCAAACTTGCTATCTCATGAATTATCTGTACCCCAGCTCCGTTACTACTGGAAAACTGAGTATCCTAACTAGCCCAGTCAATCAACAAGCATTTATTAAGCATGTACTATATTCTAGGTGAGAGACAGCCTTGAAGCCAAGAAGACTTGGGTTTGAGCCCTACCTCTGATACATACTGGCTGTGTGACTCTGGGCAAATCACTTATATTCTCAGTGTTCTAGGAAATTAAGATTTCAAGTTGATAGGAAAGTGCTGACCTCCATTGGAATAATTTCTTCACCCGGGAGTGTCAGTGAAATCACAAACTTGGTCCCTGTGTGCTTGGGAGAGGAAGATCAGAGCATCAGGAAAGGCTTCATGTGGAAGCCAGCACCTGAGCAGAGTTTTGAAATAGACAAGAAATCCTAGAAAGTGGAGATGAAGTGGGAATGCAGATGAAATGTGAGCAAGGAACGGCAATAACACCCATTTGGCCAAACTATAGAATTCAAAAAGAGAAGTCAACTGAAGAAAGTTGGAAAGGCAGGTTGGAGCCAAACCATGAAGGGATTTAAAAGCTAAACAAAGGAATTCCATTCCCATATATATTCCAGAAATAATCCACAAAGGGAACCACATTGAAAAATGATTAAGAAACCCAAATGGGAACATTAATAAGCTCCTTCAGCCCAGGACTACACCAAATACAGCCGGAAGCTACAGCACTGGGAGAGAAAACCAGCATGAACTCAGGTGAACAGGCCAGAAGACCAAACCAGCACCTTGACCAGGGATAGCCAGGGTGAGTTCTGACCCTGAAGTCTGCCAGTAATGTAAGCACAGGCTCATCCAGCTTGGGAAAAGCCAGATTTTGAAGTCCACAAAATTGAAGTTAGGGCTAAGAGTGTGGGAGCCTGGCCTTGCACAAAGTTCCAAATCAGGAAATGAGGCTGGAGATGTGAATAAACAGAAGATAACAAAAACCATGAAGGGATATGAGCCAAGAGATACCCAAAAAGGAAAACCCGAAAGAAGAGAGTATTAATAACATAATAAACATAAGACAGACCTAAGCAGGGAAAGAAATGGCTTGGCTACAAGGACTACAAGAGTAACTGGAAGAAATAAAGCAAGGAAGGAAGGAAGAAAAACTTTGGAGGAAAAACTGGAAGAGGAGTAGATAACTTAGAAAATAATGTGGAAATTCATACCAGTTGGCAAACTCTCTGAAAATTAGAATAGACCAAACAGAACTTGATGAGATAATAAGAAGTATTAACAAAATCAAATGATTGAAAAAGTAAAAGAAAATGTACCTGTTACAAAAACAACTGACCTGGAACATAAGCCAAGGAGAGGTAATTTGAGAATCACTGGACTCTTTGAAAACTATGACCCTCTTCTTTGTCCTTAGCCCCACAAAAATCCTCGACACCATATTTCAAAAAAAAATCATAAATGAAAATTGCCCAAATTTACTAGAACCAGAAGGCAAAGTGAAAACAGAGAGCTTAGCATTCATTTCCTGGAAGAAATCCCAAAGTAAAAATTCCCAGAGATCTTATAGCCAAAATCCAGAGCATCCATCCAGGTCAAGGAAAAATACCGTAAGCAGTTAGAAAGAAAGCAGTCAACTATCAAGGAACTGCAGTCAGGTTCAGACAAGACTTGGCAGTAACACTATAAAGAAGTGAAAATCTTGGAAGTCAGCATTCCAAATGTGAAAATGATAAAAAAAAAAAAAAAAGAAAGCTTAAACTAAAAATAATGTATCCTGCAAAACTGAGTGTAATCCTGTGGGAAATATTGTCTCCCTCACTAGTAAGCTTTCTAAAGTCGTGAGCCATTTTTGCTTTTTCTCCATATTCCCCCAGGTATTAGCATAATACTTGACTCATAGTAGGAACTTAATATATGCTTGCTGATTCGGGTTGGGGGGAAGACCTTTACTGTAATAGAGGCCTTTTAAGCATTCTTGATGAAAAAAGTAGAGATAATAGAAACTTTGAAATGCAAACACAGGAGTCAAGAGAAATCCAGAAAAGTAAATATATTTGATAACTTGGGAGAGGCTAAATGATAATCCCTAACAGAGGGAGAACAAGTGATCCTTCAGCATCCTAATGTTTTCCAGGGTCACAAAGGGGATTAAATAAGACAAAGACTAGAGGTGGCTTTGTTCTGTGTTGATGGCCTTGAGAGGAAAAAAAAAAGCAACCAAAAAAGCAATATACTAGAGAAGAAATGAAGAAGGAAGGAGTGGAATTTACCATATAATTGGGATAGATGAGGAGAGTATAAAAAGGTGAAAGAAGGGTGAGACACACAAGTATCACATGCTCCTCACCCTTATCTGAACTGGACAAAGAAAGGTTGAATGTGCATATACTTGGAGTTTAAATACTTTTAACTCAAAGGAGGAATGGGCAAGGATATAGAAAGAAGAGAAATGGAAGAAAGGTAGAGTGAGGAAGGAGATAGACATAAATGAAACTAACTTCAACTTGAGAGTGGGTCAAAAAGTGTGGATTAAAAGGAAAATATAAGAACCTGTGATGAGGGTCTGGAGGAGAGAAGAGAAGGGGCAGCCAAGTGAAAGCAGTTTGTTTCAGCTATAGATCGATGGTGTCCATCACGTTTCGTCACCTTCAATGTAAGAGGGAGGGAGGGAAGAGCTAAATGCAATGAGGAAAAAGTACAAGAGGATAGGATGATGCTTGAATTGGGGAGAGACAAAACAAAGAAAGAGAGCTATAGGCTTATAATTTCTAATGAACATTTATGCAAAAATTTTAAATATTATCAAGTAGGCTATAATAATATGTTAGGATGGCTATACATGATGACTAGGTTGGGTTTATACTAGAAATGAAGGATTGATTCAACATAAAGAAGACTGTAAATTTAATAAATTATGTTAATATAGTAATAAGCATAAATACTGAAAGAACTTTTGAGAAAATCTAGCATCAATTTCTATTTAAAACTATAGAGAGGATAGGAATAAACAGGCCTTTCCTTATTATCTATCCAAATAGAAGAGCAAACATTATATGTAATGGAGAAAAGTTAGAGGCTTTACCATTAAGATCAGGGATAAAACAAAAATGCCCATTATCACTGCTATTTCTTCATAGTGCTAGAAATGCTAACTGTAGCAATAAGACCCAAAAAAAAGCTAATTGAGAGAATAAGCATAAGCAAAGGGAAAACAAAATTACTGCTTTGTACGGATGATATGATGATTTACTTAGTAAACCTTAAAGAATCAACCAAAAAATCAATTGAAACAGTTAATAAATTCAGCAAAGTTTCTGGATACAAAATAAATCCACATAAATCAGTAGCATTTCTGTAGATTGCCAACAAAACTCAGCAGCAAGAGTTAAAATGAAAAATTCCATTCAGCATAACTACAGAAGCTATAAAATATTTGATGGTGTTTCTAGTAAGATGCACCTAGGATCTATATGAATCCAAATATAAAACACTATAGAAATAAAGACAGACCTAAATAATTGGAGAAACATTAAGTGCTTATGGTGTAGGCAAAGCCAATATAATAAAAAATGACAATACCACCTAAATTAATTTACTTACTCAGTCTATGCCAAGAAAACAACAAAAGCATATTTTATAGATTTAGGAAAAAAGATAAATTCATATGGAAGAACAAAAGGTCAAGAATATTAAGGGTAATAAAAAATTGAGAAGGAAGTGGTTCTATCCATACCACGTCTCAAACTGTATTACAAAGCAGTAATCATTAAAATGATTGAAAAATTGGTCGATCATTGGAACAGATTAGGTACATAACATTCAGAAACAAACAATATCACAGTGTTTTATCACTATTTGACCAAAACTTCTGGGAAAACTGGATAGCAATCTGGCAAGAATTAGGTTTGGACCAATACTTCACATCATATACCAAGATAAGCTTCAAATAAATACATGAACTTGGTATAAAAGGTCAATAAGAAGTTACCTTTCAGATGGAAAGAGTTCATGACTAAACAGCTATAGAGAAGTTCATACAAGTAAAAAGGGACAATTTTGATTATGTAAAATTAAAAGGTTTTGTATAAACCAATTTCATGTAGTCAAAATTAGAAGGAAAACAGTTATAAATGGTGTGTAGGGGGGGAAGTTATATCAAGTTTTTCTGTTAAGGGTCTCATATCCAAGATATATAAGGAGCTTATGTAAGTTAATAAAATTAAGATAATTTCCCAGGAGATAAATGGTCAAAGAACATGAACAGACAGTTTTCAAAGGAAGAAATCCAAGTTATGAATTACATTATAGCACATAATATACATAATAGTATATATACAATGTTTATAATATACAATGTATCATGTACAATATATACCATATGAAAAAAATACTCTAAATCATTACCAATTAGAGAAATTCAAATAAAGCAGCTTTGAGGTTCTATCTCACACCCATGAGACTGGCAAAGATGGCGGAAGAGGAAAATGACAAATGTTGGGAGGGCTCTGGGAAAGCAGGCACACTAATGCATTGTTGGTAGAATGGTGGAACAGGAAGAGGGAAGCTTGGAAAGAAAGATAATGATTTCAATGTTGGCCACATTCCCTTAATACCTTCCTGCTTAAGGCAACTCTTTTAATCCTCCCTAATTACTTCCTTATCCCACCCCTCAAAGAAGCTGTTCCAAACCTTTACTGTCTCCAAGCTTCCCTCACTTCCTTCTCTTCCCTCTCTCAGCTGAAGACCTCACCTCAGACTTTAAGAAAATTGAAACCACTGGCTATGAGCTCCCTTTCCTCCACTTCTCTTTATCTCTCCTCTTTCCAGTCTCTGATAATGAGGTAGCCGCTCCCCTTGTCAAGTCCAGCCCATCTATTTGTGCCTTTGATCTCATCCCCTACCATCTTCTCTAGCAGATTGCTTCCTACCCAGGCAACTTGGTGGCATAATGGATGAAGCTCTAGACCTGGAGTCAGAAAGACCCGAGTTCAAATCTAGCCTCAGATACTTAAGGACTGTGTGACCCTGGGCAAGTCATTTAACTTCTGTCTGTGTTAGATCCTCAACTCCAAAATGGGGGGTAATAATAGTGCCTACCTCCCAGGAATGTGGTAAGGATCAAATGAGATATATATTAAGCTCTTAGCACAGTGCTTAGCATGCAGTATGCACTTAATAAATGCTTGTTTCCTTCTACCTTCTACCTCCCTCCCCTCTTCTGTGTCTATTCACTGGTTTCCTTCTGCTATCTTCAAACATTAAGGATCAAGCAATATAGCATCTGAAGTGCTTTGCAAACTTTCTAGCTATTTTATAATCATTATTTAATATACTGTGTAATATGTAGCATATTATATGTAACATACATAATTATATGTGTATTTATACTATGTGCAATAATATATTATATACAATGTATCTGCTAGTGATTTGGGTATCTAGGTGGCATAGTGGAAAGAAAGCTGGGCCTAAAGTCAAGAAGACCCATCTTCCTGAGTTCAAATCTGGCCTCAGATACTTACTAGCTGGGTGACTCTAGGAAAGTCACTTTACCCTGTTTGTCTCAGTTTCCTTATCTGTAAGATGAACTGGAGAAAGAAATAGCAAACCACTCCAGTATCTTTGCCAAGAAAGCCCCAAATAGAGTGATGAAGAGTCAGACACTGCTGAAAATGACTAAACTATATATTTTACATAATTATACTAGGTATGATTATATATTATAATTCTGTATTGTACAATTCTGTATCGTGTATAATTATATATATTAATTGTATGTATAATATATTGCATGTTATACATATAAATAAATATATTGTGTATACCATATTGTATGTAATACAATATTCTATATTCAATAATATATTGCATAACAATGAATGAGCCCCAAATCCACTCCAACCATCTCCCAAGATCCCCTTTTCCTTCTGTATTCCTAGAACAAGCTTCCTACACTAAATACCTCCCTTCACGCATGCCTCAACTCTTTGCAGTCTGGTCTCTGACCTCATCGAGGAACTGAAACTGTTCTCCCTAGAGCTTGCGAGAGCTGATGATCTTTTCTCAGTCTTTATCCTTCTTGACGTCTCCACTGCATTTGACCCCGATGACCACCCTCTCCTCCTGCACTCCCACTTCTCTGGGTTTTCTCTCCCTGTCTGTCTGCTTTGCTGGCTCGTTATCCACATCACGCCCCCTCAATTCGAGTGTACCTCAAGGCTCTCCTGGGCTTTCCTGGTGACCACATCCCTCCCTCTTGCCTCTAGGGTAAACTATAAACTCCTCCATTTGGCTTTTAAAGCCTTTCACAACCTGACCTCGACCTGTCTTTCCAGATCCTTTCAATTACTCCCTTTCCCACACTCCAGAGTTCAGCCAAACTGGCTTTCTGGTTATTCCTCAGGGGTGTGCTGGAGCCAGCTCAAACTGACCCCTGCGATTGTTAAATTTTTAGTATAAGCATTTACACTTTGGAAATCAGCAAACAACCACAAAACAGCACCTCGTTTATTGTTTGGTTGATTGTCTAAACTTAAGAAAGTAATAGAGAAAATGTAATAATGTGTATGTTGTAAATCCTTTTTTTTTTTGGAGAGCCAGTTGTTAAACATTTACCAGTACAACATTGTTCACACACAGCTCTACTTCTGTCTTCATGCCTTTGCACTGGCCATCTCCTATGCCTTGGGATGTACTCCCTCATCACCTCTGCCTCATTAAATTCCCCTCTTCAAGATAAGGATCAAGCACTACCTTCTACATGAAGACTTTCTTGATTCCCTCCAACTGCCAGTCAGTCAATCAATTAGCATTTCTAAGCATCTACTTTATACCAGGCACTGTGCTAAGCTCTGGTGATACAAAAAGAGGCGAAAGACAGTCCCTCCCCTTAAGGAGCTCACAATCTAATGCCCGTTGGCTTTTTCTCCCTAATGACTTTGTATTTAATAACTTTGTATTTAATCTGTATATATCCATATTGTTAATAAATAACTCCCAGGCCCATATAGGGACCTGAAATGAAACAGAGTTCAATACACCAATTAAATGCATTTATTGTCTGAGAAAAAATTTGTAGGGGAGAGAAGATCCTACAGGGGAGCAGAGAGGTAGAAAAATTTCTTCAGCTGTTCAAAGGGGTGAGATAATATAGTTTCTAGAGGCTTTCGAGGGGGAGAAGGAGTTTAAGGGAGAAGACATCTGTAGATACAGTCAACTGAGGAGTAAGGTGTTTGCAAAGTCCCAAGTCTGCAGCTGCTGCTCAAGGCCACCTTGAACCATTCAAGGCTGGTCCAGCCTCTGCAGTCATCTTATCGAAGTTCATGCAGTTTACTTGGCAAAGGATCACTTATATGTCAAGCAGCTGTGAGCCTCAGAAATCCTTCTAATTTGCCAGTTGTGGTGTAACTCCATTGTCCTACTCCCCTGTGAAGAAGGGAAGTTCTAACACATAGCATAGTCATTACAGAGCTCATGTCCATAATATACATGTGCCAACATATGTTTGTTGTTATTCAGTTGTTTCAGTTGTATCTGACTCTTTGTGACCCCATTTGGGGTTTTCTTGGCAAAGATACTGGTTTGCCATTTCCTTCTCCAGCTCATTTGACAGATGAGGAAACTGAGGCAAACAGGGTTAAGTGAGTTGCTGGGTCCACTGCACCACCTTGCTGCCTGTATACATATATAGACTTGTATGTCTTTATATGGACATATACAGACCTGTGTGTATATACACATATATGTGGATATATTTGTGATATATTGTGATATTTATATGTGTATGTATATAGTTGTGATATATTTGTGAGTGGGTGTATACATGATATATCTACATAGGTAGCTAGGTGATGCAGTGGATAAAGTGCCAGGCCTGGAATCAGGAAGACTAATCTTCTGAGTTCAAATCTGGCATTGTGTGGCCTGGGCAAGTCATTTAACCCTTTTTGCCTCAGTTTACTCATCTGTCAAATGAGCTAGAGAAGGAAATGGCAAACCACTTTAGTATCTTTGCCAAGAAAACCCCAAATGGGACTACAAAGATTGAACAACCAATAACAATGCATTAGAAAGTGTAAGTGATGAAAAACAAAAAATATCATTTTTAAAAGCATCTACTATGTGCCAGCTACTGTGGTTGGCACTGGGGATACAAAGGTTAAAAAAAAAAGGAACAATTCCTGATCTTAAGGAGTTTATATTCTAGCAGGAGAAACAACTACATATATATATATATATATACACACACACACACATATATATATACATATATATATATATATATATAGTCTAACAACATCTGCAGCATTCCACGCCCATAGCCTCCCACTTCTACAAAAAACAGAGGGAGGTACTTTCTTGTATTTCTTCTTTGGGGCCAAGCTTGGTCATTATAATTTCATAACATTCCACTTCGGCAGGGGGTAGGGGGGGTTTCCTCATACTTTCCATTTATAATATCATTGTGTATATTGTTTCCCTGGCTTTGCTTACTTCACTCTGCATCCATTCTTATTGGCCTTTCCATGATTCTCTGTATTCATTTTCATCATTTCTGGCAGCACAATAACATTTCATTATTCATGTACCATAACTTGTTCAGCCATTCCCCAATCAATGGGCGTGACCTTTGTTTCCAGCTTTGTGCTATCATAAAAGTACTGCTATAAATATTTTGGTGTGTATGGAGCTTTCTTTTTTATCCTTGACCTCTTGGGGTGGCACATACCTACCAGTGGAATTGCTGGGTATAAGAATATGAACATTTTAGTCACTTTCTCTGAACAATTCCAAGTTGTTTCCCATGACGATTGGACCAATTCACTCCTTTACCAACATTGTGCATTATTAGTGGGCCCATCAGTAGGCACTTAATAAATGTATCTTAATTGAGAAAAGAAGGCTGGATTGATTGTATAGATTGGAAAGCCCCATGCAGAGATAAAAATGAAACCCATGAAAGCTGAAAAGATCACTAAGAGCTCAGAGAGAAAAGAGATGAGGGTCAGGTCTGAGCCTGGGGGTGTCATTTGTCCTTCATATCATATCCCCCATCAAAGGAGACTGAGAAGGAGGTATCAGGCAGGTCGAGGGAGAACCAAGAGAGGGGAGTGCCATGAAGACGGCATCCAGGAGGAGAGATGGTCAGTTGTGCTGCAGAGAGGTTGAGAAGGATGAGAACTGAGAAAAGGCCATCAGGTCTGGCAATTGTGGTCACTGTAGAGGCTTTTTCAGGTGAACAATGAGGATGGAAACCAGATTGCAAAGGGCTGAGTAGTGAGTGAGAGAAATGAAGACAGTGAGGGTAAAGTACTTTTTTCAAGGAGTTTGGCCGGGTTGGAGGGGAGGTAGAGAAAGATGGCTTTGAGAGGATGTAGTAAGGTTTTTTGTTGTTTTTCTGGGTGTGTTTGTAGGGATTAGGGCAACAATGGATAAATAGGAAAAAACAAGATTGGAGAGAGAATGGATGATGGGGGGGCATTGGCAATCTATTGGAAGAGTGGGAGAAAATGGGATAGAAGGTACATGTAAACGGATTGTTCTTGGCAAGAAGGGTCTTGTCTTCATCAGAGACTAGAGTAAAAGGGATGATGAGGGATGATGTAAAGGGGGGTTAAGATATAGAAAAGGAAGAAGTGGGAGCTCCCTAAGAATGGTGTCTTTTCTTAGTAAAATATAAAGCAAGGCCCTCAGAGGAGAGGGAGGGAGGGAGGGAGGGAGGAGAGGAGAGGCTGATGTGGGAGATGGGAAGAGAGAAGAGAAGACTTGGTACAGCTTGCATGGAAAGTGGGATAGAGAATCAATTAAGGAAGAGCAAGAGGGTCATTTTCCTGTGGGGATTGCCCAGAATCTGGTGGTTCTGTTCCAGCCTCCAAGAATTTAGGAGTATGTTACCATAGTTACAGAGCTTTTCTCGGTAGGGGAAGAGAATAGTTGGAACCAAAATTTACTCCCTGAGTCCTCCACTAGTGTTATGACTAAGTATTGGATATTGAGCAAAATTGGTCCTTTCTGTGCCTTGGTACAGGAAGCATGTTATGTTGTTGAGTATTTTTGTTTTGTTTTGGTTTGGGGCAGTTGGGGTTAAGTGACTTGCCCAGGGTCACACAGCTAGTAAGTGTCAAGTGTTTGGTCTGAGGTCGCATTTGAACTCAAGTCCTCCTGACTTCAGGGCCGGTGCTGTATCCGCTGAGCCACTTAACTGCCCCCTGAGTATTTTTTTCAGTTGTGTCCGATTCTTTGTGATCCCATTTGGAATTTTCTTGGCAAAGATACTAGAGTGGTTTGCCATTTCCTTCTGCGGGTCATTTGACAGATGAGGAAACTGAGGCTAACAGGGTTAAGTGACTTGCCCAGGGTCATATAGCTAGTAAATGTCTGAGGCTGGATTTGAACTCAGGTCTTCCTGACTTCAGACCTAGAGTTATCGCCACAGTGATACCTAGCAGCCCCTAAGTGTCTGGCACTTAATAAATGTTTGTTACTTTCCCCTTCTCCACAACTACAAATAGAGTTGCTTCAGGACTTTCCACCGTTCTCTGTCTTTACCAACCTACCTATCTCTATCCATTGAACTGGAGTCCCTACGTGCCTGCTGTCTTCTTACCACCTGCCTTGCTGACCACAGACCATACCTTGGGGTTGTTGAGACGTTTCTCTCTAAAACTTCTGCCCTAATGTCCAGTCAAACTCACTGGTGACTGTCCCCAGCAGCACTCACTCTCTTCTCCCAGGCTATCTTTGTCCCTTTCCTACTCCTTTCCAGTTCTGAAATCATGATCAAATTAACTCAGTTACTGCTTCTGGAAGGGATGTAGTCACCAGTGTGGGTGAGGTGGGGAGATAGGAGGAGAGGGGTGGGGCACAGCTAGGTGGCAAAATGGATAAAGTGCCAGGCCTGTAGTTGGGAAGATCTGAGTTCAAATTCAGTCTCAGACACTTACTATGTGACCCTCGGTAAATTACTTAACCCTACTTACCTCAGTTTCCTCATCTGTAAATCGAACTGGAGAAGGAAATAGCCAATCACTCCAGTATCTTTGCCAAGAAAACTCCAGATGGGGTTGGGCACGCTTGAACAACAACAAGCACTTATAAATACTTTTTCAGTTATTCATTGGAAACCACTGTATCCTGGAGCCTTCTTACTCTGAAACATCCCTCTACCATGTTGGTCCTCTTCTCCCATTGTTGAGCTCCTCTCCAGGAGCCTCCATTTGGGGGAAGATCCCAGGTCAGCTAACCTTCATTCTCCTCCTGGCTGTGCTTCTGACTTTCCAGACTTCAACACCGTTGTCCCCAAGTTGGTACCTTCTCCCCCAACTCCCGCTTCCATTTTCAATTTCCTTTTGTGTGATGTCTTCTGCTCCATGAGGGCAGGGACTGTCTCTTTTTTTTCTTGCATTTGTATCCTTAGCACTTAACACCATTCCTGGCACTTAGTAAGCACTAAATAAATGCCTACTGCCTTGTCACCAAGCTGCTCACTCCCATTGCCTTTCCTGGGACCCAGCTTGGCATGAGGAAGAGAGCTTAAACTTGGAAGATTTCTCTTGGATCCCTGGCTCGGGCATTTACTAGCTTTGTGGTCATGGACAAATCACTCTGTGAGGCATACTTTCCACATCCGAGAAATGCGGGAAATAACACTTGCACCACGTACCCCATAAGGTTGTTATGAGTCAAGTATTTTGTAAATAATATTACTCGCTTAGGTTTATATAGTGCTTTAGAGTGTGGTAACTGTCACACTGGCAGCTAGTGGTACGGTAGATAGAGTGCCTGACTCCCTGGAGTCAGGGAGACTCATCTTCATGAGTTCAAATTTGACCTCAGACCCTCACTAGCTGTGAGGGACTGTCTCACTTTTGTAATTATATCTCCTTCACCTAGCATAGTTACTGACACATAGTAGGCTCTGAGTAAATGCTTATTTATTCAGTTGGTCCTTTATGTCCCTTCTAGCTCCAAATCTATGATCCCATGAGTTATAACAAAGTCCCAGACTTTATCCATTGCCCCCTCTTAGTCTGGAATGATTTTGATTTACCGAATATTTAAGCCTGCTATTTTGTGTCCCCTTTTGGAATTTAAAGTGCTCCCTAGTGTTTTGGGGTACACACATGATGGTGGGAGCAATGAATGTATAGCTCAGGATAGGTATCAGATCAGTCTGGATGTCTGGGCTGTGTCTTCTTACCCCAATCCCAGGGAGAAATAGTTATCTCTTTCACATCATGGAAGTTAGGGACGTGGCACCCAGCCGTCTGGAAAATCTGCCTAAAATTTTTTGACCCTCCCTTCGTACCCGAGAAGAAGCCTCAATTTTTTCTTTTACTTTTATGGGTTATTTGTTGTGAAATCTGTGTTAAGTATTTAGTCATAGGCTTTGTGTCATCTGCTGGCCTTCGTGTATTGTCTGCAGCTTCCACAAAACTCTCCCCAAAATTCTCATTTGATTTCTTAGGCCAACCCGTGATATATGGAAACCTTGATGGATAAAGTCACAGTGTGGAAGGGATAACTGATCTGGATCCACCTTTGCCCTGTTGAGGTGTAAATGAATTCTAAGATGAGATAGACCCTTTAAGAGTGTCTTACTGGGGCAGCTAGGTGCCGCAGTGGATAGAGCACCCACCCTGAAGTCAGGAGGACCTGAGTTCAAATCTGGCCTCAGACCAAACACTTGATACTTACTAACTGTGTGACCCTGGGCAAGTCATTTAACCCCAATTGCCCCCCCCCAAAAAAAAAGAAAGAAAGAAAGAAGACAGGCTGAGAAATCACATCAAGAGCCAAAGTCAATAACAAGACCAAGAGTGTGAGTGTGAGCTCTGTGGAAGCCCCAGGATGTGATCTTTATTTCCCTCTCTTCCCCTTCCCCCCATAATGGTGTATTTACAGGATGCTTCATGAAGACAGCATCACTCTCAGGGAATCTACAGCTTCTGCCCCAGCCTGGGGGACCACAGGGGCAGGCAGCGGGATGAGAGGATGCTGATGGCTGACAGCATCAGGCTTACTGGTCACACAAAGGTGGTAGACATTCTCTCTCCCTTCCCCCAACCAGTGTGGGCACATATATACACCATACACACGAGTGTGCAAGCACACACATGCATGCACACAGCCACTCACACACACACTCACACACTGGCACACCCAGAGGTACATTTGTGCAGACGTGCAAAGCCATAAACTTAAGCTCAGGCACGTGCCAACACAAATGTGCACACAATCCCACCAGGGGAACTCCATAAGGCATCACTAGACCTGCTTTTACTTCTCCAGGCAGCAGGGCAGGTGTGCTTAGGACAGGGCTTGTTAGTGGGTTCCCACCCATAGACACCTTGCCTTGGGCAGAGCCAACTAGAACTTAGGAGCATCTAGGACCCTGCCCTACTAGTTACTGCAGCCAGGTGCTACCACAGTTCCCACAGCTACTTAGAAGGAATCAAAATGTAGCAGCCCCAGGTCCCCTCAGCTAGCACCTGAGGTGAGGATTGGGGAGGGAAGGGGGATGCAGCCCACCCCCCTCTGATTCCTCCCCAGAGTTGCCCCAGTTGAGGGAGCCTGGACTTAATAGAAGACGTGGAAAGGGCTGAAAACTGCAGCTTTCATCAGGAAGGAGTGGTGTTGGTTGTGGAGAAGGGAGGCATAGGCCTTTTTGTCTCCCTTCTCACACATCCCAGGCCAAACAGATTTAAACTAGGAGAGAGGGAGTAGGACAGGTTCCCTAGCCCCTTCATTTCTTCGGCTCTAGGTCAAAGTTCATAAAGGAAGTCCAGAGGCAGGGTGATTGTCCAGGGAGAGCCAACCACGGGTGATCTCTCTCCCCCCAGATGGAGAGATGCCTCCCATTTTGGGTTCAAAGGGTGGGGGTGGAGAGGCAGCAGCAAAAACATATGTAAACACTGCTCAGGCCTTGGGTTCAGGGCAGAAGGAGGAAGGGGAGTATAAGGTGAGTGTCTGGGAAGATGTAGTCTTGAAGTCCTGTCTTGGGATTGCAGATTGCTATGGGGACCTGTGCTTTCCTTCCCCATTATTCTGATACCCACCATAGCACCAATCACAGGATACCTTGAATCCAGTCCCCATGGCCAGGGAAGAGGTTCACCTGCCTACAACGTGTAAGGTCACCCCAATGGGCACTCAAACCCTGAGTTAGTCCCAGAACCGCCCAGAAGGGAATAGCTCATGACATATGCCTCCCTAGGATTGCCAGTCCAGTCCCTGGCCCTCACTGACATTCTGGGGTCATGGCCACATAACCAGGCAGCTTTGGTTTAAATTTAACACTTAGGCCTGTCCTGTGTTTTGTTAGGGCTGGGGAGCTCCAGTTTGTACTGGGGATAGATAGAAGTAAGGACTGCTCCCCAAACTCCACCTTAGATTTGGAAAAAATGTTTGTTCTGTAATTAACAACTTTGACCCCATCAAAGAGAGGGGGGAATCCCTATGTCTTTTTTTCTCTTCTTTCTCCCCCTTAATACCAGAATGCCCTTAAAAGCTACCCTGGTCCCTGCCAACCTTGTGGTTACATTCATCATTTAGGTCTCAATAAAAAAAATCTGACATCTTAAGCCACCTCCAGGCTCTGACTGGGAGAGCGAGGAAGCCAGAGCATGGGGCAAAGAGCGGTTATCCCCCAAACCCCTGGAAGGCTGGGTGTGGAGGCCCTGGGTCCTGGCATTTTATTGACTGAACCAGTCTTGCAGGCAGGGTCAGCCAAGGTGCCCCCAGGGCCAAAGTGCAGTGTCAGCTGGTGGCTGTCCCCCTCCCTCACTGATGCCCTCGGGCCTGTGGTCCCAGCCTGGGCACAGTCAGTGATAATGGAAGCTACATTCACATGGGGAGGGGGTGAGTGCACACAAGGCAAAGCTGGGCATGAGGCGGAGGAGGGGGGCAGGATGAACACTCCAGCCCCACCCACTCTCAGTAGTAGTGCAGGGGCTGGGGCCGCAGCCCTTCCATCCCAGGGACCCATCCCACCAAGATGTCCCTCTGGGGGCCTGTCTGATTGCTTGGCCCTGGGAAGACTTTCATATGGCATGGCTCCTCTGTTGGTGGGGTGAGGGCAGGTGTGTCCTTTCCCCTTCCAGGTGGTGACTGTGAGCGCCAGGCAGGGGGTGGAGAGGAGCTTAGGCCCCACCCGACCTGGAAGAGAAACAAGGGACCAGAGAGGGTGAGGGGAACCATCTTACAGAAGGGATGGGCTTCAGTCCAGCTGAGCACAGAAACACCCAGAGAACTGATGGGCGAGCAGGGGGAAAGCGTGACTCCCTAGCCACCCCACCCCCCAAGATGGTGAAGTGAAGAAGGGTACTAAAGCAAATAGGATTTAGGGCCTTCTTCCCACAAAGGCCCTCGCAGAGGAGCGGATTCCCCCCACCCACCACCCTAGATGTCTGAACATCTGCTCTCTAAGTACGACCTGTCTGTCACCATGACAATCTGTAGAGGGTGAAGGGAAAGTCACAGAACACATGAAAGGCTAGAAGGGAGGAGGAGCAGGGGAGGTCAGACAGTAGACGATATGGAAGAAATGAACAGATGGGATGGGGAGACAGGTGGATTGTGGGGCCTGTGTTTCCCCCATCCCCAGGGGACTGGTGCTGTGGTTATTTATTGCTGAAGGACAGAGGTTGAGGAGACCCAGTGGATATTTGCGGGGCCTTGGTCTGTAGTGGGGGCTGTGGAGAGCTGGTGGTAGAAAAGGATGGTCCGGTAAAGTGACCCTTTCAATGAGTAAGCAGGTGGATAAGCCAATAGCCAGGCTGGATCCAAGGCAGGCAGGCTGGAATGACAGAGGGCACTGGTGCCTGTCATTCTCCAACCTAGCACCCCACTCCCTGCAAAGGGAACTAGGTGGCGAATAGTGAGCTCAGGTCTGTGCCCAATGGAGAAATCAGGATGGCAGCTGATGATGGAGATGGAGATGGAGACAGATGCAGATGTGGATGCAGGTGGAATGGAAGTGGAGAGGTCATCACACTGCCCCCTGCTGAGTCGGGTCATACCTTCCTCGGCGGATGTTTCTTCAGGAGTGAAGAAGGGAGGGGAAAGGGAGAGAGGAGAGACAGAGACAGAGAGACAGAGTCCATTTAGGGACTTACTTCCTTGTGCCAGCCTTCGATTAGCCCCATCAGGACCAGCGTTCCCTTCCCCCTTCCCAAAGGCTGGCCCAGGGTCATCAGAGGCCAGGCACTCAGACACTGTGGGAGCCACATAAGTGACCCCACCCCTGGGTCAGTAAAATCAGCTGGGAGAGGGAGGGCAGCTCTTACTTAAATCCCCAGCCAGTGCCACCCAGGACGATGGCTGCAACTAGTACTGCCCCTGCGATGGAGCCGATGATGATATTGGTGCCGCTGGGACCTGGTGAAAGGGAATTTGACCTTGGTTAGAAATGAGCAGAGAAAGAATGGAGAAAGAATGCGTCTACAAGAATCAACGGATGAAGGAAGGAGGGAAAGCGGAAAAATACAGAGGTGGAGAATGATTAAAAAGATGGCGGCTGAGAACTATATCCCAAAGAGATCAGAGGAAAAAGAAAAAGGCCCACAAGTACTAACATATTTATAGCAGCTCTTTTTGTGCTGGCAAAAGAACTAAAAGTTGGGGGGTGCCCATCAATTAGGGAATGACTGAACAAATTACATTGAGTGAACGTAATAGAATATACCATAAGAAATTATGCCATAAGAAACAATGGAGATGATTTCAGAGAGACCTTGGAAAACTTGTAGGAACTGATGCAGAGTGAAGCAAGAAGAGAGCAGTAACTCGGCAAAGATAAGAGCTTTGAAAGACTTAGGAACTTTGACCAATCCGATGAACAGCCATAATTCCAGAAGACACACGACAAAATATGCTACCCACCTCCTGACGGGTGATGGAGTGCAGGATGAGACATGTAATGTTTTGCACGTAGCCAAGGAGATAATTTGTTTTGCTTGATTATGAATGTTTCTTATGGGGGGGGGGGGGCGCTAAGGGGGGAGGGGCAAGGGGAAGGTAGGGAAAATATATCTGAAAAAATGTAATTTAACTTAAAAAAAAAACACAAAGAAAGATGGAGTTCTCACTCCAACCCCTAGATCCCCAAAGCTCACCCTTGTATCTTTCAGTCTCTTCTGTGGGTGGAGACGTGGGCATTGGGTTGTAGACACTGCAGTCTTTACCTGTCCAGTCTGGCTGACAAATGCATTTCCCCTCATTGCTACAAACCTAGGAGGGGGAGGAAAGGCCTTGTGTGAGGTGGGATGTCACCATCTCCCCTTCCTGTCCCCATCCCTCTTCCCACCCTCCCTAGACAGACTGGCTTTGACCCATTTCATGGAAGGATCAGTGTCTGGGCTTGGAAAGGCCAGTACCAACCCCATGGTCAGAGCAGATCCTGCGGCCCACACTGCCAGGGCAGCTGCTGAAGTTGAAGGCTGAGGCCGGGAGGCAATGGTGATCCAGGCAGAGCATGTTGGGGCCACAGGGAGTGCCGTCCTCCACATAGCTCAGGTCTGAGCCATCTGCTAGTTCCACATGGCCCCCCCTGAAAGGGAAAGGCAGCCTCTGCTTCAGTCTCTGGGGTGTACTCCCCATTCACTTCCCCATTTTTTTGTCCCTCAGTCAAAACCTTGTCCCCTCAGCCTCTCCCTCCCACTTAGTTTTTTCCACCTCCCCCCTCTGAGCTTAGCCCCAAAGAGATGGGTTTCCCCCTACCCTCAGCTGATAAGATAAAGAGATAGGGCTCCAGGTACCTGCAATCAAGCTCCCTGCCCTGGTGATAGAAGGTGATGCTGCTGATGTCACCGCCCAGGTCCCCTAGCCGAGGCCCACCAGAGATATTGACACAAAGAAGAAATCCACAGAGCACATCCCTGGGGGGAGATGGGGAGAAGGTAGAGATGAGTACACTCTAATTCTGATGATTGGCTCCTGATTTGAAATACCGCCAGCCAAGTTCAGCTCTGACCCTGGCTTATCAGAAACCCAAACCATGACCCTGATCCTAACTATAATTCTGAACAGATGAAGAAACTGAGGATCCAGGAGGTAGAGACTGATAGGTACCCCTCATAGCTTCTCACCATCCCTCCCTCCCTCTCAGCTTCTCTTGCTTTGGTTTCTCCTTCTTTCTTATCTCAGGGCCTTTGCCCTAAACAGAAAATTCTTGAGGTGGCCCAGAGCCAACTGCCTCCCACACCAAGGAGCCCACGGCCAAGGCTTTCTCATGAGAGGGTACCCACTCACTGCTTACTACACTGGACCCAGCCAGAGCCCTTCCGCCCACAGTTTCCTCGTTCTGTCCCTTCCACGTTCAGTCGCTCATAGCAGTATCGGTCAGCAGCATCTGTAGGAGACAAAACATCCGGCTTGCCCTGACCTCTCTGAACTGCCTGCCCTTCCTCAAAGGGCTAACAATCTAGAATTAACCGCTTTTGTGTCATGGACCCCCTTGGCAGTCTGGTGAAGCATATGGATCCCTTCTCAGAGGAATGTTTTTAAAATGTATACAGCAAAATATGACGGATTATCAAGGAGACTAATTACTTTGAAATATAGTTATTAAAATTTAAAAAATAAAACACCAAGTTCATGGACCCTAGGTTAAAAACTCATGCTGTAGATCAGCTCTCTATATGCACGTGCAACTAGGTCTTTGAGCTCCTGAGACCTCAGGAAGGGCTCTAGGTGAGATGGACATTCACCCAGACATTCCCCTTCTATACCCTCAATCACACCTTCTTGGCCCCACAACCAGAGACCTGCAATATGTAAATGCTGGATGAGACCTTAGGATTATAGAGGCCATTTAGTCCAACACACAGTTTTAGAGACTACCACCACCATTTTTGAAACAGACCTGGGGAAGGTTTACCCAAGATTTGTCAAAGACTAGAACCCAGGTCTCCTGACTTCCAACCAGAATTCTTCCTACTACATAACACATACTGTGCTTTCGTCTGTGTTCGTGAGATGAGATTGGGGTTGGGATGGTGGCATGCAGAGGACTCACTGTGGCCCCAGAGTGCCCGGCACTGCTTGTCCCTGGTTTTGCAGCGTCCTCCATAGCAGCGACCCTGAGAGAAAGAGAGACAGACAGACACAGAAGGCCAGAGATAGGGACACAAAGATACAGACAGGCAGAGACAGAAAAAGACAGAGATAGCACTGAACTTCCTGAGACTTTTCCAGGGATGGCACTGGGGAGGAAGGTGGGAATAATGAAAAGCCCCCTCCCTAGATCTCCCCTTGTCATTCATTACCTGTTCCTGCTCACAATAGTAACCATCCAGCTTGTGCAGGTTAGGGGGACACTGCAGAAACAAGAGTGAGTGTTTGGGTGCCCAACCCCCACTTTCCAATGAAAGGGAACTGGAAATAACTGGGGTCAGGGATGCACTGTACCCCTCTTCCCATCCCAGTATTGGGGGGGTGGAGAGAGGGCTGGGCTAAGATTACATGGGAGGACAGCCCAGTCCCTCCGGGGCATTAGACTGACCTGGCTGGAGTCCCCTGTACAGGTCTCTGCGATGTCACATTCATTTACAGCCTCTCGGCAGGACACTCCCCTTGGCTCATACTAGGAAGGGGGCAGGAGGAGGAGACACTAAGGGTTCCCTCCCAAAGGCACAGGCCCAGCCCTAAATCGTCCCACCACCCACCCCTCTCAGCCCTGCGCCCATTCATTCTCAGAGCCTGCAATCAATCAATCGCTCCTTCCTCGGCTCTGGCCCCGCCCGCCCTAGAACCGCCCCCATTCATTCTCCTGGGCTCCAATGGCTACTCCTCGCCCGCTCTTGGCCACGCCCCCACATGGGCCTTTCCCTAGGACCGCCCTCATTCCACCTCCTGCGCCTCTGATTGCTCCTCCTGCCTGTGCCAGGCCCCGCCCCCAGGCTCCGCCCTAGAACCTCCCACTTCATGCTCTCGGCTTTCCGATTTCGCCCTGCCCCAGGACCGCCCCTACTCAACCTCCGAGCCTAGGACAGCACGGGGCCCAGCTGCCCCTCACCTTGCATCCCCGACAGCACAGCCCGTCGCTGCACATGGCGTCGTGGGTCAGCGTGCATTTCTTGCAGCAGTTCCCGCCGGCTCGGTTGCACTCCTGGGAGAGGAGAGGGAAGGGGAGGAAAGGGAAGAGGAGGTGAGCAAGTGCCGGGCTCAGCCCCTGGCCAGCGTCCAACCTCTCCCTGGCTGCCCCGCCCGCACACTCACCTGTACCGAGCCGCAGTCACATTCCTCCCCGGCCTCCACGAAGCCGTTTCCGCACTCCGGGGGATCCAGCAGCTGCGGAAGGGTGCGATTGCAGGGAGGGCAGAGGAGGACCCCTCTCCTGTCCTCCCTCCCTAACACCGCGAAGGGGGAAGGGCGTAGCCTCCCTGCTCCCTAGGCTACCCATAGTGCCTGCTGGGGAGGGGGCGAGAGGGAGGGGTTCCCTGGGCCCCAAATCCGAGGCCTGTCCACGCCTTAGCCCCGCCACCTACCTCCCCTGGGGCAGGTGCGTGGAGAGGGGGCTCTTCCTTTATAACAGAAGGGGAGGTGGGGCCACAGGGCTCCAAGGGTCCCTTTCAGAGTTGACATTACATTCTGGGTGCGGGCAGATTGGGGGAGAGGGTTGGAGTGGGAGGGGCCGTGGTTAGCTACCTTGAGGGGCTTGTTGAAAAGGCAGCTGCCGCCTCCCTCCTGCAGAAACTGGCTGTATTCCTCCACGCTGCAGCGCGAGAACTTTTGGGGCAGGTAATGCCTGAAGGAAGGGGCAGGAGGACGCCCAAGTCCAGCCTGTATCCCTGACTGTCCCCACCACCACCCAGTCCCTGACTCCCCAAGGGTCCCTGGTCTTCCCCCATGAGGTGTGGTGGAGGCTGACCTTCCCTAGGATCACAGGAGCCACACCTGGTCTACCATGGGACATGGCGGGAGCTGACCTCTCCTCAGGACCAGGGGATAGGGACCAGGTAACAGCGGGAGGGAGATGTGCTCTAGTTTAAACCAGGCCTGGGGAAATATCTGGTGGCCATCACTGGGAACTGCATGTCAGCGAGCTCCTGGGACTTCCGGAGCAGGGGGATTCTATTTGGGCAGAGCTCCAGGAGAGCCCTGCTCTCCGCACGCCAAGCCCAAGGCCTTCAGTCCAGCTGTGAGGTGCCCTCCCTCTCCCAGCTGGCCCAGCCTTGCTTCTGGAGCTACCAGGATCTTGTGCCCCTCCTCTGGCCCCCCCTTTCTTCCCCCCCCCCCCCCCCCCCCCAACAAAAAAAAAAAAAAAAAAAGAGCTCACCCTGTGTCTTCCATCATACAACCCTGCCAGGTGTCTGGACATTTGCACTCGCCTGCAGGAAGATCCAGGGCACACTCAGAGAAGTCCCTGCCCTTAGTAGCCTAGGACTCCCCTACACCTCTCCCACCCCATCCCCTGCCTGCCTTCCTCCCCCACAGAGACCAGGTGCAATGTAGTGGAAAGAGAGGGCTCCTAGGTTTTAATTCTGCTACTTAAAAGCTGTGTGACCTTGGGGAAAGAACATGACTTCTCTGGTCCTCTGTTTCCTTCTCTGTAAAAGGAGAGAGGTGGGGTAGAAGGCCCCTTCCAGCTCTAAATCCTATTGGCATATAGGTATGTGATGGAAAGCACCCCCTTCTCCTTTCATTTCCATGAACTTGAGGCTCAGTCAGAGACAGGGTATCCAGTGGGGAAGGCTCAAAAGACTTTAAGGGGTTACCTGCTGAACTTCGATGTTTGTTCCACATCATGCCCAGATTCTGCCCCAGGGTCTGTGCCAATGTCACTGCCACATATGCCACAGTGCCATACTGGAAGGAGTGATGGAGAGACAGAGATCAAACCCAAAGCCCACAACAAGAGGAGCCCCCACCTGCCTCCAGAATCTTCCTGACCTGTTAACTGTTAACTGTTTCTTCCTCTATCAATCCTTGGTCCCTGCACAAGCCCCACAGCCTCTTACCTCATTGACACCACCTCCCCTAGATTGGGAGCAGATGCCCCCAACGTAGGCAGTGCCACTTCTGGCATTCTGGAAGGTCCTGCCCCTGGGGAAGGAATGATGGAGGGAGATACGATGTAAGTGCCTGGTCTGCCAAGTAAGTAGCCATGGGGTGACTTAAGAGACTGGGAGGGTCCTCGGTGTACATGTCTTTCCCCGTCAATGCCTGCTATTCCACCATTTCTGGGTCATTTCTGGAGTTGGCTGAGCCTCTTCCTATGGACGGTTTAAAATGCAAACATCCCTAGGAGGGATGCCACTTCTACCTCAGCTAACTCACTGTGTGACCTTCTAGGAATCACTTTCCTTCTCTGGTGCTCAGTTCTCACAGATGCAGAATGAAATAGCTGATCTCTGAGGCTCCTTCCAGCTCTAAAGATTTTAAGATTCCAGGATTCTAGACCTTGGCACCTTAATGTGAATTAGTTTATCACATTTTTTTTCTCTCCAAGGATCAGGAAACGTGAGAGCACTGGACACCTGGAAGGGAAAGGGCCACCAAAAGGGGGAAAAAAGAAACAGGGGAGTATCAGAGGCCACTAGTGTGATGGAGCAGGTGTCACTCAGAAGGTGAACCAGGATTTAGCTTCCAGCTGACAGAGAAATCTCTGACCAAAGCGGCTGGGGAGAGGACACCGAAAGGAGGAGAGGGAGAGAGCTTTGCTATAGAAGGACTGGATGGGGTTACAAAGATTCCACGTTTTGGACAGAGATAAAAGTAGGAGCAGAATACAAATCAGAGCCATGGGGGATGACACCATCAAGCTAAGCCTGAGAGAAGCTACTCCTTTTCCCTTTGCATTCTTCCCACTCCCAGGTCCCAGTCTTGGCTCCTGGCCCCTCTGGCAGATCAGCTCCCTTCCTGGAGCTGCTAGGAGGCTTGCTGTCTTCAGGAGTTATTGACAGGGAACCTAGGAGTTCAGTGGGGTTAACTGAAGGGAACCCAGGAGACCCGGGGTGCCATGTGAGTCTGGAATAGACTGGCCTGTCTCAGTGTTCCCAGGAGGCTCTGGGAGTCTAGGGGAGAGGCCCTCTAGGGTCTGGAGAGGGGGAAGAGTTCTCACCAGGAAAGGAAAGGAGATGAAGAAAGGGTCAATGGGGTGGGGCAGGGAATCTCACGAGAAGAGGTGTGTGGCGTCGCTGGGCTCAGGTAGTCCCTCCCGCCGGTAAACCATAAGTCGAGCCAAGGTCTCTAGAGGGTCATCCTGTACCTGGATCTTGTCACTGCCTGCCCATGTTTCCATAGCGACCAGCACAATTCGAGTGTTAAGCTGATCTTTATACAGCTAGGGACGGAGAAGAAGAGAATGGTTTAGGTGGCCCAGTGGGTGGATTTGTAATCAGGAAGACCTGAGTTCTAATCTTGTCCCAGACACTAGCTGTGTGACCCTGAGTAAGTCACAACCTCTCTCTGCCTTGGTTTCCTCATCTGTAAAAAGGGGATAATAATAGCTCCCACATCTCAAGGTTGTAAGGATAAAATGAGATCATATTTGTAAAGCACTTTGCAAATCTTAAAGCTCTACGAATGCTAGTAATTATTATCATCATCATTATTATTATTGTTATCTTGGGGCAAGACAAAGGGGTAGCAGGCCAGAAAAAGGCCAAGGGAGTAGGGTTGGAGCAAGGACCAGAGACCTAGCTGAGCCTTCAGTGCTCCAACTTCTTTATGTAGTCTGGGTCTCAGCTTTCTCCTCTGTAAAATGGGAGATAAGAACTGCTCCTCTGTTCCGTTTGGAGCAGGGAGTGATATGACTAGTTGAGAGAGACTGAAATTAGGGCAAAAACTCTGAAGTCTCTCCAGATACCACAGCCCCTAGACAATCTCAGTCCTTGTTCCCTCTAGGGCATGGATCCTAGGTGGTGTAAAGCATGAAGTGCAGGCCTTGGTGTCAGGAAATCCCAAAATAAAATCCTGCCCCAGGTGCTTCTAGGCCGTGTGACCCTGGGCAACTCACTTAACTTCTCTCAGCCTCAGTTTCCTCATCTGTAAAATGGGGGAAATAATAGCACCTCTCTCGCGGGATTGTTGTAAGGATCAAATGAGGCAACATGCAAAGAACTTTACAAACCTTAAAGTGCTACATAAGTATTTACTATTATTTCGCTCATAACCCTGGGTAGTGATAAGGGAGCTAGACAGGGAGTCAAAGGGTGCCACGGATGGGACTAGAGGCTGACTGGGAGAAGGGTGTCAAACACAAGGCCCCATTGCACCCTGCAACACTCCCGAGTACACCAGAACCAGATTAAAATAGAATTGGGAAATAGTTAACAAAATAAATAGAAATACAGTAAAACAGATAATACTAATATGTGGTTTTCTAAGGTGACATGTGACCTGCAGGTATCCCTATGTCCAGTTCAGTGGCCCTTGCTGCAGGGATAGGGTCTGGTTTGGAGTGAAGAGGAGAAGCTGCAGGTTGGGGGGGGGGCGGTAAGGAGGGAGTCACATCAGGGGTGGGGACTGGCACTGCTTACCACATCAGCCAGGTTCACCACAGACTTGGCGAAGTTGCTGGTAAGGACGACTGATTGACGAAGCTGCTCAAACTGACAGCAAGAAAGTGGAGAGAGAGGAGCAAGTAGGAGAGATTGGGGGAGGGAGAATGTCCGGAAGAGGGCAGCATCTTCTCGGCCCTCCCCTTTCCTTGCATATCTGGAGCCCACCCTAATCCCTGCCTCTGACCCAAGGAACTCACCAGCTGGTGGTCATTGATGACAATGAGTTCCACATATTTGGTCTCACTGTGGACGGTAGAGTGGCCACGCCGGACCTGGGGGTGTGGTCAGGGGTGAGAGGCAGGTGAGAAGGCAGCGGTCCTCCTCCCTCCGGTCCTCCTCCCTCCCTGAGAGCCGAGCCCAGGTCACTGGAAGCTCTAAGTCCCAAAGAACCTAGGGCTTCCAGCCAGCTGGGAAACTTATGGATGGTAAATTGGGAACTACAGATTCTAGAGCAGGGATTCTTAACCTTGGGTCCGTGGAACCTAAAAAGTCCGTGAACTTAGATGTGAAAATAATTGTAGCTTTTTTTTTTAACTAATCTTCGGTTTCCTTTATAATTCTATATATTTGATTTTCTGCATTTAAAACATTATTCCAAGAAAGGGTTCATAAACTTTCCCAGACTACCAGTGGGGTCCTTGATACACAAGGATTAAGAACCCCTATTCTAGACTCCCACAGGGTTGCATTCGCTTTGGATTTTCTTGGGATGAACACAGCACCAGAGGGAGCTAATTCATTTTGAGTTCAAGGCAAGAATACCATATGGCATCCTATTCCTCCCCATCCCATCCTAATGGCTTGGTGTACTTTTCCCCTTCGTGCATCTTTCTGAACCCCTCTGCACTATGCCGGATATTCTGCATGCTCGATGCAACATAGCAGATCCTTAGGTCGTGCTTTTGGTCTGCAAAGCATTTAATGATCTCATTTAAAGTGGTAGTACGCCTGTGGGCAGGTGCAAACACATGCAGATGGGTGGGCAGGGAAACTGGGGAGGCTACGGGTCCAGCAATGGGCAGGTTGTGGCTGCCACGCAAAATGGGACAGGTACCCGCTCCCCCATATAAAGTCCGAGGCCCCAGGCCATGCTTGTCAGGGTCCCCGAGGCTGCAGGCTCCTCCTGCCTGAGTCTGAAACCTGAGGATTCTGCAGCCTGAGGTTTCCATGGGCCCCATACCTGCCTTTTCCTTCTCAGCCTGGGCAGGGCCGGTGGAACAGGAAGTGAGGGAGCAGCAAACAGACAACCTGGGGGGAGGGAGGGCAGGTGAGGGTCCAATCCAGACCCCCTCCCTCCCTTCCCCCCACCCCTCACTTTTCCCCTCGCTCCCTCTGCCTCACCTGGTTCCCTGCATCCAGGGATTGGGAGAAGAGAGGTCCGGTGAATGATGTGGGGGAGAGGCCCCTGCAGTGAAGAGGGAGGAGTCAGCCCACTTTGGACCCTCTTACTCCAGGGAAACAGGCACACTAGCAGAGGAAGCTCAAAGGGCAGCTTCTGGTATTTCCCTCCTCCCTTGCCCTTAACCCCACCCAGAGGTGAATAGCCAAGGTTCCCACGTCAGTATGTCAGATCCAATCTCCCAGCTCTTCGGGTTGCGAGGTCAGGACCTTGGGGGACAGGTACCAGGAGATGGGGGTGGGAGGGAGGGAGGTAAGGACGTTGGAGTCAGATCTGAGATTAGTAGGGGGACAGGCAGGAATACTGTAGCTGGGGTTACCTGACTGTGACTGGGGTGACAGGAAGGAAAAGGAAGGAGTAGAGCATAAGAAAGAGAGCTGCATTATTGGAGGATGGGGTGGGGTAGAAAAGGCTAGCTTGCTCCTCCAGGGGAAGAACAGTAGTCCTTAGTATTTATGGAAAGAGTAAGTAGAGCTGAGACCCCAAAAGGTGGGCACCTGGGGTTAGGAGGGAATGACTGGATGACATCGCCTTACCTGGGATGCGTCTTGGGGCTCGAGGGTGTAAGTGAAATTTCCATCAGAGAAGACTCCACTGTAAGAAGAGAAAGGATTAGCTCCCACCATCCCCCCACCTCCTCACCTGCCCCCAGCTTGTCTCAGGGAATGGGGAAGTGGTCAGAGGGCATCTGAGGGGCTCCCCGACCTCCTGTGTCCCGAGGCGCCAATACTCACTGCAGTCCCTGACAGGTAGAGAGGGCAGCAAAGGACTCTGGGTTATCCCGAAGCTTTCCTTGGTAATAGCAATGGTCCCCGGCCCCCTGAAATAGCCACAGAGCCAGGGGGGTTAGTTAAGTCTTTGCTCTGCCTGCCTCCTTTGGGCTCCCCTCTCCTGGCATCATCTCACAGGGCCAAGGGGATGGATAAGGTGGCTGCTGCAAGGATCCCTATGGTCCAGCCACACCTGGCTCAGCCATAGACACTTCTGTGGCCCAAAGCCCTGGCCTTTGAGAAAGGAGACTGAGGCTCAGACTTCTGCTTTGCTAACTCACTGTGTCCTCCAGCAAGTTATCTGTCATCTCTGGCCCCCACCTGCCTGTAAAATGGGAAGATTAGACTAGATCAAGTTAGCCTGGGATCTGTAAACTTATTTTAATGAATTTTTTTTTTTGGAGGCAGTCGGGGTTAAGTGACTTGCCCAGGGTCACACAGCTAGTAAGTGTCTGAGGCCAAATTTGAGCTCAGGTCCTCCTGACTCCAGGGCTGCTGCTCTATCCACTGTGCCTCCGTATGTGCCCCTTTTAGTGAATATTTGGATAATTATATTTCAGTTGAATTGGTTTCCTTTGTACGCCTATGTATTTTACTTTGGGCATTTAGGAAGATTATTTTGAGAAGGGGTACCTAGGCTTTATCAGATGGCCCCAAAGGGGTCCCTGCATAAAAAAGATTAAGAACTCCCAGAATAGGTGATCTCTAAGGGTCCTTTAGATTAACCTAACAAGCATTTATTAAGTTCCTACTACATACAAGGCACAATCTAGAACTGGACATGCAAAGATGAAAAATGCCAGTCCCTTTCCTCGAGGGGTTTGAGATATAATAAGAGAGGGTAGCTGGGTGGCGCCTTGGAGTCAGGAGGACCTGAGTTCAAATTTGACTTCAGATACTTGACACTTACTAGTTGTGTGACCCTGAGCAAGTCACTTAACCCCGATTGCCCTCACCAAAAAAAAAAAAAAAGATATAATAAGAGAGATAGAACACAGATAAGCAGGCTACAAGGTAAGGTGACAAAAATTTGGTCTAGAATCAGATCTCAAATGCCAGGTTAAGGAGTTTAATTTATATTTTATCCTAGGGTAATAGGGAGCTACTGAAGATTTCTGAGCAGGACAGTGATGTGATTGGGCTGCAAGAGGAGGGAATGGAGGTAGGAAGACTAGCAAATAATTAGGAGACTATTATAATAGTTCAGGAAAAAAGTGATAAGGGCCTGGACTAGAGTGACAGCCATGTAAGGGGAGAGAATGCTGGGATTTTATCTCCTCCATCTGAATGTCAATAAGTCATGAGGGGTAGAATCAAGGATGACTCTGGATGACCACTGGTTGAGGTATGTTATAGTGGGGATTCCTTCCGTGCATGCATTGGACAAGACTGGATTTGTCCAATTTGAGGGCCTCCTAGGCCTTCCAAACCAGATTAAAATGTAACTGGGAAATGTGTAACAAAAATAAATAAGAACACAATAAAACATTGATAATGTTAATTTGTGGTTTTCTAGGTCAATATGAATCTGTTTCTATTTGCAGTTTGGTACCATGGACTAGATGGTCATTGGGGTTCCTTGTACCTCTCAAATGCTGTGATTCTATGAAGGGGCTTCTCCTGGCTCACTGACAATGGGTTGGACCCCTCCCCCCCATAGCTCCTCCTGTCTCCAGCTCTCCCCTTCCGCCCAGTCCCTTCACTTCATGGGAAATTACTTCTGCCCCAGTTATCGAAACTGCCTAAGGAGAAGAGAGGAGTGGGTTATTTATAGAAACTCATTCATCTCTGCCCAGGCCCCTTTGGCAACTGAGGCGGGAGGAGGGGGTCCGGGTATTCCTGAGGACAGCCATAAAGTCCTAGTGGGACTTGGCAAAAGACGGATGATGATAAGGGACAGGAAGTGAACTGAGGATGTTTCTTCAATTACTATAACCAGCTCCCATTACCAACAGAATCACAGGGCACTCCAGATGTGGAGACAGAGCTATAGCTATATTTAAAGTCCAGAAAGATGATGGGACCTTCCTTCTTCTACCCTTCCTGGTGCCTCATCCTCCTCACAGGATCCCAGGGCTATGAATGTAAAGCTGGTAGGGACCTTAGAGATCATCTATCAAACCTCCCCATTTTACAGATAAGGAAACTGAGGCCTAGAGAGATGAGAAGTGACTTGTTCAAGGTCACACAGGCAGTAAGTAGTAGTCAGAATTCAAATCCCATGCTTTCTCCACCCTTGCCTCTCCCTCCCCTCACACAACATGCTGTCCCAACACAGACTTTGATAGACCAGTGATTCAAAGAATGAGGAGTCAAAAAGCCAGGGTTCCTAGGATCCCCAAAGAACATACCCTCTTTCTCTGCCATCTTTCTTCTCCCCACCTTGTCAGCACAGTCCATATAATTCACATTTCTAAAACACTCTAAAGTTTGCAAAACTCATTCCTAACCTCAGTCTCTTCTTAGTGTGTGTAGAAGTTTACACATAAGGAAATTAAGGTGCAGAGAAGGCATAGGATTATAGATTTAGAGATGGAAGGGGCCTCAAAGGTCATCTGGTCCATCTCCTCATTCTACAGATGAACAACCTGGGTCATATAGCTAGTTAAGTATCAGATCTGGAATTCAAAACCAGGTCTCTTGACTTCAAGCCCAGTATTTACTGGGAGCTTTTGAAGTAATTTGGGATGGGGGGAAAGGAGGGGAAGGGTAGATAAAGATGAGGAGAACTAATAGAAATGCCAGAAATCAGAGTATCTCAATGATCTCATTTACCTTTATGTCTCCTCCTTTCTGACCTTCTTCCCTCTCCCCAACCCACCTTTGATATTCCCCGGACTTCTCCCTCACCAGCCCCACCTCTTCCCATTCATTCCACTCACTGTGCGGTGCTGGGTGGTCCCATCTCTGCTGAAATGCCGTTCCACATAATGTGAAGCCAGGAGGTGACTGGAGCAAGACCAAGAGATAGCAAGATGAGAGCAGGGCAGAGGAAGTAATGGGTGGAGGAGTTCAGTTATCTTTTCCTTCTCCTTTGGTCCCAGCAGAGCACACCCCTCCCCCAAAACCCACAGACACCCACCCACTCTGTCCCCTCCTTCAGCCCACTGGCCACCTCCCCACTCTTCTCTCATCCAGCCCCCTTTCCTTACCCCCAAGCCTATCCTTTCACCCCATCCCCTAGCTCTAGCCTCCTGTCTTTTTTTCCAGGATTCTTGCCTAGATCTCATCCCGACTCTCTCCCACCCTCTGCCACACATACACACACACACTCACTGGTTCAGCTCCAGGTCCAAAGTGAAGTTCAAACCAAAGGCAGGGATGAGGAAGCTCACCTGGGCCAGGTGGACAGGCTGAGAAGGCAGAGTGCAGGAGTTAGCCCCAGACTAAGCCGGGGGGAAGCTGGGGGAGACCTGGGGATGGGACCACCTGAGAGGGAGGGAGGGAGAATTTGGATGTAGGAGAAAGCTGGGGATAGGCCCTTTTGATGGGGAGACCTATATAGGGGGAGACTCGGGATCCCCTCACACACATGGTTAAGGAAAACCTAAGTTTGGGATGAGAATAGCTGAAGGTGGTAGAAGGATATGTGGATGGGAGGGGGCTAAGGAGGGGGTGATCTGAGCATGAAAGAATGGATGGAAGAACAGGGAGTAGGGCAACAGAAATGGAACTATCCCATTAGAAGAGGGATTGAAGAACTGAGACTTTGGGCAGGGGCCCAGGCAAGGAAAGGAGGGCACCATCCTCCATCACCAAATGTGAGATGAGGGTAACTTGGTGAGGGAGAAGGGGCCAGCTGCAACCCTGGGCTCAATGACTTGGTATCATGTGCATGGGGCAGGGGCTGGAGGGGAACTGGTGATGCTCAGTCCACTGAGGAAAGTTGTTTTCCTTCCAACCTGGGAAGCGTGAGGAGCGCCCTCTCCTTTCTTCCTATTTAAGGCCTCATTTTGGGTTGAGGAGTAGGGTAGAGAGGCGGGGGATGAGGGGGAAGAACAGAAGAACCAACCCCCACAGCAGCCTGGGCCTCAAGCCACAGACGCCTCCAGGGGCAGGGGGAGAGGCGGCTGCAATCTGCTGGCAGGCTTCTGCCAGTTTGAGTGCTTGGCACCACTCTCCCCTAAGGCCTGGGCACCAGAGATGCCCTGACATAAGCACTCCCTGAAGAAGTGTCTGAGGGCACACTCTCCCCACTCTCCTCAGGGCACGTGCTGATCCCCCAAAGCTCCTGTAGCCTGGGCCAGTAAAGGGAGCTGCTTTGACTGGCTCTATGTCAGGGTCAGCAATCTCACAGTCCGACTTATTATGAGGACTCAGGTTCCAGGGATAATGAGTACTGCTGAAAAGTCAATGACCCAAGGGGACTGGTGGGAGAGAAGGAGAAAGGAGCCCTTAGGAAAGGACAAGAAAATAGTGCAAGCTCAGGACCTAGAAACAAAGTTGGTATTGATTCTCCTACCCCAACCCCAACTGAAGAGCTCCAAGGAAGATCTCAAAGCACCCAGAAACCTGTCTGTGACTTATGGCCCCATGGTGCAAGAGGCACGAATTGCCCTCGGGGCTTCCACCAAGACCAGGCAAAATTGATAAAGGGATATAGGAATGTGGCCCCCCAATCTCAGCCCCTGAATTATGGGTGGGGGAGAGAGTAAGACTAGCAAAGAGCTCTCAAAATGGTAGAAGTGGGAGTATAAAAGAAAACCCAACTGAGGTATGTATAGGGGGGACTTATCTTTGGAATTTCAGCAAAATGGGAACAAGAAATCTGGGGTTTTGTTCTTTTTACCACTAGAGACCCCTTGGGCCTCACCTTCCCCCCCAACTTAGGCCTCAGTTTATAGTTAGGAGGCCAGCCTTCAATCTCCACCTCTGTCTCCCACATACAGTGCTTTGAGGTCCTCTGACCAAGTATGACAGGAATACATCTTTGGGGCTACAATCTCAGGGAGGAAGATTTGGGGGAAGGGGTGGTAGTATTCCTGAGAAATGGTGGGATGAGATGAGATGTTAGGGAAAGAAAAGGGGAGAAGGAGTTATCTTGCTAAAGATACAGCACCCCCTCCACACCCAAATTTAGCATTCAGTTCCCCTCTCCCCACTCCTGCCTGAAGAAGCTTGTCTTTAATATTTCAATTCTGATGTTAATTTTTAAAGAGGGAAGTTTTCCTGATAAATTTTTCAAAGGGGCCATTGCGGTGGGGCTGGGAGGCTCTAGGTTGCCATGGAAACCCACCAGGCCTCTGCAGGATGGCCACCCTCCTAGGCCTGGGCTCTTGTTGACTAAGAAAGGTTGGGAAGGTAGGGACCCTGGAGTCAGAGACTGCTGAACCTGCTGATCATTTTCCTGGGGTGGTAGGGTGGGAAGAGGATGGAGGGAACGGCAGAGAAGGGGCAGGGTGAGAGAAGAAAGGAAGAGAAAGTAGGAACATAAAAGGGTTTATCTATGGGATTTCAACAAAATGGTGGTGAGCCAAAACCCTGAGACTGGGAGCCGAAATTCTGGGGTTTCGTCTTCACCCTCCATCTGATGCCTTTTGGACCTGGATCTAACTTCTTCCCCTACGATGTGTCTCACTGAGAAGGCAATGTGGCACCTCCACACTCATAGAAGCAAGATAGAAGGCAAGGTGTAGACGGTGTAGAGGGCTAACTTCCAGGATGAAGTGGGCCCTCTGACCCCTGAACCTGCCTGGTGTCACAGCAGACCAAATCAGGACACGCAGCTTGGTGTGGGCTTTAAAGTGGCTGGCCCAGCTCAGCCCATCCCTGCTCGGGGTTCAGCCTGAGAGGCCTACCCAACAGTCATCCTAAACAGCCCAGGACATGAGACTCCAAGTTTAGGGTGTGATGGGAGAAGAAGATCACAGGATCAAAGATTTAAAGAAAAGGAACATTAGAAGAACCTTATCTGGTCCTCACATTTTACAGATGAGGAAACTGAGGCCCAGAAAGAAGACAGGAGTCAAAAAGGCACATTCAGGTACATATATATATATATATATATACACATATACATACACACACACACACACACACACACACACACACACACACACACACACA
>NW_020954579.1:7440024-7668373 GCF_900497805.2 Vombatus ursinus | reverse complement strand
ACACACACACACACACACACACACACACACACACACACACACACACATATATATACCTGGAAAGCAGAACAGCCAAGGTCTTATCAAAAAATCTCAGCTTCCACTTCCTTTAACTTGTATTCCCTCAATACCCTCTCCAAATACTACAAAGATTAGTTATGATTCACTTTATCTCCCAACACACACACACATACACACACACACACATCTCTTGCATTCTCCACTAAAGTCCCTCTGTTGCACTAAAGTCTCATGATGCTGAGAACAGAGCTCTAGAGACACCCAGGTTTGTCCATCACGATCATGGAGCAAGGCTGTCTTGGACCCAAAAGTCCCACTTTCCAGTTCCTCTCCATATCAGCCAGCAGACGTCTTCCCTCGCAGCCTTTGTTGATGTCGGTGTTGAAGAGGAGAAAGCAGAATGAGGGGAGGGCACTCTAAATGATTCCAATTAGCTTGCTGAGGGTAAGTGGCAAATGAATGAATGAATGGAATGAAAATTTTATTAAGCCCTTCATACCCGGCGCCTTGCTAAATGCTGGGGATTCAAATACAAGAAGCAAGTTCCCTTCCTTCAAGAAATTTACATTCCAATGAAGGAAAACAACACATAGAGGGCCAGAGAAGGGTGTTTCTGTTTAGATAGTCACAGAGATGTTGAGTGGAGACATTGGGTAAGTAACTGACTTCTCCTTTCCAGGAAAGGTATTCTTGACTTGCTTTTGGTTTCCAGAACAAAAGGGAGTGATGGAGAAGGGAATGGGGATGAGCAGCATGACACAAAGATGGCCTGAAGCCATTATGGTGGGTCTGGAGGTGCATAGACATGGTGAACTCTCACCAACAAGAGCAGGGAGTGAGAAAGGGGTAGAGGGAGGGGTTGGACTGCCGGGTTGGGTGTTGGAGGGTGAGCAAAGCAGCATGGCAGGAAGGTGGAGTGTCACAGGCTTGGGGTCCTAGAGGGGCTCTGTGAAGAGCTCAAGAAAGGGGTAAGGCAAATTCTTTGATCCCCAAGAAGCAAAGACTTCTCCATACCCCATTGTCCTCCATCCCTGAGCTGGCCAAGGATATGGGTTCCTTTTCTGAGTCCCCATAGCCTCCATCAGAGATATAATTAAGGACAAGGAGTCACTTCCACCTTCCTCTGTCCTGCTTTCCTTACAATCCTGCTTCCTTCTGTTGGTCAGAATGACTCAAACTCACCCTCTCCCCAAAACCCTTCTGCCTTCTCCCATTCTCAGGAGTGCCTGTGTCCACGACCCCTGGGGAGTTCCCTTCTCTGATCTACTCCCAAGAACTAGTCTTTCCATCTCTCAGAGGCTCAGCTTCTCCCTCTGGAAAAAATTCTGTTTCCTCCCTCTCTCCCCCAATCACTTTCACAGAGATGTGATAAAAATGAATAAGACAGAACTGGGAATCTAAGGATCTGGGTTTGAATCCCCGTTCTGCCACACACTGGCTGTGTAACCTGGAGCAAGCCACTTTCCCTTCCTTGGGCTCTGGTTTCCTCCTCCTGTAAAATGAGATGTTTGTACTAGAATATCTCTAATGTCCTTTCCAACACCGATATTCTAAGGTTGTGTGGCTGTTGCCCAGTTAGTTTCCTGAGCTGTTGTGCTGGCATGCTGGAGGGAGGGGAGATGAGAAAGGAGAGATGGGGATATTGCTGGTAGATTCTGGAAAAGTTCTGATGGCAAAGCTCTGTAGCTCTGACTGAACCTCCCACACTTTCAGGAGAATCGGTCGATCCATCTGTCCCCATTCTGTTTGTAACATCCCTTGTGGAGAGGGTCTGGGATAGAGAGAGAGCCAGAGAAAGGAGGAGATCCAGACCCTGTCCTCAGGGAGCTCCCAGTCAGATGAGACTCAGTCCCTCAGAGGAGGTTAGGATACAGATGGGATCAGTGACAAGAAAAAAGAGAAATAAAACTATATTTACATTGGCCCAACTATAACCTACAAGGTTGCCTGCCCCCAGCTGAGCAGGGATGGAGTGGCTTCTTAGAAGACTCAGGTCCTACTCCCTAGGATAGGAGAGAGTCAAAATGTGGCTCCTGCTTGGAATGGGGATCTCTCCTTTGACTGTGACAGCTTCTACTCATTGCCACCGCTCCATTCAGACTCCAAGGATGGGATTTGCTACCTGTCTGTACCTAACTTTCCTCCTCCTATTCCCCAACTTCTTCAGAGAACCAGACTACCTATCCAGTACTCCCTGACCTACATCTTCCTGCACCACCAACATAAGCCTCCTAATTTGTGGTCATCCCCATCCTCCCCTCCATACCTCCGGAGGAAACTCGATCCCACTGTCAGCTCCCCAAAATAATCTAATCTAGCTCAGTCCCAACTCTCTCCCCACTGACCCCTTCCACTGAGCTCTGAGGAACCTCCATGTAACTCAGTGGGGTATAATCTCCTCTATCTCTTTCAATGTTTTCCTCCCCTCCTCACCTTAAGGCAGGGATTCTTAACCTTTTTTGTGCCAAACACCCCTCCTGACAAGTCTGGTGAAGCCTATGGATCCTTCCTCAGAATAATGATTTTAAGTGCATAAAGTAAAATACACAGGACTAGAAAAGAAAATCATTATATTGAAATAAGGGTGTAATTGTTTTTCCATCCTGGTTCATAGACCCCCTCTGAAACCTATCCAAAGGGTCTGTGGACTCTGTGTGAATCCTTGCCTTTCCCCTTATGATTCCTCATCTCTCACCGCCCTCTTCCAAATCAGTGGAAGAAAAGGAGAAAGGTCAGTCTGATCCTTGGTCCCAGGCCATTACTCCACCATTACTCCATTTCATCATGCTATCAGACTACATCAGTATTTCCACATTCACTCCTGTTACCTACTGAAATCCAGGACCCACATCCCTTGAAAACCT
The DNA here is from genome assembly GCF_900497805.2 of Vombatus ursinus. Classification (NCBI taxonomy): domain Eukaryota; kingdom Metazoa; phylum Chordata; class Mammalia; order Diprotodontia; family Vombatidae; genus Vombatus; species Vombatus ursinus. The sequence continues at coordinate 7,665,488 of NW_020954579.1, read as the reverse complement.
GGTTCAGGTTTATTTTCCAGCTGGCCTCCTGCCATCATTTTTACTATTTCAGCAGCAGTGGTGACAACCCATTGGGCACCCCAAACTCCAAGTTCTTTGCCTTCCATCTCTATTCCACCATCAGCCACCCATACTCCCCAGACCTCATCCTATGACCTATGGCACCTCTAAGACTGCAAACTCAGGGTCGCCTTCTATGCCCACAACTTCCTCAGCTTTCCCACTCCCACTGAACCTGTGCTTTGCCCAGGCCTGAGTCATCCCCACTATCTGCTGTCTCCATTCCTACTCCCAGGTCATGGAGCATTGCTTAGGCAAGGTCACAGCAGTGTGCAGACTTGGCCCACCCCAAATTCTTCCTATCTAGTTTCTACTAGGGTTTTGGTGCTATCTAGCCATCTATTTGCCCTCTCCACCAGCTTATCCTTGATTTTTTAAAAATCAATTTAAAGCAGAAGTGAAGGTTATGCAATTATAAAGACCAAGTGTGGCCAGTGGGGGATGCAGAAGTGGGGGCCTATGGATACAGAACACTCACTAGGCCATCAGGCTCAGCTGGCGTATTGTTTAGTTCTGCCAAATTGCTTGCTCTTTTTATTCGGTTCTATAATGGATAGGTAGAGACGAGGGGAGTGAGAGAGAAGGAAGAAGTCATAATATTCAGAAATGAAGGTGATATGAAAACAAAAGATATCAATAACATTTTTGAAACTTAAAAAATTCATGTTGTATTGATGCCTTTAGAAATAATCAGTCATTTCCAGTTATACCACCTCCATCCAGCCAATGAGCCTTCTCTTGCTTGGGGAAAAAAAAAAGCTAAGAAATTCCAAGGGACAGGTCTCCCAGACCCACCTTCGTTATTCTTACCAGACCAATCTGATGTCTCACTGTGTGGAGGATAGATGGGGGACTTAAAACTTATCTAAGTTAGGAACTTAAAGTTTTAAAAACAAATGTTAAAAATTGTTTTTACATGTAACTGAGAAAAAATAAAATACTAATTTTTTAAAGTTTATCTAATCCAATCACCTCATTTTACAAATGAGGGGACTAAGACTGACAGATGTGAAGTGACTTGCTCATGGTCACAGAGGAAGTAAGTAGCAAAGTCATGATCTGAACCTAGGTCCTCAAAATATTACCTCATTTTATCCTCACAACATAGATTAATGCTATTATTATCCCCATTTTACAGATGAGGAAAATGAAGGCTAGAGGAATTAAGTGATTTGCCCAGGGCTACACAACTAGAAAGTGTTTGAGGCAGGATTTGAATTCAGGTTCTCTGATTCTAAATCTATCATTCTTTCCAGGATACCACACACACACAGTGCCTCTCTCTCACCAGCCTATGTTTGTCATTGATCCTCCTCGAGAACGAAGCACAAATAACAACAACAAAAACAAAAACAACTTCATCCTATTCCCTCTCACCTTCTCCAGGACCTTGCCTCTTCAATTATCCTCTTTCTAGCACATAGTGTCCTTCTTCCCCTGTACCTTTAAGCAAAAATCCTTCTCTTTGCCCTGACAAACCTTCACTCCATCCAAATGCTCTCATCCTGATTCTCTCCTTCCATTCACTGCCAAATTCTTGAAGGTGTGGTCTATACTTGCTACCTCCACTTCCCGACAATCCATTAGCTCCTTAATCCTCGAAATCTGGCTTTTGTCCCTGACACTCGACTAAAACTGCTCTCTGGAAAGTTACCAGTGACCTCCTAATTACCCAATCCAATATCTTTTTATCGGCTCTCATCCCCAATGACCTTTCAGCTGCATTCGATACCATGGACCGTTCCTTTGACCTGCTCCTCCCTTGACCTCTAATGTCCCTGTAGTGTCCTGGATCTCTTCTTACCCCTCTGACTTCTACTTATTGATTCCCTTTGAGGCTTCCTCTTTCCCCCTCCTACTCTCTCCCTGTGCTATACCCCAAGACTTAGTCTCCAGCTTCCTGCTCTTCTGTATCTGACTCCTCTTCTTTGATGATACCATGACTTCAGCTATCACTCACCAATACTTCTCTCCAGCCCCAGTGTTTTTACTGGGTTCCAGACCTACATCTCCAACTGTCTACTATACCTTTCGATTTGCAAGTCTTGCTATCACCGCAAATTTAATTTTGCGTTGGATGTGATGGCAGGTCCCAAACCAAACTCATCTTCCTCCCCTCAACATCAGCCCTACCCCCTTTCTGACCTCCCTATTTCTATCAACAGCACCTTTATCCTCAGAGCCTTGGAGATATCTCTGATTCCTTCATCTATCTCACCCTTGACATCCAATCAAATTTTTAATTTTTTAAGATAAATTTTTATCAATAACTTTTCTTTTTACATTGACTAAATTTCCCCTTGTATCTTTCCCCTCCTCTTCCCAGAGAGTCATCCCATATAACCAAGAATATTTTTAAAGAAAAAAAGGAAGAGAAAAAAGGAATCAGCAATACTGATCAATATACTGCAAAAAATCTGAAAATATTTGCAATGTGCAACACATGTAGACCCCTAGCTCTTCAAAGGAGTGAAAGGAAGTGTCTTCTCATACAACACCCAATCAATGAATTACCAAATCCTATCAATCCTTCCTTTACGCTCCTAAAACCACCAATCTAGTCGAGGTATTTATTACCACATGCCTGGATTATTAAACCGACCTGCTCTCCCTGACTCAGTCTCCTCCCTTCTTCCCAAAGATTTGGCAGACCTTAGAAGAAGAAGGTCTTTTGAAGCCCAAACTAGTCCAAAGACACACAACCTGAGGGGATTTCCCTAATACGGTTTCTCTCTGTATTTCATTGGTTCCACCACCTCAGGGCAGATTACCACCGGTCCATCCCTTCTCATCCGCTGTGATTCTCATCCACCCCTTTCTGCAAATCCCTCACCGAAGGGGGATACACAGAAAATTTTCCCTGAGTAATTTACCTTGCACCTACATTTTAGAGGCATAGTTATTTGCATGTTGCCTCCCTCATTTGAATGTGGGCTCCTTGATAAAAGGGAGCATGATTTTGCCTTTCTTTGTATCCTTGCACTTAGCACAGCACCTGGCACAAAATAAATGCTTAATAAATGCTAATTAACTTGATTTGTAGAATCTGGTTCTTCGAACAATTTGGGGATACGCTAAGGTCCTTGCAAACAGTGCTTGTTGCACTCACAGTATTTATATCCCCAGGATCTCCAACACCGCTGGGCATACAAAAAGCCCGTGATAAATGCTTGTTGGCTGATTGGCTGATACTAGTGGTTATCCTTTAGTCTCCCTATGGGATGTGTCCACCTCCCAGATACTGTGCCTGCTTTCCAAGGACCACCCTAGACAAATCTGGAGAGGCTCAACACCAGCATGATGATCGGAGGTCAGATGATGAATATTGCAGCCAGGGTGATCCACAAAGCAGATTAAAATACAGAATGGCCCCCAGACCTAGATAGCCCCCTTCCATGTCTGCAGTAATGACAGGAGAGTGGCAGAAAGGGACTTGGAGGTCTTCAAAATCACACACTTCTCAGACCATCCCCAGATATCAAATAAGTCCTTGCTTCTCTTCATGTGTGATCTTTGTCCAATGACCAAAAAGTTAATAAACTGTACTATGTCCAAATGAATATTCTTATCATGAAATCCATACACCTAAAATACTACCCTCCCATGGGATATGTTGCCCTCCCCTATTCAAAGAATGTCAACGATGGCCCAGTACCTCTGTCCAGCATTTAAGGCCCTAGACAATCTGGCACCTGGAGGGGAAGGGGAGCAGACTGTGGAGGGCTGAGGTATTTGGATTTGATCCTGGTTGATGCTGATAGAATCAGATGATGTAAGTTTGAATCCTGGCTCTGCTTTTCATTGCCTGGGTTACCTTGGTCAAGTCACTTTTTTCAGCCTTTGATTCAGGCATCTACAACAAAGAGGGGAGTTGGATGAGATGACCTCTAAGTTCCCTTAAAGCTTGAGATATACAAGCTGTAAAGCATCTAAAGACAAGGTGTGCTAATTCATGAGGGAGGTGCTAAGCAAAGCGTCACATGAGCTTCAAGGGGAAGGAGAACATTAAGGAAGGCTTCCTGGAAGAGGCAACATGTGAACTGAATTTTAAACAGGCAAAAAGGAAAAAGGACAGCCACAGGATCACAGATTTAAAAGTGAAAGAGACCTTAATGGCCATCTAGTCTGACCCCCTCATTTTACAGATGAGGAAACTGAGACCCAGAGAGGTTAACTAACTTGCCCCAAGTTCATACAGGTAGTATCAGAGATGAGATTTGAACTCCTGTCTTCTGTGTCCAAAGTCACTTCTCTTTTCACTGTACAAAGGGAATATAGCATGATTATGGAAGCATGACTGCACAAAGGACAGGGTTTGAGTGTAGCATATTTCAATCGAGGAGAGAGACAGAGACAGAGAGAGACAAAGAGAAACAGTGAAAAGTACAGCAAGGAAGCAAAGAAGGAGAGAGAAAAAGGGAGAGACACAGAGAGACAGACAGAGATACAGAGAGACAGAAATAGAGACAGAGAGATAGGGAAAAATAGAGAAAAAGAGAACAAAGAAGCAAAGAAGGAGAAAGAGAAAGGGAGAGGGAGAGAGACAGAGACAGAGGGAAAGAGACAGAGACAGAGAGACAGACACAGACACAGACAAAGAGAGACAGAGACAAGGAGAAGCAGAGAAAAAGAGAGAATGAAGAAGAAGAGAGAGAGAGAGAGAAAGAGAGAGAGAAATTGGAGTCATTGTCATAGATGAGATTGCCTAACGGGAGAATGTTAGGGAGAAAGAAGCAGTTAAAGAGAAATAGGAAAACCTTGGGAGTGTCGTATTTCTAAAGCCAAGAAGAGTATCTAGTTGTAGGGAGTGGTCAGCAGCCTCAAAAATCTGCCAAGAGGTCAAGCAGGATGAAAACTAAGAAAAGGTTATTAGATTGGGTGAGCAAGAGATCATCACTGACCTTTAAAAGAAGAGTTCCCATGGAGTGACTCAGATAGAGGCTAATTGCAATTGATTGAGGTCAGAATTCATAGTAAGAAGGTTGGGGCATCATTTATGTTAGTTTAGCAGTGATGATGACAAGAGAGACAGGACAATAGTTGGATGGGATAGAAGGGATGAAGGGAGGTTTAAGTTTGGGGAGGCTTAAACATATTGTTAGGTGAATGGGAAAAACCCAGGAGAGATAGAAAGAGGCAATCAGAGACAGAGACAGGGAGAGAGGGAGACAGAGAGAGAAGACGCAAGAAAGAGGAAAATAGAGAATAGAAGTAGGTCCTAGCAGGATGTGGAAGGAAGTGAGATAGAAGACAAAGGGAAAGTGATTGACCTTAGTGAGATGTTGGAATGTTCCTTCTGTGACTGGGAGGAAGGAGAACAGAGAAGGAGATGAATTGCAGAATGGAAAGACATGAGACTTGGAATTGTAGGATCCTAGCTCTGAGAGACAAGGTCCCGGAGAAGGGGATAGGATGAAGTACATGCATTGGTAGGAGAAGGGTCCATGTGATCCTGAGCAGGTCACTTAACCTTTCCAGGCTTCAGTTATGTCATTTGTAAAATGAGGGCATCAGACCCAATGACCTGGGAGGACCCTTCCAGTTCTAAATCTCCATGCCTATGATGCTAAGCATGTAGGAGAGGAGCTTGAGGGAGCTTAAGGTTGGATGGGCTCCATCTTTGTGAACCAGGTTAGCTGTGAATGTGGAGAATGGGACAGAGGCTGACTGGGAAAGAAGAGAAGAGGTTTGAATGTAGTGGGAAATGACATAAAGAATCTACTTACTACCCGGGTCAACTTAAACAAGTCATTTAACCTTTATGAGCCTCCATTCCATCCTCTGTAAAATGAGAGGGTTGTACTTGATAAGCTTCAAAGGTCTCAATCTATGGTCCTATGACTAGATGACTTCTAAACGCCCCCTAGTTCTAAGTACTATGACCCCAGAACCACCTGCATGTGCTAGAAGCCAATGGACATGGAAACCAGAGAGGGCAGGGAAAAGGTCAGGATTCAAAAGCCTGGTCTTCGGCGATAGAAGTCAACACCCTCTGAGTTACAGTGTTCACAAGGTGGTGGCAGCGGCAGCAAACAGGAGACTCCAGATGTCCCGGAGCTCAGACGGGAAACTGTCCCCCATTTTATCACACAGACCAAATCCCAGGACAACCCAAACCTCACTCTGAGGAATAAGCTGATGGCCCACTTAGCCACAGACACAGTACAATGCCAAGACAATAGAGGAACTTGGACAAGCTTCTGGTGATGAGAAGTGACCTATATTTCTGAGGACAAAGTCACCTCCCTGCAGGGTCGCAGTCTCTGAAGGGAAGGGGACTTTGGGCAGCTGGGTCACTAGAAAGAATCAGGGACAAGATGGAGAAAAAGGGATTGAATGGACTGTGAACACAGCTGGGGTTGGGGATTTCTAAGCCCACTACAAAACTGTATTGCTAGGCCCTTCCTGGCACTAACCATCCTCATTTCTCTTCATCACTAACCTCACCTAACCCAGACGACGTACCTCTTGATATTTCATCCCTGACACCAAGCCCCCATCCCTGAGGCTGACTCCTCACCATTCCTGACACTGAGTTACCTGATGTTAAACCCCCATCCTGACACTGAACCCCATCTCTGACATGGAGATACCATCCCTGACACTGAACCCCCATCCTTGATGCTAACTTCTCACCATTCCTGACATTGACCCTGTCGTCTCTGAAAACGAATCCCCGTCCTGACACTGAGACCTTCATCCCTGATGCTGAGACCTTCATGCCCTGATATAGAATTCCCATCCCTGACACTGAAGCTCCCCATTCATGACACTGAGCTCCACAATCTTTGATACTGAACCCTGTTGTTATTGTTATTCAGGCACGTCCAACTCTTCATGACCCCATTTAGGGTTTGCTTGGCAAAGATAGTAGAGTGGTTTACCATTTCCTTCTCCAACTCATTTTACAGATGAAGAAACTGAGGCAAACAGGGTGAAGTGACTTACCCAAGGTCACACAGCTAGTAAGTGTCTGAGGCCAGATTTGAACTCCCAACGATAAGTCTTCCTGATTCCAGACCAGGCACTCTATCCACTGAGCCACCTAGCTGCCCCACTGAACCCTACCTATGGTGTTTCACAAGTCAAGATACCATCCTCGTGATGTCACTGGTCCTCTTTGAGAACGAAGGATGAACAGCAATCTCTCATATTCCTTATCCCTTCCCAACCTCAGAACTGAGCACATCACGATGCTTTCCTAAAACAACTAGAATGTTGAGCCCAAAATGGAAGTGGCAGATGAAATCTTCCTCCTCCACTAGAAAACCCTCAACTCCAGGGCTCAGCACTGTCCTCCTCTACCTGCCCCAGCCTTTAGATAAGACAGCAGATGCATTGGAAATCTGGATGCCGAGCCCCAAGGCAATGCCTCCCCTGACACTTCTACTCTTCCCACTTGAGGTCTTCTCTCCTCTTACTTCTCCTCCTATGACCCGGTCTGTTTCTTTATCTGTGTAGTATGATAACTGGTCTACAAGGACTCTGTAAATTATAATCTCACATTTATGGATGGAAAGGGCCTCAGAGATCATCTAATCTAATAGATGTGTGCATCTTAATAGATGAAAGCAAAATATAGCAGAAAGAGTCCTAGAGACCTGAATTCTAATTCTGGCTCAACCACTAACGTGCCACGGCTCACTACGTGACCTTGAGCAAGTCACTTCTCTCTAGGCGTCATTTTCCTCATTCATAAAATGATCATCATTAGATAATAGATGTGTAAGTTGTGCTGTGTATAGTGCCTGCAAGGTGTTGTTATCAGCACACTCTCAGGCCAGTGATTTTGCTATTGTTGTCCAGTCATTCAGCCACGTCCAACTCTTCGTGACCCCATGGACCACAGCACCCCAGGCCCTTCTGTCCTCCATTATTGTCCATGGGGTTTTCTTGGCAAAGATACTGGAGTGGTTTGTCATTTTCTCCTCCAGTGGATCATTTTTTTTGTCAGAACTCTCCACTACGACCTGTCCGTCTTGGGTAACCCTGAACGCCACAGCTCCTAGTTTCATTGAGCTACGCGAGGCCCTCTGCCATGACAAGGCAGGTGGAGCAGGCCAGTGATGCCAAGGGGTAATAGAACTACCTGGCTTCAGGCAGGAGGATTATGAGGAGACAGACAGATCGGGAACACCAGGTACACACCATGGGTATGGAAGTCCAGCCTGGCCCAGCCTAGTCAATATGTTCTACCTGTACATTCCTCAGTCTTGAACCCAGACTTCTCAATCGAATCCGACCCCTCCCCTGAGAAATCTGCATTGCCTTCTTACACTTAGTTCCCTGCAAAGCTAAGTTTTGGCTGGACCCTCTTCAGCCCCCTTGAACTCCTGAGGCAGCAAATGGTTGTAGTTAGTTCCTGAGAACCTACTCCAATATTAAGGTAAATTGCATCTTAAGCAGCTCTGGGTTTCTCTGGGTCCTGGTTCTAATCTAGTTCCAAACTTCCACAGATGTTTCACAACTGTTTGCTGATGCCATCCTATCTGGGAACGACAGAGCTGGTGGGACACTCCCAGGTCATCCCTATAACCATCTCACCTTTTAAATGAGGGAACCGAGGCTTAGGCCACGAAAAGCCATTTGCCCAAAGGCACGCAGTGAGTTGGTGGCAATGTCAGAATTCTAATCCAGGTCCTTTGACTCTGAATGTAGCCCAGGGCCACATCAGACTATATGTACTCATTTTTGAATCATAGACTTCCAAATCTACAAAGGTCTAGAAAGAAAATATGATACAATGGAAAAAGAGGCTGGCTTTGGAGCCATCAGACCTGTGTTCAAATACTGACTCTAGAAGGTTAGATAATTCATCTAAACTCCCTAACCTCAGTTTCTTTGTTAGATTAGATTCTAGCTATAAATTTAGCTTTATAAATTCTAGCTATAAATCTGTGAAAGCATGACTGGCAGAGCCTGGTTAGTCCAACTTTCTCATTAAAAAAAAAAAGGCTAGGGGCAGGTAGGTGGTGCAGTGGATAGAGCACTGGCCCTGAAGTCAGGAAGACCTGAGTTCAAATCCAACCTCAGACCAAACACTTGACACTTACTAGCTTGTGACCCTGGGCAAGTCACTTAACCCCAATTGCCTTAAAAAAAAAAAAAAAAAAGGCCAGATTTTAGAATCACACACTTAGGCAGAATCAGAATTCGAATCCGGGTCTCTTGACTTGGAGGTTACTGTTATTTTCATTATATCACACTGCCTTCCTTCTCCTCCTTTTTCCTTTTGGTCTCCTTTTCTTTTATACACACATACATACACACAAATATACACACACAACATCCTTGAGCCCTGTGCTTTAACAGAACCCGGGGTTCCTTCAGGCTGGTCATATGTTATCCTTACTAGGTCCTTACCTATCTACTCTTAACACACACTGCCCCTATATGCTGTCAGTCAAGACCCCTAAGCATAAATGTTTACACGGGACCCCAAATCCTATCCAAGTAATAATGTCCAAATAATGTACTATTCAAAGGGATATTAAAGACCCAATGTTCATCCTTCACCATGTGGGCACTTAAGCCCCAGGACCCACCTCTGTCTGACCAGGTAACTCACAAGAAAGCATCTACATGGGGTGGGGGGGGGGGCTTCCCCCAACAGGCACAAGCTTGGATGGCCCCCCCTTATCCTTTATTTTCTGAGTCTATTGAGTGCTTTGGAAACCTGGGAAATAACAAAAAATGACAAGAGGGAAGCAGAAGGCCCCTTCTTTCCCCAGGAGGTAATAAAGACTGAGGATGGGCCTTGGGCTGAGGATTACTGCCCACCTCAAACCACACCGGAGCCTGGGTTGGAAAGGTCAAAGGGGCAGGAACTGAAAAGAGGGAAATAGATGTGTCCTCCACAGGGCTGGGTACTTTGAATAATGCTCTTGCCTCCCCAACAAGACCATAAGCTCCCCAAGGACAAGGGAAAGCAAAGTATATTTCTAGCCCAAAATATTTGACAGGAGAGGAACCAGGGGGCTGGGCTTCCAGTCTCTTCCTGGCCCCAATCCCTTAGCATCTCCTTGAATCCTGCAGTGCTCTGGATGGCAAGGTGCCCTGCAGGGTGCAACTCCTACTCTGGATTCATGGTCAGGTGTAGCGGACAGAGTGCGGACTCGAGTCAGGAAGATTTGGGTTCAGATCCTACCTCAAACACAAGCTATGTTAAGAAATCTTTCAGTCTCCGTTTCCCCATCTGTAAAATGGGAATAGTAATAGCACTTACTTCAAAGATTATTCTGGGGATCAAGTGAAATAATGTATATAAAACACCCTGTAAAGCTGAAAGTCTGACGTAAATGTAATCTATGATTCTCATGTCTCAATATACCCCAGTCCCCCAATCTCTTTCTCACTTTAGATCAAGTACTCAGAAAACTAGGTTGAGGCAACAGTCTCCTTAGCTTTGGTGTCCCTGTTTCCATCCCCCCCATCTGTCTTCCTTCTCAAGACTGTCCCTTTTTCTGTCCTCCAACCAGGTCAGCCTCCATAGAAGCCGAGAGTGGCGGCCGCTGGGTTAGAGAGCTGGAGGCATGCCACCTTGGCCCAAGGGACAGGTAGGTCAATATTCTCCATTTGCCATCCCCATGTCTTCCCCTCTGCTTTCTCAGGGGGGACTTGGTGTGCAAGTGAGGCCATCACACCAAGGAACAAGGACCTGGGCATCCAGTGTCCCAGCTTCCTTCCTAAGCCCCCAGACGGAGGGTTCAGGAGCCTACGTGTCTAGCCCCTGGTTCAGGTCATCTCTCAACCCTCCCTCTCCCCTCCTTCCCCCCACACCCCAGGAGACCAAAGTAGAGCCTGACTAGACCCCTTTCCTTCCCCTCCACTCCCCAAGCTCTCAGGACCATTAATCTATCCCCCTCCTGCCCCCCTCCCACCACCCTGAGTGATGGTCCATCTATTATGCATGTTCTCTTCCTGCTCTCTTCCATCTCCAGTCCTCCCCCTCCTTCCACCACATCCCCCCCACCCTCCCCACTCCTCTGTTAGGGCTTTTAACCAAATACATTAGCCAAGGACAGATGCCAGACTGACAGATGTCTATAATGGTAGTCTCCATTTCCTACTTCCCCTTTCCCCTCCCTCAACATATATCCCCTCTGCCCTCCTTCCTTCTTCCCGCTCAGGCCTCAGCTACACCCTCCAAGTCCTTCAGTTTGTATTTCTGTATAGCTGGTCCCACCCAATGTCCTCCATAAGGCTTTGGCCTCCTCCTCTTCAGGGTCTGGTACCTGACCTCCTCCCCCAAAGCTTCAAGATTGCCCAGAACTCCAAATGAATATTCCATTTTGGTGGTTATTATTCACATGATATTAATTAAATATTAATTACAATTAATCTCTTTCATTCTTAACCTTCCTCTGAGACACCCTAGGGGACAGCAGCTGAAAGGGAGCAGGTGGGGGTGGGAGGGCTTGGCAGGCAACGGTTTAGCAGGGGATCTCAAAGCACTTTCTGGACACTCCAGACCCTGCCTTCAATGGAAGGAAGGAAGAAGGACTGACAAGTCCCTCCACCCTAAAGTAGGGAACCATAAATAGAGTTGAGATGTCCTCAGTGAGATTTTGGGGCCAAAGAAAGAACCCAGGAGTTTTAATTCTTGATTCAAAGTTTCCCTCACCACTACCCCTCCTCTCCCATACCCCAACCAGGCCCAAAGTTAGCCCTGTTTTGTAACAAAACTGTTCTCTCAAGGAAAAGGAATTTAGAAGCCTGGGGAACGGGGTATAGCAGAGAGACTGGGATGGAGAGCTTAGAACTTAAGTGATACCTTCCCCCCAGCCAAGTCTTTCAAGCACTTAGCTCACCAGGGCAATTGGAGATGAGTCTAGAGAGCTTAGCAGATCCGGCCATTCACCAGGTCTTGCAGCCCCTTAAGCACCTCCCTACAGAAAGGGAAACTGCGGCCCAAGAGAGGCAGGGCTTCAGGGCTTCTTCCTGAGAAGAGCTGGAAAGTTCAGGCTTGTCCTGTGGGTACCCTCACTCCCTATGTCCCTTATCCAGGAGGCTAGGGAAGCAAGTCCTCTCCCCAAAACTTGCCATCCAGTTAACTGTGCTCCCTTCCTAAGGTACCCCACTCACCGGGCCCCCAGGGGGCTCCTTGCGTGCTCTGGTGTCCAGCTCTTGCTTGCTGACCTCTCTCCCAGAGCTCTCCCCCACCAGGCGGCTGGGATAGGTGACCTCAGAAGCATGCAGCCCCCTGTCCCAGGGCTGTTTCCCCCACTGCAGGGCTCCTGTTGGCCCAGCCATCCCACCAAGACCTGCAGAGACAAAGCATCCGCTAGGGGGGAAGGCACCACAGTGGGGGATAAGGGACAGGGGACAGGGGACAGGCACTGGGACAGACACATGAACAGGATGATGGACTCCCCAGAACCCTAGCGTTATGGTGTCACCTGTGGAGACCTGAGGAGGTAGGGTCACCGACAGGGAGGGGATGGCTGTGCTGGGCAGTCGGCAATGATGAGGAGCGATGGACCAGATGGGCCCTCCTCCTTTATTCCAGCCCAAGCATCGCTACAGACCCCCTTCTCCAAGGTCCCATGGGGGGAGCTGGGAAACCTGGGCATCCCAGCAGGGGGGTGGCCGTGGTAGAAAGACAGTTTGGATGGGGACAGGTGGGTGGATGGCTCCTTGGCACACCTCAACCTTCCTAAACTCGGTGCTCCCCCCACACACACTGCAGAAAAATGTGGATGCAGCAAAAATATACTGCAATCGGGGGGGGAGGGGGGGGCAGGGAAGATGGGCCGGAGCTGGAGTAGAGGAAAAGGGCCTGGCCGGGGGGCTGGGGAGTGGGGTAGGATTGTTGCGACCAGGGCCCTCCGATTGGGACTGGGGGGAAAAGGGGGGGCACTCACCAGGCTGTGGGAATAGGGCGAAGAAAACGACGAAAGCTACCAACACCCAGCGGAGCATCCGACTCATCCTTCCCTCATAATCTCCCCAGGTCGGGGGGCTGAGGACAAGGAGGGAGATGCCCGGCTGGGGGACCGGGAGGCTGGGGTGGGAGCCAACCGGGGGAGAAAGAAGGCGAGGGCTGGAGAGGGGGTCGCTGCCTCTGCTGTCTCTCTCCCAGGATGGATTGGGGTGGGGAGGCTGGGATTTGAGGAGCAGGTGAGGGGAGGCGGGAGGGGGGCAGGGGCCGGGTGGCCGCCCCCAGAGCTCAGGAAGAGGGAGCCGTCTCCATCCCCCTGCGGCGTGAGCCCAGTGTTAAGTGCCGAGCTGGGGGAGCACGTGAGGAAAGAGCCCGCCCCCCCTTTCCCTTCCCCCTCCTTTCCTCCTCCCCTCCCCCGCCCCGCCCCGCCCCGCCCCGAACTAGCACAGGGGCAATGCCTGGCCACCCGGGCAGCCGGGACAAAGCCCAGCCGAGGCACCACGGGAGGGAAAGGACAAAGAGACAGGCGGCCACCCAGTTCCCCTCCCCCTCGGCCCCCTCTGCTTCCCTAGCGTCGGCTTCAGGCTTCACCCGACCCCTTCCTTTCTCTCCCCAGGCACCCGGCTTCTTCCCAAGTCCAGAGGGCAGGTTCGCAGGGCTGGGGATGGTTCTTCCCCCGGCCCCCAGAGGTGCCCAGGCCATGCGCCAAGAGCCCCTCCTGCTCCTCATCAAGGGGAAGGTCATTCCCTCTGCTTATCTACCTCTGCCCAAGTCCAGAGACAAGAGGATACTCCCCCGTCCCTCATTAGGGAACCCAAGCCAGAGCTGCGTTCTAAGAGGAGCCAGGCACTGCATAGAGATAAGTTTGGGGTGAGGTGTAGAAGAGAGCAGACCCCTAAAGAAAGGAACACTGGGGGGGGGGGGCGGAGCAAGGGTGAGTAGGAGAGACATCCTCACCTCTTTTCATCACAACATCCCAACGTTGTCCCAAGGGGCTGCTCCTATGTTCAGGCTAGGCTCTGGGACCAAGGGGGACAGAGACTAGGACTTCCCCATTCTCACTCTTAGAGACCTTCTTCGGAGAGTCACTGAGGCTGAGGAGGAGCCACCTCACTGGGTGAGGGGGAGAATACCAGGGCTCATCCCATCTAGCCCTCTGGTCCACTGAAACTGACCACAGAGGAAGAATCAACGTGGAGACTAAGGGTAGGGGTGGGGAGCAAGCGACTAACTGAATGAGGCAGAGAAAGGGACCATAGAAAGACCAATGTGGGGGAGCAGGGGAGCAAGAAAGACGCTACTGGTTACTAGGGGAGGTGTGGCAGGGACCCAGGATCAATTCTCTTCTCCACCTCCTTCCTGCAGGAATCACATACTCACTTGCTCTCCCTGCAAAGTGGGTCATTGCTGAGTTGACCCAAGAATTGGTGTCTCTGCCATAGAAGGGGTCTCAGCTGCCCTTCCCTTGGCTCTCTCCATCGGTCACTTCTTAAATTGCCCAGCTCCTCATCAACCCACATGAATCTCCTTGGTCTCTTACTGACCCCTGACCAACTTTTGTATTAGCACCCCTTTACCCTGATCCCGTAGGCTCATTGCTTCTACCCACTCAGGGTGCCCTCTACCTTATTCTCCAGGAAACCTTACTTGATCAAGTCCAAGAATAATAATAATAGGACATAGGGACTGGACCTCTGATGTCATTTGTATATACATGTAAGGAAATTTCCTCTAAGGAAGTTGTTGTACAGTCATGTCTAACTCTTCCTGACTCCATTTGGTATTAGAGTAGTTCACCATTTCCTTCTCCAGCTCATTTTACAGATGAGGAAACTGAGGCAAACAGGATTAAGTGACTTGCACTTAGCTAATAAGTGTCTGAGGTCAGATTTGAACTTAGATCTGGTGTTCTATCCACTGTACCACTTGAAAGCCTCTCTAAGGATGTAGTTCCTGACTTTTTCTGCAATTTAGTCTTAGAGAACACCCCTGAGTAGTTACACGATTTACACAGGTTCACATAGGCAATAGGATTAGAAGGGGGCTTGAATTCAGATCCTTCTGGCTTCTTCACCTGGACTCTATCCACTAAGCCCACTTTGCCTCTCTAATAATAATAGCCAACTTATATAGCAGTGCCTTATGTTATCTCATTTATCCCCCAACAATCCTGTGAAATAGGTGCTATTATTATCTCCATTTTGCAAGTGAAAGGTTGAATGAAATAATGTATGTTAAACACTTATAGAGCTATATAAATGTCTCATCATTATTGTTGAGTATAAAAGGTCTGGGACAGCACATCAGAGTGGATACAGAGCTGTCCTTGGTTCCAGAGGCATGAGTTCAAGTCTCATCTCTGACACATACTAGTTTGTGACCAGGACCACGGACAACTTCCCAGTGCCTCAAGGCAACTCCCTAAAAAAAATAACTTGCAGAAAAAAAATGGTGATCAGCTGCTTTTGGAGAGTTTCCTTACTGGAAGTTCCCTTCATTGATAAAAATCACAGGTCCAGTACTATCCCACCCAAGTGTCTGGGGCAGGATGCATACCTAAGTCCTGGCTTTCTAAGTCTTCCCCCCATATCAGTACTGACTTGGTGCCTCCATGAATAGATCCATGAATAGAAGGCTAGTAAGCCTTCTCTTAGACAAAGCCAGAAGCCCTGAGTTTGAGTCTCAGACCTGAGCCTCACCTTTCTCATGCATAAAATAGGAGTCATAATAATTAGCCTCATGCTGCCTCCTCCTTAAGGCTGTCATGAAGGCATAAACATAAGCCACTGTGCTTATCTTGATCCAAGCCCCTTAGATTTAGGTTCTTCCCTGAGGGCCATCTGGTATCTCCCATTCTGCACAGGGAAATTATAGAACAAACAGGTAGGGCCTGGCTCCTATCCATTCTTCTAACCTCCACCAGCCTTCCCAAAGTTCCCAACTGCTGGTTCCCTTGCTTTGGGGGAACTTGGTAGGAGTTTGGTCCTGAAGTTCTGGCTGAGGCAACAGGTATTTCTTCTGCTTTCCAACTCCCTCATCTTTGATTTGGGGTAAGGGAAAGGGTAGGAGTGGGGTAGAAATAACATAACTTGGGAGGGGACCTGAGCTCCTGGGTCCCAACTGCTTTGGCTCTTGATCTGGGAAGTGAAAGACCTGCCTTGTTCAGGGTCATTGAGAAGAGGCGGCCTAGAGACAGTCCACCCTTCTCAAGGTGCCAGCGGGAGACTGGGCACCCACTGCAGAGCCAGGGGTGCAGCCCACAGGCAGCAGGCACCAGATTAGCACAGCTGAATCTTTCACCCTCAGACCCCAAGCAAGGTGAGGGACAGGAAGGCTAAAACAGGGAGGGAGGCCGTTCCGTGCTCCTCAGGAAACTCAGGCCACAGTTAAGAGGGTGGTGGTGCCAGCTGGCTCGTGACAGGCAGTTTTCCTAGCCCAGCTCTATTTCAGTCCCAGGAGAGGTGAGAAGGCGTTTTCCCAGGAGCTGACATCAGTGCTGGGTGTGTGCATGTGTGTGTGTGTGTGTGTGTGTGTGTGTGTGTGTGTGTGTGTATGTATGGAGGGGATGGAGTTGGGGTGAGGGGGGTGGGAAAGAGTACAATGAGTGTGACTCCTTTCCCCCCACCACACAGTTGAAGAGACTATTGTGGGGCAGGGCTTAGGGAAACTGACTTTTTTTATGGAGCAATCTGTGAAGAAGCTCTCTGGATTTCCATGGAGATCCCAAAATGATAAATGAAGGGGACTAAACCATCGGACCTCTACACCTTGATCCATTCCTCTCCCTTCCATAGGGGAAGCTGAAATCCCAATGAGTCAATGGAATCCTCTTGGCTAGGAGGAAGGGAGGTTAATGGGATATCCCCAGGAGGAAGGAGACCTTCACCCATCACTACATTAATAATAACCACAGTGATACTAATAATAATTCCTTACATACAACTAGTACTTTGCAGAATTATTTAGTTTGTTCACAGACTTTCTTTAATTTGATCAGCACAACAGCCTTGTGACATTGGGTATTATCATTGTCCCCATTTTACAGAGGAGGAAAGTGAAGCCCAGAGAGGTTACATTGTAGGATCATAGCAATGAGAAGTGGAAAGGATCGAGTCCATCCTCTTTATTTTATGGGAGAGGAAATTGAAACCCAGAGAAGATTAAGAGAATGTCTGAAGGAGGCCATGGACTCCTTTATCGACAGTGTGGCAAAGGCTTTGGACTTCCTTCTCAGAATAAAGCTCTTAAATGTATAAAATAAAATACATAGGATTCCCAAGGAAACCAATTATTTTGTAATACAGTCATCAGGATATTAAAAAAAGTTAATAGACCCCAATTTAAGAATTCTTGTTCTAGGGATGCTCTCAGAAAAATACGGAAAGACTTACATGAACTGATGCAAAGTGAAGTGAACAGGACTAAGAGAACATTGTACACAGTAACAGCAGTATTGCATGATGATCTACTGTGAATAACTTAGCTATTCTCAGCAATACAATAATCCAAGACAACTCTGTAGGACTAATGAGGAAAGGTATTGTTCATCTCCAGAGAAAGAACTGGTAGAGCCTGAATGCAGAGCAAAGATATTTTTCTTTACTTTCTTTATTTTCCTTGGAGGGTTTTTTTGTTTGTGTTTTGTTTCAAAGAGTGTCTTACATGGAAATGTGTTTTGCATGACTACACATGTATAACCAATGTCAAATTGCTTTGTCTCCTCAATGGGGGGGAGGGGAAGGAGGGAGAAAATTTGGAATTCAAAATTTGAAAAGAGTGTTAAAATTGTTTTTACATGTAATTGGGAAAAATAAAATATCAAATAAGATTTTAAAAAAAGAACCCTTGCTCTAATGTCAAACAGATGATAACAGCTAGAATTTGAGCCCAGGTCTTATGGGTCCATGCCAGATACAGGGCAGACCCCTTGCCTCCCAGAATCACAAAACCTCTGAGTTGAAAGTCTCCGAAGCTGTCTGTCCACCCCATAACAAACAGTTCAAGGATCTCTTCTGTAACATCCTAGATGAGCAGTCATCCAGAATGTACTTGGGGACCTCCTGCTTTATCTCCTCCCTAGGTAGCTCATTTCACTTGAGGGGCAGCTCTACCTGTTAATTCAATCCAACAAACCTTTATTAAGCACCCACAATGCATAAGTGGTATGACAGAGTCCCTTCCCTCAAAAAGAAAATTAGATTGTGTGGAGAAGAAGTAAATACAGAGTGGCAGCGAAGCAATTTCAAGAGGGGCAAAGCACAAACACCTGGATGGATCAGGAGGCAGAAGATGAGCTCTGCTTCAAAGGAAAGTATTATATGACATCAGAGACAAATTAGAAGCCCATTGCAGACACCGGGGGCTACCTTTGCAAGGGCCCAGAGGAAAGAGATGGAATATTGTGTAAAAGGAACACATAGTAAGCCAGTCTGATTGGAGAGAAGTAATGTAAAAATATGACTGGGAAGCTACTTGGCACCATGGATAGAGTGCTGAGCCTGGAGACAAGACGATTGTCCTCCTGAGTTCAATTCTGGCCTTAGACACTTACTAGCTGCGTGACCCTGGGCAAGTCACTTCACCCTGTTCGCCTCAGCTTCTTCATCTGTAAAATGAGCTGGAGAAGGAAATGGCAAACTACTCCGGTATCTTTGCCAAGAAAACCCCAAATGAGGTCATGAAGAGTCTGAAACATTTTTGGTGGCACAGTAGATAGAATGCTGGGCCTGGAGTCAGGAAGACTCATCTTCATGAATTCAAATCCAGCCTCTGACATGCATCAGCTGTGTGACCCTGGGCAAGTCACTTAACCTTGTTTGCCTCAGTTGCTCATCTGTAACATGAGCTGGAGAAGAAAATGGCAAATCATTCCACAATCTTTGCCAAGAAAACTCTAAATGGGGTCTAGAAGAGTCAGATATGACTGAAAAACAACAACAATAATATAAAATAAGATGGGAAAGGTAAATAGAAGCCATACTATGGATGATTTTAGATGGATGACTGAGGATTTTGTTTTTTATCCTAGAGGCATTAGGGTAGCCACAGAAGATTTTTTGATATGGGAATAACCTGGTATATGTTTTTAATTTTGATTTCATTTTTATAGCATGTGCTTTATGAATATCAATCTAGCAGCTGTACAGAGCTACTGGGGAAAGAGCCTAGAAACATGGAGACTATTTGTGTATTATTGCACTACTGAGTGAGGTGATGAGGACACTGAATTAGGTTAGAGGCTGTGAGAGTGATGAGTAAGAAATGGATACAAGAAATGAAAAAGTAGAATGACAAGATATGACGGCCAATAGAATATGGGGGTGCAGGGTGAGGAATAGGGAGGGAGAGTGAAGAATCAAAGTTGACTCCAAGGTTGTGAATGTGACAAGAAGTTGGGCAGAGGAATAGACTTTGGGGAAAATGTGAGGTCCGTTTTGGCTTTGTCATTTGGGATGCCTCTGAGATATCTAGGTGGAGCTATCCAGCAGGTAGTTGATAATGAAGGACTGGAGTTTAGGAGAAAGATTGTTGTTTGGTCATTGTTCAGTCATGTCTGATTCTTTGTGACCCCATTTGGGGTTTTCTTGCTAAAGATACTAGAATGGTTTATCATTTCCTTCTCCAGCCCATTTTACAGATGAGGAAACTGAGGCAAACAGGGTGAAATGATTTGCTTACACAGCTAGCAAGGGTCTAAGGCTGGATTTGAACTCATGAAGACAAGTCTTCCTGACTGCAGGTCCAACACTATCCACAGCACCAACTAGCTGCCATAGGAGAAAGATTAAGGCTAGATATAAAGATTTCAGAATGATCTGCCTAGAGGTGATCATCGAACCCAGGAGAACAGATGATCCAAGCATTCTGGAGAGCAATTTGGAACTATGCCCAAAGGGCTATCAAACTGTATATACCCTTTGATACAGCAGTAATACTACTAGGTCTATATCCCTAAGGGATTTTTTAACATGTATAATTACATCAAATTATTTGCTTTCTCAATGAGGGGGACAGGGAGGGAGGAATTGAAAGAATTTGGAACTCAAAATTTTTTTAAAATCTTAAAAATTGTTTTTACATGTAATTAAAAAATAGGGGAAAAAAATGAACTCCAGTGGCCTCCCTATCACTTTCAGGATCAAATATATAACCCTCTGTTTGGCATTCAAAGCCCTTCATAACATGGCCCCCTTCTATTTTTCCAGTCTTATATCTTCCTTGGCTGCATATACTCAGTGTTTCTCACACAAAACACGCCATCTCTCAACTCTAAGGTATTTTCCCTGGCTGTCCCCAATGCCTGGAATTCTCTCTCTCCTTATTTCTGTCTCCTGGTTTCCCTAGATTCCTTCCAGTCCCAGATAAATTCCCATCTTTTACAAGAAGCTTTGACTGATGCCCTTGAATGCTAGTGCCCTCCTTCAACAACTATCTTCATGTTACATCTTTTAATGTACATAGTTGCTCCATGTTGTCTTCCCCAGGAGACTGTAAGTCCTTTGAGGGCAGGGAGTTTTTTGTCTTTCTTGTACCTCCAATGCTTAACACAGTACATAGCACATAATAAATGCTTAAGTAGTTGTTTTTGTTTTTGTTTTTTTGCTTTTTTTTGGTGAGACAATCGGGGTTAAGTGACTTGCCCAGGGTCACACAGCTAGTAAGTGTCAAGTGTCTGAGTCCAGATTTGAACTCAAGTCCTCCTGACTCCAAAGCTAGAGCTCTATCCACTGCGACACCTAACTGCCCTTTAAATACTTGTTGATTGACTGTTTGATAATATAGGAGTAAAGCAAGGTTAGTCCCTTTTCCCTGCTATTACCCAGCCAAGGAAGATATAAGACTGGAAATGTTAACAATAGCAATAAGACAAGAGAAAGACATTAAAGGCATAAGCATAAACAAAGGAGAGGAAAAAAAAAACAAAACTATTCTTATTTGTTGATGATATGATGGTTTACTTAGAAGATTCCAGAGTATCACCAAAGAAACTGAGACAATATCAATAAAATAGGTTATAAAGTGAATCAACAAAAATCAATAGCATTGGGGCAGTTGGGTGGTGCTGTGGATAATCCTCCGGCCTTGGAGTCAGGAGGACCTGAGTCCAAATCCGACCTCAGACACTTGACACTTACTAGCTGTGTGACCCTGGGCAATTCACTTAACTCCGATTGCCTCACCCAAAAAAAAAATCAATAGCATTTTTATATAATAAAAATGAAATCTAGTAGGAAGTGATAGAAAGGGAAGTTCCATTCAAACTAATTACAAAATGTGTAAAATATCTGAGAGTTGCGTCTACCAAAGCACACTCAAGACCTATTTGGATACAATTGCAAAATGTTCTTTTAAGAAATCATGACTTAAATATAATGGGGACTGACCAAAGAAGACCCAGTTCTGAGTGAATGAATACTAGGTTTTTCTGGCTAACAACCCACATGATGCCGAGTCTTTTTTTGGAAGTATGTGATTATGTGCTATCCAAGAGGTTTTGCTTCTGAATGGCAAAGAAGAGCCTTTTGATTGGCTGTTGAGCTGGAATTAAGTTGTACTTATAAAAGGTCATAGACTGACCAAATCTCTCTCTTCCCTGTGGGCAAACAAGGCATCTGAAAATCTCCAACTGGGGAGAGAGACCTTGGTCCCTTATCTCCCCTTGCAGGCTACTATGTGCTTTGAACAAATAGTTCCATTGGTTTTCTATCTCTGTTGTGTTTAATTCTTTCCTGACCTTAGGTGGAAGAATGGAGCAAATAGAATGAACTAAACTCATGAGCCCTTATGAGCTGCAAAAGGTTGGAAGGGCCACCAGAGATCCATGAAGAGAAGACTTTGTTAGTGGTGGAGGCTGGTGAGGAGCACAGAACCTGAAGACCAACCCGAGGGAGGCAGCCCAGCGGTGGATCTACCCAGCAGCCTAAATGCCTCTCTGACAGCTATGACACATTCAAAAGTGAGCCACTGTAGCAGCCCCTCTAAATCTGAATTCACTCTCCCCAGTGGCTATGTGGGTAGAAGGGAGAGTTAGTATGTTTATATGTGTCCACCACACCTTTGTCTAGGTCAGAGTGAAGTTTATGAGATCCAAACTTACCCCACAATTCCCTCCGTGTTTGTATACTCTTCTCTCAAATCCCAGTTGTGAGAAATAGTAGGTTTCTCATTTCTTCCCTAGTATATTCTTTCCCTCTTTTCTTTCCTCTCCTAAAAACCAACAAAACAGAATAAAACTCTTAACTAGATCTTGCACTAGTGTTTCTTAGTCCTTTTATGACCCTTAAAGACAGTGTGGTTCAAAAGAGACATTTGTCCCTTTTTCTCCTATTGGCATCTAAGATTTTCATCCAATGGATCAAATGCAGTGATCTTTCTAGGTTTCTCTTGTTCCCTGCATTTATATTTCAGAGATTCTATCGAGTTCTGTTCTTTTCATCAAGAACACTTGAAAGTCCTCTCTTGTATTAAATATACAGTTTTCTCACAGTACGGGTTATATTTAGTTGTTCAGAATAAATTATTCTTGTTTGTAAGCCTTTATCTTTTGAATTTTGGAACATCACATTCTAAGGTTTTTTCTCCTTTATAGTAGTTTCTACATAGTCTTGTGGGATCGTGCTTACAATTCCTTGTAGTTGAATTCTCTTTCTTCCTCTTCCTCTTCTTCTCTATCCCCATTCCTCCTTATCTCTCACCTTCTCTCTCTCTTTCCCTTGCAATATTTTTTTCTTTGATCTGAAAGCTCTAGATTTTGTTCATAACATTTCTGAATGTTTTCAATTTATGGTTTCTTTTCAAGAAGTAATTAACTGGTTCTTTCTATTATTACTCTGTCCTCTGGTTCTAATAGATATGGACAATTTTTTGAAGGTTTTTTTGAAATACGGTATCCAGATTTTTATCTGATTATGATTTTCAGAGAGACTAATGATTCCTAAATTATGTCTACTCGATTTATTTTCCAGGTCAGCTGTTTTTGATAGTAGATAACTTACATGCTTTTCTATTTTTTCATTCTTTTGACTTTGTTCTAATATTTCTTGTTGTCTCATGGAATCATTGAGTTCTATTTACTCTATTCTATTTTTCAGGGAGTCCACTACTTGAATAAGGGTTTCTACCTTCTATTCAAAGCTATTTATTTTCTTTCCCTCCTTTTTTCTCTTTGAGATCTAATTCAATTTTTTATCTTTTGCTTCCTTTCTTTCAGTCATAATTTGGAATCCACTTGGCTCCTGACTTTCCAGACTTTTCTACCTCTGTGCTTTCTCACTCTGAAGATGACTCTGCTCCTGTGTCCTTCTCTTCTGATTGGTGAATTCCTGCCTGGAACCACCATTTTAGGAAGTGCCCAGGCCGTACATCTTCTCTCCCAGCTCCACTCCTGACTCTCTCTCTAAACTTTTCTCCCTTATTCCTTTCCCCACTCACCCCCCATTTCCATCTTTTCTATGTGTTGTCTTCCCTTATTAGAACATAAGCTCCTTGAAGTTAGGATTATCTTTTTCATCTTGGATCGTTTTGTATTTCCAAAAACTTAGTATACAGTTCCTGGCACATAGTAAGCACTTAATAATTGCTCTCTCTCTCTCTCTCTCTCTCTCTCTCTCTCTCTCTCTCTCTCTCCTCACTTGCACTCCCCAAGGCATTTTTTCCTTAGTCATTTATTTTACTTACTCTTTTCTTCTGGGTTTACCTCTTGAGCATCTCCTAATCTACTACATTCATTGTATTGAGGATTTTTTTTTCTGTTTAATCATATCTTTAGTCTAAGTTCCTAGTTTGTGACTTTGAACAGGATGTAGGCTCCACTCCCTCTTGAACTCTTACATGGAGTGGTCAGGTCCTGTTACATCCTATCTGATTTCCAGGGCTCTTGCCCTGGTTTTGTCACTCCTTGCCCCTCTTCCTAGTATCCTTGGCCAGCACTGTTGGCTTCCTGTCACCTTACAGCATCCATGGTCAGAGCTCTGGAAGGCTTGCCCTGGCTTCCCTGGTAGGACCACTCTCCCAGTGCCCATAGGCTTCTGGCTATCTTTTGGGGCTGGATACAGGCACTTAGTTGTTTCTCTTTGGATTTCTTGATCATTATTTGATTTGGTACATTTTTTTAGATCTTCACTAGAGAGCCTGGCTCCTTTGTGACATCTCACATCACCATCTTAACCAGAAGTCCAGTCTCACCGATTCTTAAAAAGCTTCCACTTGACCTTGCCATCACCATCCCTTGAAAAACTACTGGAAAGAATTGTCTACATTCACTTCTCAACCCCTTACAATTTAGCCTCTGACCCTATCACTATCCTGAAATGCTCTCTCAAAATAATCTCTTAACCAGTGAATCTAATGACCTTGTCTTGTTGCTCATCTTCCTTCATTTCCCTGATGCTTTGATTCTCTTGCCCACCCTCTCCTCCTGGATACTCTCTCCTTCCCAGCTCCCAACACCGCTATGTTTCCCCCCTCTATCAGATCAGTCCTTCTAAGTTTCCTTTGCAGCAGCAGCAGCAGCATTCATCTCTCACCCTCCTAAGTCCTCGTACTTCTCTATGACCTCCCTGGTCAATCTCATTTCCTCCCATGGATTCAATTATCATCTGTGGAAGAACATATGTATCAACGATGGTACCACAGACAGAAATGATGAAGTCAGGAGGATAAGCAAATCTAATCTAAGAAGGTCAGCATCTAATATGCTTGGGAGACAATATGAAGATGAGTTACAAACTCTGAAGGAGAAACATAGAGGTAAGAGCAAAGGACTGAGGTCCTCAGTGCTGGGGGAGGTGAATAAGAGTAGAATAATGTTAGTTAGGGAGGTGTACTTTGAGTTGGGTTTGGAAGGAGGGAATTGGATATAGAGTAGCAGAAAGAAATTGGGAAGGGGAATAATGCTTCTCAGAATTTTATTGCTGTAGAAGGCACTTTCCTCACAACAATCCTATGAAGTAATTATTATCATTCCCATTTTATAAATGAGGAAACCAGCCTTTAGTGAAGGAACTTGCCCAAGGTTATAGTGGATCTTTGTGGTATGATAAAAAGAGCACAGGACTAAGAATTAGAAGATCAGGGTCCTGATTCTTTCAAATGCAATGTGTGCCTTTAGCCAGGCCACTTCTCTGGGCCTCAGTTTTCTTATTTGTAACATGAAGCAAAAACTAAAAAAGCATTTGGCAGAAATTATGTTTAGACCCACTGCTTACACCATATATCAAGATAAGTTCTAAATAGATACATGGCTACATGTATCCATGGCTCTACATGGATATAGGTCATTCACATCATAAACAAATCAGAAGAGTATGGAAGAACATACCTTGCACAATTACAGACAACTACATAAGGTATAGAGAGGATTATTGGAGATAAAATGGATGATTTTGATTATGTAAAATTGTAAAGTTAAAAACGTTTTATTGATCTTTTTTAAAATATCATTTTCATTTCTGAATATATCTCTCTCTCCAACCTAACCTAGTAACATTGTGGCAGAGTTTAAAAAAAGAAAAGAGGCAAAAACAATCAGCATATCAACTGAGCCTAACTGTGCGTGTGTGTGTGTGTGTGTGTGTGTGTGTGTGTGTGTGTATTTTCCATATAGCTATAGCCCTTCACTTCTGGATAAAAAGGGAAGGAGGCACATTTTCTCAATTTCTAGGTCAAGCTTTTTGAACACTATAATTAAACAGTGCTCAGTTTCTATTCTTTGTTGTTTTTTCTATCCATTTATAGTTGTTGAAGTAATTTGTATATTGTTTTCCTGGGTCTACTTACTACCCTCTGTATCAATTCATAGAAGTCTTCCCAAAGTTCTCTGAATAATTCATATTCAGTGTTTCATACAATGAGGTAATATTCCATCTAGATTCCAGTGGGGACGTTTCCTTTTCCCTTGCCCTCACCCTGGTGTGCCCAGGCCCTAACTTGGGCAACCAGGTAGGAAGAGCAACGTGGCTACTCACAACATTTGGATGAGCTGGGAGGCACCAATTACAATCCTTCCAGTGACATGGAGAACTAACAGGCCTTATCACTTGATCTGTACCTCCAGGTTCCTAGAAATTTCCCAATGACTTGCTTATGAATTGTAAGAACCCCTCCCTAGGCCTTGCTATGCACCTTTCCATTGCACCCTCAGGATTTCTGGGTCTTTCCATCTACCCTACAGTTGAACTTTTATATGTTTTATCTCCCACAATTAGAGCATGAGCTCCTTGAGAGCAGAAACATCTCAATTTTTTTTCTATTAGCATGAACTATACCAAAAAAAAATTCCAAATCACTAATAAAGAAATGCAAAGTAAAATAAACTTGAGGCTTCACTTCACACCTATCAGATTGGCAAAGATGACAAAAAGGAAAAAATACAGTTGTTGGAGGGCTGTGGGTAGACAGGCGCATTAATGCATAGCTGATGGCAACGTGAAGTGCTCTGACTTCTAGAAAGCAATTTGGAACCACACCCCAAGTCATTAAGCTCTGCATATCCTCTGATTCAGTAATACTATTACTAGGCATAGGGGGCAGGTAGGTGGTACAGTGAATAGAATGCCAGGCTTGGAGTCAGGAAAACTTATCTTCCTGAGTTTAAATCTGGCCTCAGACACTTACTAGCTGTGTGACCCTGGGCAAGTTACTTAACCTGGTTTGCCTCAGTTTTCTTATTTGTCAAAGGAGAAGGAAATGGCAAAACTAGTATCTTTGCCAAGAAAATCCTAAATGGGGTCACAAAGAGTTAGATACAACTGGAACAACTGAACAACATGGTTAGACCTACACATATGCCTCTGTGTGTGTGTGAGTGATTATATACTCTGAGTTTTTCACCTATCAGAAGGTGGTTTATTGTATTGTACATTTTAAAAAGAACCAAGGTGGGCAGCTAGGTGGTACAATGGATAGAGTACTGGCCCTGGAGTCAGGAGGATCTGGATTCAAATCTGGCCTGACACTTACTAGCTGTGTGACCCTGGGCAAGTCACTTAACCCTGATTGCCTCAAAAAAACAAACAAACAAAAACAAGGAATTATGATAGAGATGGAGTTTTATATAAAATACCTTTTCTAATTCTTTGTACTTGGAAATGATGTTTTATAATATTTGCCAAATTCCTAATATTTAATAATAATTAATAGTAATATAAATATTATTAAATAATATAATATTTAAAATTTTTAAACCAAATAGTTGAAATTCTTGAGGGGCAATGTGGCCTAGCAATGTGGCCTAGTGGATAGTGGGCTGGCCTTGAAGTCAAGAAGATGTGAGTTCACATCCTGCCTCTAACACATGCTAGTGTGTGACCATGAGAACAGCAGGTAATGTCTTGCCAGGTAACTCTCTAAGACAATAAATTATAAAATAGTTGCAAATCTGAATTAGAGGGAGTCTCCTAACTGGGAGCTTCTTCCACTGAAGAAGTCACAGGGACCCCCTCCACATCCCCAAAAGGTGAGAGCAGAAGAAAATGTATATGGTGTGGGGGAGGTATGAGTTGTAGAGAGAAATAGGGGGAAGAGGGAGACAGAGAGAAGAATCTGTGAGACAATCTCCTGGAGTGGGAGGGGATGGGATGAAGAAACAGAAGGGATCTCAGAGGTCAAATCCAAGTACAACTTTTATTTGTAAAAACAAAAAAAATTTTTTTAAAAAGGAAGCAATTGAGGTCCTTAGTGGTTTACATGCCATGTCCAAAGTCACAGTAAGCGCCTGGACTAAACTCAGGTTTAGGGACAAGCAGAGGGATTTGTGTTGGAAAAGCAAAGGGCTAACTCTTCTTCAGAGATTGGAATAAAGGAAGAGAGGATGGTTGAAAATGTAGGGATATTTAGGTGTAGATTAGAGGAAATGAGGGAGCTACAGGAGACGCCCTAGATTTTCATTAGAGGAGGCAAAGTCATTGGCTGTGCTGGGGCAAGAGGTACTGCAGGCTTGAGAAGTTTGGGGTGGACAATGAGGGGAGTGTGATAGAGTCAGGGACAGAAGACTGAAAACATCACTGTTAACGGGGAAGTCTGGTTGACATTCAATGACATGATTTTGTAGCAGACCCAGTCAGAATGGAATTGCCCTAGCAACATTCAGCAGTTTGGGAGTGGAAGTGGGGAACAATGCTAAATGGAGCAGTGGCTAGAGTACCAGGCCTGGAGTCAGGAGGATTTGAGTTCAATGTGGCCTTAGACACTCACTAGCGGTGTAACTATGGGCATATCACTTAACTCTGTTTGCCTTAGTTTCCTCATCTGTAAAATGAGCTGAAGGAAACCACTCCAGTATCTTTGCCAAGAAAACGAAGAGTTGGATATGACTGAACAAAAAGGGAAAAGGGGAATGATGGGGGGTGATCCAGGGTTGGCAAGGGGTCAATGGAAGTAAAACCAATTAGTGGAGAACAGAATTGAAATGGTTAACTATAAGGTCAAAACTTCAAAGGGAGGAAATTAAGGCCAGAGTTGTGGTGATAGATTGAGCAGAGACTGGAGATCATGATTAAGTTTAGAAGTGAGGCACAGGGAGACATGGAAATACAGGATACTATGATCAGAGAGAAGAATTTCAGTATTCAAGATCACAGAAGTTACAGTTTGGGGAAACAGTGAGACCTAAGCCACTTTATGTAACAAGAGTTGGAAATGTTGGTCATGGGAGTTGAGCAGATTGATGAAATGGGAAGTCGGAGTGTTTGAAGGTGCCAACAATGTAAATACTGAAGGATAAAATAATAAAAAATAAAAAAGGATAAAAAATTTAAAATTGGGATGGAAAAAGACAGTACAATAGGTATTGAATTTCTCTAGGAAGAAGGGAGAATGACCTGGAAGCTGGCATCAGGATCTGGATTAGGTGGCGGAGACAGATGGAGTGAACTTCAAAAATGTTGCTAAGTGATGGAGACAGAAGAGTCTAGATTTGAGGAGCAAAAAGCAGAGAGACTCTTTCTACTTAGAATAAGAAATGTAGGGGCAGCTAGGTGGAGCAGTGGATAGAGCAACGACCCTGAAGTCAGGAGGACCCGAGTTCAAATTTGGCCTCAGACCAAACACTTGACACTTACTAGCTGTGTGACCCTGGGCAAGTCACTTAACCCCAACTGCAAAAAAAAAACAAACAAAAAAACAAGACACTCCAGAATAAGAAACGTACCAGGAAAGTCGCCTTTGCTGTTAACCTCTTTTTCCAGTAGTGAAGGAAAGCAGATGATGAAAGAGAAAGAGGCTGAGAGGAGCATGGGATGAAGGAATTTCTAATCCTAGTCTGATAAAGGGATAGGACAGCAGGGCTTCTCTTGCTGGCTCATGCCTCTTTAGTGATGGTGGTCCCTACCATCCTTGAATATATATATGTGTGTGTGTGTGTGCGTGTGTGCATGCGCACATAACAAGTACTCATTTCCCCATTCTGGGACTTGGTTTCCTTTTCATAAAGACAGGGTTGGACTAGATGGTGTCAAAGTTTTCTTCCAGCTGCAAAAAATCCCATGACCTGTGAGGGGCACAATTAGTTTCATCTGTGGGAGGTGGTGATCAGGAAAGACTTTCTAGAAAGAGTAACAATTGGGCCAGGATATGAAGGATGGTGGAAAGAGAGATTCCAAGGCAGGACTGAACATGGTGACATGTTTGGATATCAAACCAGTTATGATGGAAACGAAACAAAGGGTTTACATAGGGAAACAGAAGCAAATAAAAATTCAAATTTGAATTCTAGGCTATTTATCTTTTAGGTCATGAGGAGGAACTAGTTTCTGAGCAGAGAACAGGCATGATGGTAACAATGCATTAGATTAGTATCAGACAGCTTTCCTGATCATTGTCTTTTAATTTGAGGTCCAAAAATACTATTTCCCTTTCATTCCTTTCTCCCCTTCCCCCCATCCTCATTATTCTCCTTAAGATTCTCAACATTGTGTTCCTCCAAATGAATTACTACTATTTTATCTAGCTCTATAAGTTATCTCGTGGCTGGTTTCAGTGGCATAGCACTAAATATGTCAATTTAGGTTAACAGAATTTTTATTATATTGGCGGGCAAGATAATGAACACAAATATCCTTCCAATTAGTGGTAATTAAAGTGTTTTATAATTGTATTTATACATCTTGAGTGCACCTTGGTACATTGGCATCTAGATGTCTTATATAATTATTTGAGATTCCTTTTTATTTCCTCCTAGATTTTGTTATTACCTTTACAGAAATTCTATTGACCTTTGTGGATATATTTTGTCCTGCCACTTTACTAAAGCAATTGTCCAAATTAATTTCATTTGCTGAATCTATTTTCCAAGCAAACCATCATGTTGTTTACAAATAGGGATAATTTTATCCTCTATTTGTCTCTGTTTACACATTTGATTCCTTTTCTTACTATTTGCCAGCACTATCCCAGATAATAACAAAGGGGGCATCTTTGCTTTATTTCTGTAATCACTGGGAAATCTAGTAGATAACTGTGTTAGAAATTAATATTGCATCAGTAGGTAGCATGGGTTGAAGAGACTAATACCACAATGAAGGAACTGTTGGGTCATTTCAGTTGTGTCCAACTCTTCGTGACCCCATTTGGGTTTTTCTGGCAAAGATACTGGAGTGGTTTGCCGTTTCCTTCTCCAGCTCACTTGACAGATGAGGAAACTGAGGTAAACTTGGTGAAGTGATTTGCCTAGAGTCACACAGCTAAGTATCTGAAGCCAGATTTGAATGCGTCTAGAAGATGAATCTTCCTGACTCTAGGCCTGACACTCTACCCATTGTACCACCTAGTTGCCCCAAACTCCAAAAGTAGTAGTAAAAATAAAAAGGGGAGATTTATGGGATATTATGAATGAATAAAACTTGGAGACCAATTTGATATGGAGGATGAAACACAGAAGTCAAAATATAATCAAGTTCTATAACATCAGTGACTGGAGAATGAGCCAGGAGCCATTTTATCTATGCCTATGTGTTTGGGGAGGGGAGAAGTTGAGACATCCTGAGTTTTGGTGAGGTCTGTATTGATGGAGTTGGCTATGGGGTCAGAAGAGATCCAATGGCTTACTCCTGGCATTATCAAACTGATGGTTCAATGGGCATGATGACAAATAAGAGGTTGTGGTTTGAGATCTGGGGTGTCATGTCACGATAAGGTGCCTAAGGTGGAGATGCAGGTCTCCGTGATAAGATACGGATTTTACAACATCGAGGCTTGAGTTATTAATAATGACGTAGTGGAAGATGATGGCAATAGGCCAGGCAGAAGGAAGACTGGGGATCTAGAGAAAAACAAGTGAGAAAAGTGATGTAAAGAGTAGTTAGCACAGTCCAATGGCAAGGACTTCAAATGAGGACCAAGTGATGTTGGTGAACCGAAGGCCCCAAAGTGGCACGACGGACCAGAGTGGGCAGACACCTCCCACCAAGGGGAAAGAGGACTTACTGGAAAGGTCAGCTGGGGATATGATATCATATGGGCAGAAGTCAGGCTACAGTCCCGGTGAGGACAAAATTGCATGGGGGTTCCATAGCACTCAATGGGAAGGACCTTTACCAAGGCTCACAGGGCTCATAACTGGGAGGGACCATAGTGATTGATCATCTAGTACAACTCTCTCATTTAACAGATGAGAAAGTTGAGATGCAAAAGATTCAATGACTTGCCCAAAGTTACACATCTGTGGTGCTGGGATTTGAACCAAGACCTTCCAACTCTAAACTCAGTGCTCTTTGCACTGTACCAATTGTTCAGATCAAATGAGATAGTGTATGTAAAGCACTACATACACAATCAGTCATCACCTTGTTAATACATTTATTTATATTCTTTATAACAAAATTAAAATTTCTCAATTTACTTAGGAATACTATTTAAAATGCCAAACAGGTGATCAGGGCTTGTACATTCAGATATTTCATTTCCAAGTTAATAACTAAAGTCTTCATGGAGACCTATGCCAACCTTCCCCTAAACTTAGTCATTTAATAGCATCAAGCCTCCGACAGTTCCAGTTAAAAGAAGGAGTGGAGGAAAGAGATAGACACAGACGGACAGAGAATGAGAACCACGGCATAGATTAAAAATGGGGGGGTATTCAAGGAATCAATAACAAATCCATCTCTATCTACAGATTAATGGTTCAGCAGAGTGGAGTGAGGAGAGTAATGGGGGAGTAAGTGGAGTTAAGACAATTATCTCAGAAAAGCAGGACTTCTAAGTTATTGGGGGTGGGCTCTCTGCTCTGAGTCTAGGGAAATGGCTGGAAGGACTGACATCAGCTCTCCACCCAGCCCCATCCTGGAATGGAAGGGAAAGGTCAGAGCTGGAAGCCAGCTAAGTGTGTTGGGAGGAAGCTCATGGGCTTGGCAAATCCCAATGGCCCTAGCCCCCTCCTGATTCAGATCTGGGTATGCTTCTATCTGGCAGAGACAGAGAGGGGAGGAAGACCACAAGTGAAGCACATGTTTGTGGGAAGGGAGGCTAATTCTAGGGGAAACCTTAGCCCTTTTGCTTTGGCTGTAATAGAAAACTGGGATGAATGTAACTCCTGTTGTTTTATTTGCAATCCCTCTCTGTGCCAGTCCTGCATCTTAGAATGGGGGTGAGGGGAGTGGGGGGTGGGAAGAGGTAGTGACATCCTGGTCAAGGATCATTGCCCTGAATAAAGGCATGTAGACAGTGGGGTCATGGCTGGGGGACATCTGGAGGGAAGAGGAGGGGCATTGGGAGGTCAACCCCACCCAGCCCATTCTACACGAAGTCTCTGGAGGTCAGCAAGGCTAATTAGGTTGGGTCCACACAAGTACCCAGATCTCTGTACTTTAAGGAGCTTGCTCAGCTGGTCCAGGTGTCCAGGCAGGCCTCAAAGGTCAAGAAGGGGGCACCATCTGTCTCTGCGCGGCAGCTCCCTTGACTCTGCTCTTCT
The DNA here is from genome assembly GCF_900497805.2 of Vombatus ursinus. Lineage (NCBI taxonomy): Eukaryota > Metazoa > Chordata > Mammalia > Diprotodontia > Vombatidae > Vombatus > Vombatus ursinus. The sequence goes on along the minus strand of NW_020954579.1, from coordinate 7,632,645 downwards.
TTCCTTTCCCAATCTAGCTCAGGCTTGGGCTGCAGCACTGAATAGAGGTGAGACTCGTAGCCACTGTCTAGAATCACAATCCGGGCCCGGCGGAGACCCTCAGCATCCAGTGAGCGGTCGCGTGAAGCCTGTGGCCTCTCTAACTTCGAGAGGAGCTGCGTGTCCCATTCTGACTCTGAAGAATAGTGCTCCACCAACAGCGGAGAGCTAACTTTAGCTGGAGGGAGGGAGGCAGGAGCTGCAGAAGGTACAGGGAGCCAGGTGCTGTCCAGATTACCTTGTCTCTCTGATGGTGGGCAAGGAGGTGGGGATACCACATCCTCTAATGATGATGGAAAACTGGTTCCCTGCAAATGCTTTTCAGAGCTACAGGTTGTCAGCTGGAGGGGTGCAGGTTGGCAGGCCGGGTGGCTAGACTGAGAATGATGGTCAGGGGAAGGGCTAGAGACCCAACAGGGAAACAGCGCTGGGGCTGTCTGTGCCTCTCCTTGGAGAGGGCTTGCGTCTTCAGACACCTTTGTTATTAGACCTACTTCCGTGCCTGGGAGACCAGAGCACAGTGGATCTCTCTGAAGCTTGCTAGGGGAGCTGTGCTGGGAGGGAGATGTAGATCTGTGGGTAGCACCACTTGGAGAGGCAAGCAAAATGTCTGGATTCACGGCCACGTTAGGAGGCAGAGATAAAGTATCTGTTTGTTCCTGCCCAGCGACCAGAGGGAACAAGACAGGCATATCCGAGATGTTTGGACAAGGCAGAGCATCAGTGGGCACCCGAAGTTTCTTCTCTGCCCTATGATCAGGGGATGGGAGTTTCCGCTTATGGCCTATCACGGACCTGTCTTGCTCACTGAGGAATGGAGAGGTTGCTGACCAGTCACAACAATGGGGGTTAGCCAAGAGGTCCACAGAAGCAACACAAGCCAGAGTGAGCTGGTGAACGAGTGATGGCGCCCCTGAGGAGTTCCTAACCATCCCGCCCAATTGCCCCAACCTCCTGGAACCTTCTGCTCCGATAGCTTTCTTGCCACTAGTCTGTTCAGCAGGTGCCAAGGGGTCAAGAGCGCCCGATGACAAATGGTCATCTCCTTTCTCCTCAGTTCTTCCTGGGGCTCCATTTGTCCTGGGATCTGGAAAGTGGCTTGGAGGAGGTAGTCCTTGTAAAGAACCCGAACCATGAGGTTCCAGACCAACAGCTGGAGAGCCCAGCAGCCTAGAAAGACAATTGCTTGATCAGTTGCAAGTACAGATGCACAGGGAGGGAGAAGAGAGGATGACCCAGTGAGAAACAATGGAGACCTGAGCTTGGTCTCCACTGGGGCATGTGCTGCCACTGCCAGGACTTGGTTTTTTCCAACTAAAAAGATCAGCGTTCCCCTCCTTTGAGCCCCTCATGTACCCCCATGAAACAGCTAAGAGGGAGTAAGCTGTTTCCTGTGTCCAAGCCTGCACTGGTTTCCAGAACCCTCTTCTCCTGGCTCTGTGGCCTTGCGGTCGGAACTGGCCAGAGAGGAGCAGGTGAGAGGGCACCCTGGCTAGTGGCTCTAAGCAAAGGAATCCTACTGTGGGGTTGCTGGAGAGGGCAGTGGAAGAAGCAACAGCATCAGGGAGGAGGAGAAACCACAGCTCCAGGCAAGATGAAACCACTACTGGTACTGCTAGAGTACCAGAGACTGTCTCTTTCTCTGGTCCCAGAGATACTCCTTCTTCACCTGGGATATGCCCACTTAACCCATTTCAATTTAGTTTCTTTTTAAAAGGAGAATTTCCCCTTTCCTTCTCCGAGCTATTTCTTCTTTCCCCAGAGGGAAGAGAATTCACCAAGGTCACACAATCACAAACAAACAGGAAAAGAAGGAGGGAAAGGGGAGAGAAGGGAGCATCCCCAGGGCAGATCCTAACAACTTGCAATTTCTTTCCACCCCTGCCCCAAGCATCTGAAATGGGAGAACACCAAAGGCAGGACTCCAGGTACAACTGGGTGGGGTCCAAGGGCCCTGCTGTGCCAAGTCACAGGGCAAGTCAGACTCACCTGGGGGGCAGCATCTGAATGGAGAGGTCAGCAAAGTTATTGCTGAGCTGGGATGTGATCTGGTCCACTGCTGTATAATTGGATGCTTCCACAGCAAAGCCCCTGTGCTGGTCACTTTGGAGATGCTGAATGGGAAGCAGAGATGCAGACCTTTGAATGAAGAGGTGGCTGCCCATGCAGACAAGCGCACTGCCAGGCTTCCCCTGCCGGCTGAGAGCCAGATGCTGAGGCGCTGGTGGTGGGGGCATGAGCACTGCCCAGGACCAGACACGGAAAGGGGGTGAGGGATTTGGGACTTGGTGGCCCTCCGGCTGCCCTGTCTACATTATTGTAGTACTCCAAAACTTGCAATGATGCCTCTCAGAAAAACCCCAGGCCTTACCACACGGAGCTCCTCAAAGTCCTCCTGGCAACACTCGCAGTACCCCTTCTTCCTCCTGGGCACTGTACAGGCTGGAGACTGGGGGCTCAGCTCATCGCCTTCAGGGTCTCTAGGGACAAACACACAAGCAAAAGTTACTATGGCTTGAGAGAATCCCAAACTCTTCCAAAACCAAGCCTGCCACTTTTTTATCTTCCAAGTCTGCATCCCCAGACACCACTGAAGACCCATAACCCTCTGACTTGCAATCCAACAGTCCCTGAGGATGCGGGACCTGGGAGACGATGGCCCTGGGAATAAGTCAATAAGGAGAAAAAAGACCTCTATTTCTCATTTATAGGTCCACTTTGGGCTGGGTATATCCCTCCCCATGTCTATTGGCTTCTGGCAGCTTAGAGAATCGGGGTGAAAAGGGAGGTGGAGACTACTCTGGAGGTCCCTGTCTGACCTCCTCCTCCCCTGACCTCTGCCTTTCCTCCTTCCTGACAGTGAATGTGGGTGGGCTTCTTCAACCCAACCCCTGGCCTCAGGGCACAGATAAATCACCTGTGAAAAGAAAGAGGACCAGGTGTGGGGAATCAGATTCTGCCCACCCACCAAACAATTCGTCTTTTGGGACAAAGGGAAGCAAAGACTACAAAGCAGAACAGGTAAAATCTCAAGCTCCTCCTCCTAACCCAGCCCCTCCCCAAGCATTCTTCCTGTCTTTCTAGAGTCAGTTTGGGACTAGTCCCTTGTTCGCCTGACCCTAAGTGTTTAAGATCAGAGATTAAGTGCTGGAAAGGACCTTAAGGATCATCTCATTCAAAGCCTTCATTTTACATACAAGAAAACAGAAGGTCCGAGGGAGGAAGGGCTTGCCTGAGATGGCCTGAGAGCCGATAGCAGAAGCAGGCACTCACATCTGTTTCTCTGGCTCCCTCTGCTAGGCCAGAGATCTCTGTGAGGGCAGTGAGTGAAGTCTACACTGATGACTTGCCCATCTATATCACCAGACCTGTCCCAGCCCATCTCCCCTAGACTCCAGCCCTATCCTTGCTCCTCAATGTCTCACCAGCAGCTCAGAGCATCGTGTCTAAACCCAATCTTTCTTCTATCCCACCCTCAGAGAAGCTTTCCTCCCCACTTCTCATTCTCTTAGAACTGAGATTTCTTTGGTATTCCTAGTAATAAAATACTCAATCAACAGACCTACAACTATTCTGCATTTTATTATCTTAGGGACTTGCCTGGGCATTTAGAAACTAACTTGTATAAGGGTCAGTTAGGATGTGTCAGAAATTAAATCTGAACCCAGGTCTTCCTGATTCCAAGGCCAGCTCTCTATGTGATTACGCCATCTGCTTTGCTAGATACGTGACATTTGTGATGTGATGTTACTGTAGGTAAAATAAATGTGTAATTTTTTTTTGTTTTTGTGAGGCAATCAGGGTTAAGTGACTTGCCCAGGGTCACAAAGCTAGTAAGTGTCAAGTGTCTGAAGCCACATTTGAACTCAGGGCCTCCTGACTCCAAGGCTGTGCTCTATCCACTGAGCCACCTAGTTGCCCCAATATGTAATTTTAATATAAATTTTATTTACCCACCATATATACTATAGTAAATATTCAGAAAACAAACCTTGCTTATTGAATGTATGCACTGACCTCAAACCATATTAGACTTGAACTCATACAGAACTTGACAAAAACAGCTATTCTTGGTCATGGGAAACTTCATATGCTGAGTCTCTGGACTCTCACACTGTTTTACCAAATTAAAAATCCACTGCGCTACTGTCTCTCATGGCGATGAATACTGCGCCACGAACAAACGCATTTTGAAAACTAACGCTTTATGCCATCACGGCTCTTAAGACCTTGAAATTAATTTTGCTGTCATCTTCTTTGGGCCCCTATATTCATTCATCAAATCAAACTCGGTCACTTTTCCATTGGAAATCTCTCTCCCATCATCTTCATCTGTCTAGGTCTCAGTCCTTACTATCTCACTGTGGGATGACTACAACTGCAGCTGAACTGCTCTCATCGAGAAGGAATTCACCATTCGGACAACTGAGTGCTACCTGAACTTGGCTGCAGGACCTGAGCAGACACAACTCCCTTCCCTTCTCCCTGGCATATCACTTGGGTCAGTAGGTAGCACTTCCAGCGACTGCCTGGAGCTACTGATGCTCAGGGTTAAAGTGAATACCAACTATCTCACAACACAAAGCCCAGAGGGAACTGGAGGTCACCCAGTCTATGCCTCTTTTCCTGCTAACAGTACAGATGTAAACTGCAAAGTAAATCTTTGTAAACCTTCATTTGTAACCAGCCCTGCATGTTCCAGTACCCAGGCATGGAGCCAGAAAGACCTACTTGGCTTTGTGTTTGTGGAAGGAAGTTCTCAGAGTTTCAAATGGACTTGTGTTTTTGGGTCCCAGGAAGTTGAGCTCAGGAAAACATTTGAATTGATGGTAGAAAGGTTGGAATTTCCTGAAAAATAAAAATACATCAAAAATATTTATAGCAGCTCTTTTTGTGGTGGCAAAGAATTGGAAATTGAAGGGATGCCCATCAGTTGGAGAATGGCTGAACAAGTTGTGGTATATGAATGTAATGGAATATTATTGTGCTATAAGAAATGATGAGCAGGAAGACTTCAGAAAAACCTGGAAAGACTTGAATGAACTGATCCTGAGTGAAGTGGGCAGAACCAGAAGAATGCTGTACACAGTAACAGCCACATTGTGTGATGACTGACTTTGATAGACTTAGCTCTTCCCAGCAATACAAGGATCTGAGAAAACTCCAAAAGACTCACAATGGAAAATGCTATCCACATCGAGAAAAAGAACTATGGAGTATGAATGGAGATCGAAGCATACTATTTGCTCTCTCTCTCTTTTTTTTGTTTCTTCTTTCTCATGGTTTCTCCCACTGGTTCTAAGTCTTCTTTACAACATGACTAATGTGAAAATAGGCTCAATATGAATGTATGTATAGAGCCTATGTCAACCCCATCTTGTGTGGTGATAGGGAGAAAATTTGGAACTCAAAATCTTACGGAAGTGAATGCCGAAAACTAAAAATAAATAAATAATTTTTAAAAAAAACGTCATCAAAAATACATCAAAAAACAGGAAAAACAAACAATCAAACCTACAAAAGCTCCAAAGTTTGCCTGTAATTGGGGGAGGCAAAGGAAAAGAAGTTACTCCAATCCATATCCCAGGTCCACAGGAACAATCCTAATTACATACTCAATTTTAGTTTATTGTTTTTTTCAATTTCAGAGCAAAAATAATACCAAGAATTTCTAAATGAATATATTTGAATACTTTCCAAAATACTTTCACATTCATTATTTCTTTTAAGCCTTTCACAGTAAACTACTGGGGGCAGCTGGGTGGTGCAGTGGATAAAGCACTGGCCTTGGAATAAGACTTGAATTCAAATCCTACCTCAGATATTAATTGGCTGTATGATCCTTGGCAAATCACTGAATCTGTTTGTCTCAGTTTCCTCAACTACAAAATTGGAATAATCACAGTACCTACCTCCCAGGGTGGTTGTGAAGATAAAATGAGACAATAATTGTAAAGCACTTAGTACAGTGCCTGGCACATAATAAGTGCTAGATAGGGTCACACAGCCAGTAGATCATAGGATTACAGAATTTAGAACTGGAAAGGATCTTAAAGACTGTCTAGTCAAACCCTCTCCTTTTACAAGGGGAAACAGAAAAGTGAAGGAACTTGTCCAAGGTCACACACAAACTAAGAACCATGACACAGGTCTCCTAATTTAATACTTTTGACTGCACCACTCAAATCTGATAAACTTCAACAGGATTTTTACTTATTCTAATTAAAAAGGGTTCAGTATTTATTAATAGGCACCTATTATGTACAAAATAACTATGCTTGTTTCTGGGGATACAGTCTCTGCCCTTGAGGGAATATAACATAAATGAGGGAAGAGAGAACTATATAATACAAATTAGAATGTGATAAAGGCAGAGGGCAACAAAAAAGAGATATGAGACTTATGAAAGGAAAGATCATTTCTTTCAAGTACAGGAGGAAAGCAGGAAGAACTTCAGGGAGGAGGTGGCCCTGAGAAGGGCCCTAAAGGAATGGTAGGAATGTGGGAAAAGGTCTACCCTCAGCAGCACAGGATACAGGGCACATAGAAATAAGAGGCAAGAAAAGTGAGGATGAAAACAAGGCACTGACCACTATTCAGTTTGGCTGGCATAGAGCATGTATGGGTGGTGGGGTGTATGAAATAAGGCTGGAAAGTTACCCTGCAGCCAGACTGTGCCCTCCCTAATGCTAAACTTAGGAATCCGTATTTTATCTTATAAGCAGTAAGGGGCCATTTGAGGTCTTTGAACAAGGGACCAGCATGCTTAGAACTGTGCATTAGCAGGATTGCTTTGGCAGCTGTGTTAAGTATGGGTTTGAAAAGGAGGATACTAAAAGCAGGAAGACCAGTTAGATTTATTACACTAGTCTAGGCAAGAGGTAACAAAAGCCTAAATTTGGGTGGTAGTGGTGGTGGCAGCAGTGGGAGTGGAGGGGAGGAAGGGACTAGATGAGGAAGGTGAAAACAAGTCGAGTCAAACCTGAGGGACTAAAAGAGAGAAGAAAAGATGACTGAGGGCCCAGCAGAAAACAGATGATTGTTTTTCAGAAGAGGAATTTCTCATCATTCCTCCCAATAAAGTTACAGGGAAACAGAAACTCTGCTTTAGGTTAGTTCTTCAGCATTTTCACCTTCCAAGAAGATACAATCTATTTTCAGCACTGTGCAAGGATCAGTAGAAAAGTTTGAAGAGGACAATGAATGAGAACAAAGCCTTGACAATCAGATCTTCACGGGGTGATTTCAGGATGTCTGAAGACACTCAATATCTCAGAGAATTAAGAGGTTCTCATTTCTAATATGCAAATTCAAATATAAAAATGTCTTTCAAAACTAAATAAAAAATTGACTTTTAGAACTTCCAGACTCATAAGATTAAAGTTGAGACCAAATCCCTGCAACACGGCCTATTAGTAGGGACTTAAGTAAAAAGTTCTTTGAGGCCAAGAGAAGAGGTGAAATGTGTCATTCATTCAACAGCCTCACTCTCTCTCATCTTCAAGACTGGGCCTTCTTTATGTTAGTGTTTGCAGCTGAGCATCTCTCTGGACGCTTGTTGGAGAGAGAGAGAGAGAGAAAAGGTGAAAAGGATTTCAAGATTTACTCAATGGAAGGACTAAAGAAACACAAGAGGCCACTGCTACAGATCAGCTCTCCTTCCTTACAATAAAACTGGACACAATTAGGTGCTTTTTGTTTACAGAGTGACTCAGACAAAGGTCAAAGAGAGAGAACACTTCTGCATGAGTGCAAAAGCTCTCGAGTCTGAGAACCAGAATTCAAAGCCCAGGGCTGGAGCTCACCACCTGAGTGACCTTGGACAAGTCACTGACCCTCCTTGGCCTCAAATTCCTCATCTGTAAAATGAGGGGGTTGGATTACGTGGCTTCTGAGTTACCTTCTTAGGGAATTTAGTGGTCCTAGGATTCAATAAAGCACTGTCTCTGTAAGGCCTGGGCTATAAGAAAAGCTTCAGGCACACCAACATTGTTCACACATCAACCTCCTTAGATTACAGGGTACTTGCATGTCAACTCTTTTATCTGACCCTCTCAATCGCACTGTGAAGGCAAGCAAGACAGAAATGATTCTCCCCACATGACTCATGAAGAAATGGAGATTAAGAGATTCACCCTCAATCATGCTGCTAGGAAGTGATAGAGGTGGGTCTGGCCCCCTGGTGTTTTCTGACTCTGAGCCCAGTGCTCTTTCCACTTTAGTATTTTGTGGGTAATTAAGATTTTTTTCCCCCCTCTATATGCTATTTTGGATTTTTCATGTCTCTGTTCTCATCCATTAGCGTAAATACTTCAGAGCTGATTACTTACATATTTTCAGCACAGACACATGCTTTATTCCCATTCACAAGGTTTTCTGCCCTCCCCCCCAACCCCCTGGGTCACATTAAGCCTCTACCCTGACTGCTGCCAAGGGCAGTAGAGACATCTTTCTTTGGGAGGTGTGCTCTGTTCCTCTTAGCAGAGCTTTCTCCTTTCATTCCACAGTGTGACAGGGAACTTCTGTGCCTCAGGGAGCAGGGGCTCATCTATGGCAGGTACTCACAAAACAAAAGGCTTGACCATACTTGGTCTAACGCTGGGGTAGCCCTGCCTCACCAGCCCGAGGTGATCTTTGTGAGAGGAGATGAGCAGCATTGACAGAAAGGGTTGGGAATCAGATTCTAGTCCTGGCACTGGGGTTAGCTGGTTGTGTGGCTGTAGGCAAATTATTTCAACTTTCTGGGCAGTTTCGCCACCTAAAAAATGGGTAGCTTTATGTCACAGAAGCATTCATTGTGAGAATTAAATGAGATGAGATAAAAGTTCTTTGAAAAAAGCTTAAAAACAACCACCCCCTCAACAATATTAAAGGACAAATATTCTTAAGTAGAAAGAGAAACAACAGAAGCCAGAAAGTCACTTAAGCTAAGTGAGTCTCCTCCCATACCAAACTCTTAAAACTTTTAGATTATGAATGTAAGCTGATGTTCAATGTCCACAGATACACTCAGGAAAAGAAGAAAAGCATTAAGAAGCCCTAAAAAGGGTAAGAAGAGTTAATAAAAATGAAGTATTGGGGCAGGTAGGTGGCCCAGTGGATACAGCACCGGCACTGAAGTCAGGAGGACCTGAGTTCAAATCGGACCTCAGACCAAACACTTATACGACCCTGGGCAAGTCACTTAACCCCAATTGCCTAAAAAAATAAAAAAAATAAAAAAAATAAAATAAAAAAATGAAGTATTTAAAGTAGGAAATCTCAGTAATACGCACATTAAATAATCAACCCCTGAGTCATCATGAGTCATCTTTAGGTATGGGGAGTATCATTATCTGTTGAACAATAATCTGAGATGATTAAAGACCAGATCAAAAAGGTTCTCATTCTGGTTTCTGACTTCCACGTGTGGAGAAAAGCTTTTTCTGAAGAGGGAACAGAAACATACACTGGGTCTGGGGAACTCCAAATGTTAAGTGCAGGTCAGCCTCTATCAGTGCAACTGTGGACAAGTCATTTCTGTGGTCAGGGCCTCACAGGGAAGCATCAGGGGAGTCTTGTGGGGGTGATTCTCATTTACCTGCTGCTGTCTTCGATCTTTAAGAACGGAACTTTCAATCTTGCCACTGAAAGAGCAACAACATATAAGTTTAGCCATTTGCCTGCAGATCAGAGTTGGGGGGGGGGGGGGTTCTTAATAAACAGGATGTACAGGAGATTCTGCCAAAGTCTAAAAGGCTCTCATGAGCTAGAAAAACAAGACAGATTGAGATGGGTCTTTCCATTTGGCAAGGGATAAGTTTTCTATTCTCCTTTCCTTCCCTCCTTTATTTGGATAATATTAACAGTTCTGTGGTTTCCAGAGACAGAACTAGTGATATGTAGGGGAGGGGTACCCTCATTTTAACAGGGAATGGGAAGCACTTTGAGAACACATTCAGGAATCCAGTAAATAAAACAGACTGCAAACACGAGCTATGATACAAACCCCCCCCCCACCTACTACCATTACAAATTATGTTAAAGAATCAGTCATATAACTTTGTCTAAGTTAGGAGCGTTAGCTAGATCTTCCCCAAAGGCTTGATGCCGAGTCCAAGGGCCCTAAAAGTGTCTCAAAACAGCATTCCACATTAAACACAAGGGAAAAGTAATAAGACAAAAGAGTTGGAGTAGCAGCCATATTTAGAGGTTAGGGTCAAGGAATTCAGGTTATATAATGGGAAGTGAAGTCTCAAAACAAAAATATGCCACATGAAACAAGCTAGAAAATGGCATTTGAGTTCAGAAATCACCAAGTTAAAAAAATTCACCTACTATTTGCTTGAGTTGTTTATAAAGTCAAAGAAGTCTATTGGGTAAACAGGATGGTAACCTAAACCCAAGGCTGCTCCTGCTGCAGCTCATCTATGGAACCTAGGGGACTAGTCAGTGTTTACTCATTCCAGGGGTATCCCAGTAGAGGAAAGACGGGGAGTGGCAGTCTCCTGAATAAATGTCTAATCCTGGATGATGACGGTACCCTCTAATCCCATTCCTTTTTGGGGTCAGGGGGTGTTGGGAGGGTGAGAATTAATTTGGAGATCAGACATGGAGGGCTGAATTGGTGACAGAAGAGTTTTAGCTAGTGTGGGTAAACAAGCAATGGCCAGGGATGAGGGGATAGAGCACATAGTCAAAAAGGGATCTGAAAAGCACCCAGAAAGCACCAGGACTTCAAAATAAGGCTGGTACCATCAGACATCCCAACCCAAATTTAGGATCTTGACAATATCAAAGTAAAGAACAGCCTCTTAAGTCTTGAGACAGCAGCTTTTATTAATCCTATTCTGGGTGATTCTTTCTCCTTTTCTAATTAACTTAGACACAATGATTAAAATCAATTCCTCAAAGATTTCCTTGCATTTCAAACACAGTGCCAAGTGACTTTTCTTCGCTCCTGTTTTTGGATGTGTAAATGCCACTTAAAGAGCATCTCCAGGAGAAACTCTCTCTGTCCAAAATAAGATGATGAAGAAAAATCCTATCAATCTGCCTGTTTGTCAAGTTTCAAGGAGTTTGGCATTTCTAAAAATGGAAAGCAGCTGTCAAACTGCCCACCTCGGAACGTTACAGAATCGAAAGGAAAACGCAAAGAGGGTGTTTCGAACCCAAATTCACTCCATGGCTAACACTGCCAGAGGATCTGAAAGTATACACAATTGTGCGTACAGCTCTGGCTCCAAGTTCCTGCACTCCAAGAGGAGCCCTGTGAGCCCTGGCCCCTGAAAATACCCTCCTAGAAGCAGCCCCTCAGTTGGAAGTATAGGGTGGATGCTCACCTCCACCCACAAATCAGGGCACCGGCCCTTTGTGCTGACAAAGCACCGGGAAGAAATGTGTGTCTGAGGCAGGAATGGCTAGAGGTTGGACTCGTTTCCTGCCACAAATAGGATAGGACAGATGTCACCACGCAGGGAGTCAGAGGTGTTGGGGGAAGGAGGAATTTCAATTAGATGGTGAAAAGTTTCCACACTGACCTTTAGGAGCTCTTGATTCCACTGCTGCACACGCTTTCTAAATGGGAAGAAAGAGTAGGTTAAAAGTAAGAGGGAATTGTAGGACGACATTCAGTAAGAACAAAGACTGTCTGACCCATGCTGCTTCTCTCCCATGTTTCCCTATTCGGAGGAACTGGTCAAAGCCAAGAGCTCCTTCCCTCTGCTCATGGGAACCTGCCAGGCTGGCTGAACCGGAGTTTGGTGCTAGAACAGCCTTGAAGGCTTATCTTGAGAATAGACCGTCTAGTCTGGTGCATGGCCCCTCATCTTAATGCTAGCTGCCTCCTCAGCTGGAGGGTGGGAGAAGGGGATTAAATCAATAGGGGAATGTCCTAGTACTGTATATAATCCTGACCCAAAGAAAGATCCAGAAAAAGTGAAATATTTTCTGAATTTCCTCTCTAGTCTAGCCTCAACCACTGATCCCTGTACCAAGAGCCTTAACCTCCTGGTTACCAGGGAATTTGCGCTCAATACTTTCACCAACAGCAGTGGTTCTCTAGATGACCATGGTCTGGTACAAAATGCCAGGATAGGGTATGCTAGTATCTGTGTGAAGTTCCCGGAGAGCATAAGAAAGAAAGAGAAGAAGGAAAGAGGTTTATTTTATATATCAGATAGCTGGGAATAAAGCAGAACATAGGAACACAGATACAGAGCTGGAAGGGACCTTAGAAGTAATTTCATCCTACCCCCTGAACTTTTCAGAAAAGAGAATTGAAGCCCAGAGGTTAAACGATTTACCTAAGGTCATACAAGTAATATATGATAGGGTTGGAACCAAAAGAAGTCTGCTCCAAAGGCATTTGAGGGAGTGGGGGTAGCAAGTGAGAATAAATAATTTGGATGGTCCATTGGATTACCCAAATGGTCACCAGACTTGAAAGCTCAGGAATCACTGACCTATAGAGACAACCCCAACCCTTTCAAACCCACCTTTGGCTTCTTCTGTTCTTGTTCGGTCATGTGCAAAATACCAAGGCACAGTTGCTGCACATGCATCAACATTTCTATTGGGAGAAAGAAAAAAAAAGAGATCGTGGACCAAAGGGCCCTGTTCCTCATTCCCCTAGTTTATCCCGTCCATGGAGCCCCGCAGGAATTAATTATTCCCCGGATCCTGCTTCGTGGCCTTGCCTAATGGCCTTGCCTGCCACCTTCTGGCAACCGATAGCTCTTACAACTTCTGAAAGAAAGCAGAAAATGGCCCGAGGGTGGGCTAGTGTTCATGAAAATCCTTTGTTCTGGAGGCAGGGAGGAAAGAAAACTCTTGGCTAGGTATAAATCAAGACCTTCTCACAAATGCTAATGAGTAACAGCCCCGGATGGGCCAAGCCAGAGAAATAACATCAAGGGTCCAGATGTCCTCTCAGAGGGGAGGGGCAGGGGGATGACCATTCCAGAACTTAATCAACCCACCAGAAAGGAAGAAATGCAAAGAATTTGGGAGAAACTTAATTTCCAGCAACTCTAAGTCCCTCTAGATCGAGGGTACTCAAAACTAGCTAGCTGATGGCCTACTGTGCTTGTGTGGGTGGACTTAAAATTTAGGGTGGAGGGAGATTAGCATCCCTCTAGTCAATAATGATGGCAGGTTACATTTATTTTATTTAAAGTGCTATAGGATTTTAAGGTTTGCAAAACTATATATATATCATACATATATATATATATATCACCTCTTTTAATTGTTAAAACAATCATATGAGGTAGGTATTTTTCTCTGTTTTGTAGAAGAAAAAAACAGGAGGCGTAGAGAGATTGTGACTTGTCCAGAGTCACAGACAGTAAGTATCTGAGACAGGTTTTGAAACCAGTTCTTCATGACTAAGTGCAGGATTCTACCCACTATATCATACTGATTTTTCTATAAGTTAAGAGTAGAAAATGCCACAAAGACTCAGACTTAGAACTAAAAAGGTGGTAAAACTGGCATTTCCAGACTTACACCTGTAATTGCAGAAGTAAAGTTCAATATAATCCATTCCATGGTCATTTTAAAAAAGTACTCCAAATTCCTGATAAAATATGTGGGGATGAAATCACTCCTATGACGCTACCATAAAACAAAACAAAACGAAAAACCTTTGCTTCAGGTATTTCTGATAAAAGATATGTAAGCTATAAAGGGAATCGATACAAATATATATCTAAAAGCCATTCCTCAAAAGTTGGTAAAGGATATGAACAATTTTCTAAAGAAAAAAAATGTTCCAAATTACTAATAATAAGAAACATGAAAATTAAAACAATTCTGAGGTTTCACCATATACTCAGCAAGCTGATAAAGATGATAAAATCCAGAAACAGACAATGTTGGAGGGGTTATGGAAAGACAGGAACTCTAATATACTTTTGGTGATGCTATCAAGCGATCCAACTGTTCTGAGAAACAATTTGGAATTATGGGAGCAATACAACTACATTATCTATACCCTTTGACTTCATCATCCTACTACTGTAAATATACCTCAGAGGGGTCAAAACCCGAAAGAAAGGTCCTATATACACTAAAATATCCATATCAAGATTTTTTCAGCAGAAAAAACCTAAAAATAAGCAGGTGCCCATTGATTGGGGATACTTGAACAAACTGTATATATGAATGTAATGGGATATTACTGCACTACAAGAAATAATGAATTATTGGGCTACATAACAAGATGAGGAATTCTGAGAAGCAGTGGGAGACTTGGTTTTTTGGGGTTGTTTTCTTCCTATAAGCTCCGGGAGGGCAGGAATTGTTTCATGTTTGTCTCTGTTTCCCCAGCATCTAGCACAGTGCCTGGGGCAGTGCTTGATAAATGCGTGTAGATGGGCTGAATGAATGTAAAAAGCAGGACATCTGCTCCTCTCCAGCACCATACCAGCATTCCTGTTTTCCATGGCTTTTTTCTTGATTTTCTTTTTTAATTCAATGTCATTTTATTTTTAGATCCACATTCTCTTCCTCCTCACAGAGAAAGCAAGAAAAACAAAACCCCTGAAACAGGGCAAGACTTGTATAAACGGAAGCAGAACGAAAAACAGAACCAGCAGAACAATATACACACTGACTATAATAATGCAAATGAAAAAAGCATGAAAAAGTCTCAGATTCAATGCAACCACCAATCTAGGTTCACCAGGCCAGAAGCTGAAACAGACTTTCATTTTCTCAGTAAGGGCACTGGAAACTAAGCGCAGAATGATGGGAACACAGATGCTGTGAGAGTTGGTTTTTCTTAACTGTCTTTCCTTGTTACAACAGAGGATGTACTGGAAATAAGTATGGTGTTTTTCAAAAAGGCATCAATGTAACTTAACTTAAAAATTGGTAAATAAAGTTTTAAAGTAACTTATGTCCCATCCTCTCATTCCACTGCTTACGCCCCAAACCATCTATGATCTGTCCCACAGAGATTCGCTTCTTCGCTCACATTCATCAATCCCCACCCCATGCTGACCACACAGAAGGAGGGTTAGACAGTACCATCGACGTGGAGGATCCGCACTCCCCAGGATCGGGCATTGGCCAGGAGGCTGCTGCTGCCACCTGGGCTGCCACTGGGGCTACCCTGGAAAGAGGGAACAAAAGAGTCAGGTCCTCAAGATATCCCCAGGCACAAGAATCAGGAAAACAGGGCTTCCTAGACCTTCTTCATACAGTCACCTCCCAGACATCCATAAGAACTGAAAGGGACAATAAATAAATGGCAACACACTTAAAGTATTTTCCTTCCATAACCTGGAGGCATATGAAACAAGGAAGGAAGTGAGGCTCAGAGAGGAGAGGTGATTTACCCAAACTCACACAGCTGGTAAATGACACAGGCAGGACAGAGAGCTGCTTCTTCGGCGTTATTACCAAGCCAATTAGAACATGCACCTATGCAGCTGTCCCAGAAGTCTGAGTGCCAATTCAAAGTCTTAGGGCAGCTATTGAAGCCTCTTTATTCCACAGAGTTAATGGTAGTGAGTGAGCGAAACAATAGAGGGAAAGCGCCTCAGAAATAACTCGTGGATAACTGAGTCTGACGGTGATTTTTCTCCACTCACTGCATCCCAAAATCTAGCAGCTCACACAATACGTCACAGGATCAGAGATTTGGAGCTAGAATGGATGAGGCATCTAGGCCAACCCTCTCATTTTGCAGATGAGGACACTGAGGCAAGGGAGAGTTCAGTGACTTGTCCAAGGTCACAAAGGGAGAAAATGTCTGAAGTAAAATTTGAACCCAGGTCCTTTGACCCAGAACCACTCTACACTACTCACTCACTTGACTAGACGAAATGGAAAGCACATTTACTTTCCTTTTTTAGGTAAAAATCAGCAACATCTATCAAACCCACAGGCCCATATACCCCACGGTAGCTTTCAGGAGAGGCCAAAGAATTCAGGGCAGGAACATGCTTCCTGAGTTACTGCCCTTCCCAAGCTTGCCTGATTTCGGATGGCCTTTTGCAACAGCTCCTTCCCTCTGCTCATCGGAACCTGCCAGGAAAAAGGACAAAAATGAAATTTCAGAGCTGATGCTTACCTAACACCAGGTATAGTTTAAAAACTATGGTCTTGCTACACCTCCCCTACGATGGCATGTTCTTCACCCCAAGGTACAGTCACTGTTAAGGAGTGAAATGTAAAACCTCAATGTGACCGAAGACCAGATTTCCTAGCGAGCCAAAAGCAGAGCTGACACCTAAATACAGGCACTCCAGCTGTCAAATCCCATCCTGTTAGAAGGGCTCTGAGACAGTTACAAATAGAGCCATTCTTTAAAGATCCATATGGCTCAACTGTAAGACACAGAAGACCTTGCACAAGTAGGACTAAAACGTGGGTCTTTTAAATTCTATCCCAGAATTTCTGCCTTTATGATAACTCTACAATGATGCCAATCTGCAGTAAATTGTTAATGCCTTCCCATCTGCAATACACATCTGACCTGACCTGTGCCAATTTATGCCCAGGGAACATATCCAATGAGGTAATGACTGTAAAGTGCTAAGTAAATGCTAGCTGTTGTCGTTATTGTAAACTTTAGTATTGACCTAAGTTAGTTAGGAAGGTAATTAAGGTGACTTTTAGGGTTATCTGCATCATTGTTGGTGGCTCCAAAGTAAGACAAAGGAAGCCACTCCCCAGGGATCTTATCATACACACTCAGGCAACATACATGCCACTTCTTATGTAAAGAGGAATGGATCCGTCATTTAAGAGTTGTATGGATAAATACACTTGGGAGTGATAAGATACTGCAACCAGGGTCGCTGAGGGTTTCCAGGGTCAATGAGCTGTGATAAAACATTCATAGCCCCTGATTCAGAAAAGAGAAGTCTATCCCAAATGACAGTAGGAGCCCACCACCCTCCTTCTGGACAGAGCTCTTCCCCACCCCCAAGGCTATATAAACACACAAAGGAAGGTTCACATTCTCAGTCTCTCGATTCAGAAATTCTTACAGCATCTCTTGGCTTCGGCCCAAGCTTCTGGCCACCTTTAGGATCAGTTGGAGAGGTCATTTCCACCCGCCTTTTCCTAAGGCTCTCGAAGCCCTGGTGGCCCACTGCACTCTTCTCTGCTTTGGGCTCCCTGCGGCTAGTTATGATGTAGCTCACTTCCTTACTTAGAAAGCTCTCAATCACCTGCAAGCAGAGGGGGGAGAAAAGTGGTTTTAAAAAAAAGGTTGCAATTGCAGAATGGAAGCATCAATACCAAGGTCTGGGGAGGTAATTCTGCCTCTCATCAAGCCAGAAGTGAAGAAATGTCAATTCTTTGAAATAGTCTGAGGACAGCTTTGTAGAAAACTCCCAGCTAGAAAATATCAATCCAAACTATAAGCAAACAAAACAAAACAAAACCCAGTCAACTGTACAGAGATAATGCTTCTGACCCCGCAGTAGTAAGCCATGGATAACGAGTTGTTTTTTTGGGAATAAACATGAGTCTACACTGGGCCATCCATAGCTCTTCTCCTTTATGCTCCGACTTCCACATTATCTGTGAGAGAGCTGGCTATAACACTACTTAGTACACTGTCTGGCACATGGAAGATGCTTAATAAATGTTTATTGATTTTTTTTTTGAAAATTGGAACAGTTTTTGCTTTTTTTAAATGTGAAGTAAACTGACCCATATGAGAACTGAATCTCTAATTACGGCAAGACTACTCTTAAAAAGGAGCTTAGGAAAAACAAGAGAAGAAAAGGATATTTGGCAATTTGTGATTTCCAGTGGAAGAACCTCCAGTTCCTTTTTAGGTGGTGTTAGAAGGAAACAGAGTACTTTCAAATGGCATATTGAGATACTTGGTATTTTCATTCAGAAAACAGACCAAGGAAAAGTTCTGGCTGTTACTAATATAGATAACTGCACTGAATATGTGCAAGAATGAATGTAAAATCGGGCCAATAATAACACATACCTCCCAGAGCTATTTTGAGGGTCAAATGAAATAATATAAGGAAAGTGCTTTGCAAACCTTAAAGTGCTATGTAAATGTTAGGTATTATTATAATGCCAGAAGTTAGGTAGGAGAATCACTGTGATGAATGAAGAGGACAAAATCAGACTAATTCTGATCAGCAACTCTTTATTCCATTCCCCATTCCAAAGTTTCTTTGCTCAAATTTTCATTCCTACCAGTTTGATGGCAAGGAACCTTTGTACTTTGACCCAGTTTAGACAAAGCTTAAGCTTCCGTGTTTACTTGCTGCTGAGCCAAGCACTAGTAGCTCACTATGCTATCTCCAAAGACAAGAACCATATAGAGCCTCATGGGAGCTCTGACCTTAGCATGTGTCCATGTGACTTTAAACTCTGTTTAATATCTTTTTTCCAATTTAACTATTTGCTAAATCCAAAGTATACAACAAACTCAGTCCCAATCTTTTCGACAGTTTACCATTTGCATGATTTCACAATGCACCCCCTATCCCTAAACCCCACTTCTGCTCCTATACTCATCAGAAGCGATTGAGTGGCATACTTATAGACTATTTAATTAGCTTAAATTAATTTTGACAATCTAATGAGATATTTATGGGTGTGAATCACTAATCTAATCCCTCTCTAATTCTTAGTCCCAACAGGCACAAGACCTCCCCTTCCTCCCCTCCCCAAAAAAAGACAAATCTGTCACTCACTCCACCCAGCTGCTGGATAGCCCTCATCAGAAACTGGAGATTCTTGCCAGCAGGCAGATCCAAGTAGAAGGACTTTCCAGAAAGTGGCTGTCTCATTTCACCAGGAGGTTCTTTATGTTTTTTTCCTAACCAACTGATCACTTGAGCCCCTAGAAAAAAAAAGACAGTTAAAAAAGAACAATAAGCAAAATGTTTATGGGTACTAGAGTGTCCTCACTGACAAGATACTTGACTCATGCCTCCTTCTGCTAGTTTTCTCCTTGACAAAATGCTGACGATCACATTTGCACTCTCTTTCCCTACTATTTATGAGTTTCTTGGATGCCTCAAATGTTTAAAGTTACAATTCCACTTGCTTATATCATTGACTTTTCACAATCAAATATAAATTCTTGTTTGGCATTTAAAGCCCTTTACAACCTGGCCCCAAGCTACGTCTCTGGCCTTATGACACATTACTCCCTGCCCACATGCAGTGACTATTTTCTTGTTCTTCATCCACAGCTCTCCATTTCCCATCTCCACGGGCTGTCCCCCATGCCTGAAATGCACTCCTTCCTCTCCTGTGCCTCTGAGAATCTCCAATTTTCTACAATGTTTAGGACAAGCCCTTCGACCTTTTCTCATCTCCCTCCCCACCCCACTCCATATCATATCTATTTTGTATCTATACTTTATAAATATGCTATTCTCTGCCCTCTTCAACCCCCCCTTACTGCAAGTTCCTCAAGGGAAGAGCTCATTTCACTTCTGTCTTTGTATCCAAAGTGCCTAGCATACAGTAAGTGCTTAATAAATGATTACAGGCAGATAAAGCAGGAACCAGAGCTAAAGTTAAGGTTAGCTTTTGTTTCTGAATATATCTATCTGTCCTCATTTCTAACTATCCTCATCTTCACCATTTGCCTCAGACAAAAAACAACAGTCCTTTGTTGTCAAGAAACTTACTACTAAGAGTAAAACAAGGCATATAGGATAAAGAAATACAAAATAGCCTGAGAGAAGTGGAAGGAAGGGCTCCTCAAGAACATCTAATTTAATTCTTGCATTTTACAGATGAGGCAACTAAGGCCCAGAAAAGTGAAGCAAGTGACTTCCCTAAGATTAGGGCAGTTAGTGGCACATCAATGACCAGAGCCCAAGTCTCCCAACTTCAAGCCCAGAGCTTTCTACTTTCCTATACTACAAACCCAGTAAGGTAAAAAATAAATCCCTCTGTGAGGAGGCGCAGTGAATAGAGCCCTTGGCCTTGAGTCACCTTAAGACCTGAGTTCAAATATGGCCTCAGACACTTCCTAGCTGTGTGACTCTAGGCAAATCACTTAACCCTGTTTACCTCAGTTTCTCATCTGTAAAATCAGCTGGAGAAGGAAATGGCAAACCACTCCAGCATCTTTGCCGAGAAAATCTCAAATAGGGTCATGAAGAGAAGGACAAGACTGAATCGACTGAAAACAAGTCCATGATGAGTAGGCCAGGCTTCAACACCTACCTGAATGTCGAGGCAGGGGCTTGAGCCTCATCTCAGACATCAGCTTCCCAGGCTGGAGGACCCTGACCACACACCTGGGAAAGAAGAAGAGAGCAGCTGCTCAACACCCACCAGCCCCAGGCTCTGCCTGTCAGCCTTCCCCAACCTGGATCACCCCATCTGCGGTCCAGCTCACAGAGGCCAGAGGGTGCTCTCCTGCTGGTGGTCCTTCATGACCTCCTGACCTTCCCCCAGCCCACTCTGTCTCTTTCCTCCCTCAACCTGTGTTCCCCATGCCCCTCCTCAACCTGTGCTCCCCGTCTCCCTCCACAGCCCTGGCCCCCTCCTCAACCTGTGCCCCATCTCCCTCCATTCTCTTTAATCTGTGCTCCCCAGTCCCCTCTATGTCCTCATTATCATTACTCCGTGCTCCCATCCCCCTCCGTAGCCACTTCCCCCTCCCCAACTTGTGCTCCCCATCCCCCTCCATTCTCCTTAATCTGTGCTGCCAGACCCCTCAACTTGTGCTCCCCATTCTCCTTCTTGATTGTGCTCTCCCACCCCTGTTGCTCAGCCTGTGGTCTCCAGCCCCCTTCATGGGCCCAAGCTAACCCACAATTGATGCTCCCCAGCCCCTTCAGGTGCCCCCTCCCCCTCCCCACTGTGCTCCCCAAGGCCCCCCCCGACTGTCCTTCCTTCAATCCGGGTCCCCCCCTCCTGCTTCCCTTCCCCGTCTCGATTTCGAGGGCCGCGTTCGTTGTCCGGCTTCCTTCTTTCGCCTCCTACCTCCCCCGCGGCTCCGGGCCGGGCCGTCGTCCAGTCCCCCGCGCCCTCAGCCGCGGCTCTAAGTTTAAATTTCCCGTCCGCTCCGCCCCTAGAAACAACCCAACCACCGCGTGAAGAGGTAGGACGGCGGCCGCAGGGGGACAAAAAATCTCGGCAGACGACGCGACGCGCGCCCTCCGCTTCACTCCGCTCCCTGCCTTGGCCCCGCCTCTCCCGACTTCCCATTGGCTAAGATTTCTGCTTTGCTCGCCCCACCTCTTGTGCAAGACTGCGGGCGAGGCTTTAAAGTTTAAAGGGGGCGGGGCGGGCCGCCAGTGCGTCCCGTGGGGAGGGTCGTGATTGGGTTTCCAGCCCGTTACCTTGTTACCCTCCCCGCCCCGGGACGATGAGGAGGGCGGTGCCTCTTGGTTATTATCTATGAGGCCCAGGCGGGTTGTGGACGGATAATTGTGTGTGGGGGCGGAGGAGTTTCAGCAGTTCTTACCTGTTTCGTTTTACTCGAACTGAATCCCACCCATTCAAATACCTTTGGGCGTCCCTGAAGACCCTCTTCAACTCCCACCTCCAAGAGTTTTCCCTAAAGGCTTCCAGCCCACGGTGATCCCTGCCTTTGCCAGTGTTACTAGTGTGTGAGGGGGTGCTGATCAGATGATACAATATTTGTAAAGCTATTAGCGCAATGCCTGGCACATAGTAGGTGTTTAAGAAATACTTATTCCCTTACCTGCTTTTCTCCCCAATTGTTATCTATGCGCCATCCACTTAAGTCCTCTGTTCATCCTTTTATTCTTTAAAAAAAAAAGTTTTTATTTTGCCCCTCTCATTGAGCAAATTTGTTTAAAATAGTCAAGCATCTTTTAATTGTCTACTATGTGCCAGGCACTGTGCTTATCTTCCCTGGAGATTTAAAAAAAAAAAAAGACAAAAGATGATCCCTGCCCTCAAGGAGCTCACAATTTACTGGAGGAAACAACAAGCAAACTACGTATAAATAAGCTATAAACAGGATAAACTGGAGATAATAAAACCGTCATCACAGGCTTTCGAGGTCCAGAAAAATAAAATTCCCATATTAGCAGGGTCTGAAAAATCTATGTCTTTCTCTGCATTTTTGGCTGAATGTCATCCATTTATAGTTGAAAACTTTGCCAGCAGAACACAATCTCTAGCAGATTCTGCTAAAGTGGAAAGTCTTTTGAGTATTTGGCTGATGGACGACTGTGTCTACCCATCTAAGATCAGACTAAGATTGGGGAGGCTCAAAGTTGGCCTAATAGTGAATTTTGCCACCATAGCAACTCTCAAAGACTAGTTTACTAACTTGTAGAGGAGTCTGGATATGGTAGAGGGCTTATCCACAAAAGTCAAGTACTCAAGTACTTATTCATGTGTTCACATCTCCCTGAATGTTGTAGGTTTCTTAAGGGCAGAGACCAAGTCTCACTTTTCTTTGAATGCCTCATAATGCCTAGCACAGTGTTTGCATAATAGACTTAAGTGCCAGGCACTGTGTAAGTGCTTTTTTTTTTTTTAAGGCAATTGGGGTTAAGTGATTTGCCCAGAGTCCCACAGCTAGTAAGTGTCAAGTGTTTGGTCTGAAGTCAAATTTGAACTCAGGTCCTCCTGACTTCAGGGCCTACGTTGTATCCACTTCGCTATCTAGCTGCTCCTGTGTAAGTGCTTTTCAAATGTCTGATCTGATCCTTACAACCACCTTAGGAGGTAAGTACTATTATTTATCCCCATTTTAGAACTGAGGAAACTGAGGCAAACAGGTTAAGAGACTTGCCAAGATAACAAGAGCTAGTAAGTATCTGAGGCAGAATTTGAACTCAGAGCTTCCTGACTTCAGTCCCAGTATTCCATCCACAATACACTTAGCTGCCACTAAATAGATTATAGGGACAGCTAGGTGGCACAGTGGATAGAGTTCCAAGCCTGGAGTCAGGAAGATTCATATTTAGGAGTTCAAATCCGGCCTCAGACACTTATTAGCTGTGTGACCCTGGGCAAGTCACTTAACCCTGTTTGCCTCAGTTTCCTCATCTGTTAAAAGAGCTGGAGAAGGAAATGGCAAACCACTCCAGTATCTTTGCCAAGAAAACCCTAAATGAGGTCACAAAGAGTTAGACTCCACTGAAATGTCTCAGTAACAACAAGTAGATTATAGATCATAGATTTAGAGCTGGAAAGGATTATAGAGGTCATCTAGTCCCTCATTTTACATATGAGGAAACTGAGGCTCAGAGAAGTTAAATGATTTGTCCAAGGTCACATAGGTTATAAATGATGCAGGCAGGATTTGAAACCAGGTTCTCTGACTCCAAATCCAGGGTTATGGAAAGAATCTTGGATGTGGAGTCAGAAGAAGCAGTTCCAGATTCTTTTCAAATGTCTGATCTGATCCTTACAACCACCTTGGGAGGAGCACTGTGTAAGTGCTTTTTTTTTTTTTAAGGCAATTGGGGTTAAGTGATTTGCCCAGAGTCCCACAGCTAGTAAGTGTCAAGTGTTTGGTCTGAAGTCAAATTTGAACTCAGGTCCTCCTGACTTCAGGGCCTACGTTGTATCCACTTCGCTATCTAGCTGGAAGTTTAGCGACCATTTAGACCAAACACCTCATTTTACAGATGAAGAAATTGAGAGGCTGAAGGTCGGCAAGTGATGAAGCTGGAAGGAACAAAGCCTCCAGATTGTCAAGGCCTTTCAGTATAGGTCACTCTCTGCTATAGCAGGACATGGCTTGATGGGAACCAGAGTGGGAGATGTTTTGAAAAGGACAGAAATGAAGAGAAGTGTAAGGAGAACCCAGACACTGGAGTCAGTGTGACCTAGGTTAAATGGTGAAGTCAGCATTTTAAAAATGAAGGGCTCCTTCGTTTTTCTTTCTTGTCCCTCCACCCCCACCCCACCCCACTCATTTTGGTGATGCTCCTTTCCGAAGCACCCACAGTGCTCAGGATGCCCTGAGACACTCAGGAGAGGCAGCCCTCCCCACCGGCCTTTTCTTAGCCCTGCCCCTCCCTTTGTGGAACCATACCTTTTCTGAGCACAGAACTCCTTTTTTTAGATTATGATCACAGGCAATAATATGTGCCAATAGGGGAAAGAGCCCTGGATTGAGGGTTGGGATCTTGGGTTCTAATAACTCTTTTTTATTTTTTTTTTATTAATTTATTTTGATTTATCAATAATCACTTCCATATGCTTTTGAATTTAAAATTTTTCTCCCCCTTCCTCCCCACGACCCTTTCCAAGACGGCGCACAATCTGATATAGGCTATACATTTACATTCATATTAAACATATTTTCACATTAGTGATGTTATAAGTAAAAATTAAAACCAATAGAAGGAACCATCAGAAAGAGGAAGCAAAACTCAACAAAAAAGAAAAAAAATAGCAATTCAACTTCCATAGTTCTTTCTTTGGATGCGGATAGCATTTTCCATCACGAGGCCTCTAGAGATGTCTTAGATCCTTGTATTGCCGGGAAGGGTTAAGTTTATCAATATTAGTCATCATGCAACGTGGCTGGTATTGTGTACAACATTCTCCTGGTTCTGCTCACTTTACTCAGCATCAGACCATATAAGTCTTTCCAGGTTTTTCTGAAGTCAGCCTGTTCATCATTTCTTACAGCACAATAGTATGCCATCACATTCATATACCACAACTTGCTCAGCCATTCTCCAATTAATAACTCTTTTTTACATACGGCAGCTAGATGGGGAAGTGTAGAATGATAGTCCTGTAGTCAGGAAGACCCAAATTCAAATCTAGCCTCAGACACTTAACTAAGCTGTTTGCCTCAGTTTCCTCAACTGTAAAATAGGGATCATAATAGCACCTATTTCCCAGGGTTGTTATGAGGATCAAATGAGATAATAGTTGTAAAGTGCTTAGCACAGTGCCTGGCACATAGCAGGCACTATATAAAAGCTCGTTACTGGAGAACCACTGTACTATACCATGCTGTCTCTCAATAATGCTAGCTGAGGGGCAGCTAGGTGGCACAGTGCATAGAGCCCTTGCCCTGAAGTCAGGAGGACCTGAGTTCAAATGTGACCTCAGACCAAACACTTGACACTAGCTGGGTGACCCTGGGCAAGTCACTTAACACCAATTGCCTAAAAATAATAACAATACTAGCTGAAAAAAATAAAACAAACAAAAAATAATAGCTGACTCTTAAAGGGAGAGAATTTGGAATTCAAAATTTTTAAAAATGAATGTTAAAATTTTTTTACATGTAATTGGGGGAAAATAAGACATTAAATTTAAAATAATAATAATAATAATAATAGCTGACATTTGGATGGCATTTTTTGGATCTTATCTCACATTTTATCTTCACAACAGCCCTGTGAGATATCACTTTACTACTGGTGGGGATATAAGACACCAGTCCTTACCCTGGCCAAGCTTCCTTTGACTTGTGACCCTCTTCCATGTGTTCCCTGGCCACACTTACTCTCCATATATGTTCCCTTTCTCAGCGTGTATACTTTTTATTAATTTTGGTAGACTGTCAAATAAAATTTCTTTTGTCTTGCATTAGCAGTTCTCCAGCTGGTCTGATAAAAGAAATATCAGTGGAGGTAATGAAGTAATATTTGTTAAGTGTTTAGCACAATGTCTGGCACATAGTAAGTGCTATATAAATTTATTATTATTAATATATTATTAAATATACCAATATATTATAATTGTGAACTATTGCTTATTGGTATAATTATTAATGCATTGTTGTTGTTATTCTTATTGTCGAGGAAGACAAAAGACTGCTTTCATCTTTCCAGCTATCTAGATCTCATCAATGTGAGTTTTTCCCAGGAGTCACCTTAGGGGCACTGGCCCCCTTCCAATGGCTAATGGAGAAAATAGTCAGATATATGAATTATCTTTAAGTGTTGCTATACCTTGATGACCTCACTGTCTTTGGAAAGGCACTGGAAGAAAAGACTAATGAAAGTGTTGTACCAACAAAAGAAAGTTGATATGAATGAGCAGAAAAGCATTTAAGTACTTACTATATGCCAAGCACTGGGGATAAAAATACAAAAGCAAAGACAGTCCCTACCC
The DNA here is from genome assembly GCF_900497805.2 of Vombatus ursinus. Classification (NCBI taxonomy): domain Eukaryota; kingdom Metazoa; phylum Chordata; class Mammalia; order Diprotodontia; family Vombatidae; genus Vombatus; species Vombatus ursinus. The sequence goes on along the minus strand of NW_020954579.1, from coordinate 7,606,599 downwards.
TCAAGGAGCTTATATTGTAAGGGGGAAAACAAATAAAGGAGAGGTGGGGTAGGGGTAGGGGCACTTTGGTTCAAAAGTTACAGGGGTAGTAAATGGGGACAGAGAGGAGTAGATTGATGTGCTCCATCCACATCTGCAATGACAGAGTTGATTCAAGTATAGCTCATGTTTCCAGAACTATTGAGGAGGTGAGCAAGGAAGGAGATGATAAGTGCTCGGTGGGAAGGCTATGGAAGAGCTGGTGGGAATGCAGAGGGAAGCATGACTGGGGCTTTCCTGAAATAATGTTCTGAGAGGTCATCACAGATCTGGAGAGTGGGGCTCCAGGGCAAAAGTTCCTCTAAGACAATGGTGTCCAACTCAGAGAGAAACGAGAATGACTAATCAATCAGTCATAAGGATCCCTGCAGGCTATGTATCGACTTATTTTTAAAATGTAATATTATTTATGTCTTACTGTATTTTTATTTATTGCATTAAATATCTACCAATTACATTTTAATCTGGTCCAGGCCACATTCAGGAGTGGACAATTCAGGACAACTTTGTTCTAAGGCATGGTCTCTCGTACAGGTAGCATGTTTGATCTGAACTTGTCAATTGACAAATGCCAATTTTATAGAGCCCCTTTAATTATATGACATAATTATGTTAATTATGTGACATACAGTATGTCAACAAGGCATGATCACTGATGCAGGAATGGTAGTTCTCCTGCATTGGCCACATCCACAAAATCTTTGGTATACAGGGACTTTTCTAGTATTGGGCAGTTTTTATTTATTATTTCTTAAGAACTATGCCTCTATTGAGGAACCACTGAATGAAATGAAATCTGAAACACTGAATAAAATCATTAAATGATTGAAAAGACTCAGAGGCAGAAGGTCAAGAAATGACATATTCCCGGCCCTAAAGTCAGGAGGACCTGAGTTCAAATCTGGCCTCAGACCAAACACTTGACACTTACTAACTGTGTGACCCTGGGCAAGTCACTTAATCCCAATTGCCTGAAAAAGATAAAAAGACATATTGCAGTGAAACTTACAAAGTTATTTGGAGATCAATGGACAGGAAAACATGGACAAGTGTTCAGAAACATGGTCAACTGCCCCCCACACGTTCCCAAAATGGTTGATACCACCCCCTGGGGGGGTGCTGGAATGATCCAGGGGGTGGGAGTAGTTTGAAATGATGCAAATTAAAAAAAAAAAAACAGGAAAGGGTTAAAGAAATTAGATGGGGGTGCTGCTGAGTAATTTTTTTTAAAGGGGGCAGTAAGTCAAATAAGTTTGAGGACCTTAAGGAAACCTTTTGTCCTGCACACAAGATGCCAAAACTGATTGAGAGTCAGTGTGGTCCAGTACAAAAGCACTGAAAATTCTGCTGGACCTTGTTCAGAGCCTTAGTCACCTCCCCTGTAAAACAGACATAATAATACCAATGACAGATGGCTAGGTGGCGCCATAGGGCACAGAATGGCAGACCTGGAGTCAGGAAGACTCACATTCCCCTGGGCAACTCACTTAACCCTGTTTGTCTCAGTTTCTCATATGTAAAATGAGCCAGAGAAGAACATGGCAAATAACTCCAGTATCTTTGCCAAGAAAACCCCAATGGGGTTATAGAGTCAGACACGACTGAAACGAATGAACACCACCACCAATGATACCTGCTAGGATTGTTGTGAAGATTAACAGAGATAGTGCATGCAAAGTCCTTTGCAAAACTTAAGTCATAGGTAAAGAGTTACTGGCATTGACATATGGGAGTTTTCCTCTATTTTCACACATCTGCCCCTTTTCCAAGGGTGCTGTATGAGCATCAATGCCCAAATTCCTCCCAGAAGTGTAGCCTAGTCTGGGCCATATGGGGTCAAGACCCACAGTTTAAGGTGCAGAAGGGGACCCAAGTGGAAAAAAAGTTTGAGAAGCCTGGGCCTAGAAGAGCTAGTCTTAGTGCAATCTCAACATTAGCCACTGGGTGTCACTCTGAGCTCAGCCTATGTCCCAAGTCCACAGGCCTATTTCCAAGGGTTGGAGTTGCAATTTAAGATTGGATTGTTTTTGCTTACATAGAGAAAAGCCTTTATTTCAAACAATACCTTGATCAGTGAAACCATGCTTTTCAAGTGTTCTTGAAGCTTTAATGGACTAATTGGCCAGGGCGAATGTGTCTGAACCCATGGATAGTCTTTTCTAGGTGCTAATTAGCTAGGACACACAGGTTTGAACTTGCAGGCAGTTTCTTCTACACTCATGATTGATCTTGGAGGCAACTTGGCCTTAGTACATATTTAAGACCCTTAGTGGCCTCAGTTGTGTTGTCTGAAGGGAAGCCTGTAATGGGCTGGTTCTCATACGTAACCTAAAGTGATCCTGTCAGTGAAATTGGAAGGTGGTGGTTATCTCAGTTTTTTCAGGATAGTTTCCTCAGCCTGGTTATGAATAACTATCTCACAGGTCCAGAGTGCTGGACCTGGTGTCAAGAAGACTGGAATTCATATGCAGCCTCAGGCACTTACTTGCTCTGTGACCCTGGGCAAGTCATTTAACCTCAGTCTTATCTCAGTTTTCTCAACTGTAAAATGGAGATAATAATAGCACCTATGTCCCAGGGTTATTGTGAGGATCCAATAAGATATTATTTCTAAAGCACTTTGCAAAGCTTTAAAGCATTACATAAATGTGAGTTATTATTATTATTACTATTCTGAAAATGACCTTGACAAAAGTTACCATTACATGACAGTGAGGGTTTGGGTGGGTTCCAAAGCCTTTTGTAAAAGTTACCAAAAAAAAAGAAAGAAGAAAAGAAAAAACAAACCTGTAGAACTTTTAGCATGCAAAGTGCTTCAAAGAATACTATTAACTCAGGGGCAGCTACATGGCACTGTGGAGAGAGCTCCGGCCTTGGAGTCAGGAGGACTTGAGTTCAAATGCAGCCTCAGACACTTGATCCTTACTAGCTGTGTGACCCTGGGCAAATCACTTAATCCTGATTATAATACGAATGTTTCTTCTACTTAGAAAAGCAATCTCCCAGAATGGCAGTTGCATTTGCATTTTCAGTAGGTAGTAATGATAATGACAATATAATCCCCCTCAAAATTCAACAAGTCAGTCATTGGATGGGGTGGAGAGGTAAGAAAGGGGCCAGCAGAGAAGCATTGGTATTTGTAAAGTTACTGTTAACAGCAGCTGTGAAGGCAGGAACCCAGAAATGCTGGTGAATTGCCCTCTTCTGAGTTCAAACCTGGCACTACGTATTTACTAGTTGTTTGACCCTCGGCCCACTAACTTAACCACTGTCTGGCTGAGTTTCTTCAACTGTTAAAAAAAAAATGGGGATAATAATAGTACCTACTTCTTAGTGTTGTTGTGAGGATTCAGTGAGATAATATTTGTGAAGAGTTATTAGCACAGTGCCAGGTATATAGGAGGCACTTAATAAATGCTTGTTTCCTTCCTTCCATGACAAAATTAGAAACAAATCTTGCCAGTTATACACAAGGGCTTCATGATGCATTTTGTTATTGGTAACTTCAGCTCCAAAACACACAATGACATATTGTTGACTGCTATAAGGCAATTATAAAAACTAAACTTCATCCCTAAATCTAGACAAAATGAGATAGGAAATTTTTGAGCTTTAAATCTGAAGAATGAAAAGCTATATTCATGGCAAATCTTCACTTAATGCAAACTATAGACATTATACCTAATAATGAAATGGATGATAAATATAATACCTCTTTCAAACTATTTCAAAATGTGGATGAGCTTACTTAGAACGGAATTTCAAAAGAACTTTTTTGAATTTGATAGCATGACTCCCCAACTAGAACAGCAATTATATCAAAACAGACTAATTCTTTTTAAAGATGAAAAATGCTATAACCATCACAAACACATTCTCCCACAAAAATATCTCAAGACTTGTACAAGGTTCCAAATGTTCCAAAGTGGGCATGGCCAACCATGATCTCTCCTCATGGTGACCACTTCTGTTCTAATAAGGCAGGGCTAGGATCTAGCTTTGGGTTCCTGATTCCAAGAGCTCAGCTGGCTTGTGATTCCCTCTTCTGATGTGGTTTAAGGGTTCAGGGGTCCTGGGACCCCAAACTCACAACATGTGGGTCCTGCCCAAAAGAATTCAACCCAAGCCTTCTTTCAGCCAAAGACAAGGTTTATTAGAACATCCATCATATTGGGCAGACTCTTAAGGAATCTGAACATTAGTAAACTATTGGTTAGATTTTAAGAATCTGAGCCATGGCCAGATTTTAAGAATCCCAGTTTCTTAATGGAGACAAGATGGATTTTATATATAGAAAGACTGTGGGCGGGATCTAGGAGTGGCCAAGTAGTCCATGAGGTAATAGAATTACCAAGGGTGGGAAGTGGCCTGGGGCCATAAGGAGGCAAGACAATGGAGGGGAGATTGGGTGTAGCCACAATGAAAGGCCGGTTGATGGGATTATAGCCTCAGGGGAAAGCCAGAGATTTGACCTAGTGAGAAAGTCTAGGGTTTTTCCTTTCTGGGGTCTAGATCCCATCCTCATCATTTCCAACCCCCCCATTTTTTTTTTTGAGCATGAGTTAACTTCAGGTCTATTTGCAGGAGTTCAGTATAAGTTTCCTTGTACAGCTCACACTTTCCAATCTTCTGGCTCCTCCTCTTCCTCTTCTCCCATTTTCATCAGCTTTCCCCTTCCCCTTTACCTCAGCATGGGGCTTCTTCCCACTGCCTCCTCCCATCTGTTTGTGCCATTTTGGACCAGATGGAGAAACCTAATTGTTTCTTTATCATTAATCTTTCCAGAGCCCTGTCCAGAGAGCTGGGCTTCTCAGGTCTTTCATATTGTCCTCTGAATCAGCAGCTTTTAAAACATAAAGACCTAGCAGAAGAAATAAAAATCATTCAGTTATGACTTCAATAATTACACCATCCCCACCATTCAGCTTGCCACTAGAGTTGAACTAAGAATACAACAGTATCCCTTCTGAATAACAGAAAATGAACTTACATCCCAATACTTTTTTTCATCTACAAAAAGCAATTATTTTATTCAGACCCCATTTAGTACCTTTCTCACCACACCTTCCTTTTGCCCTTCCCCTAACCACCCTGGGGACTGCTCTGACCCTACAGGATGGCCCAGATCCTATGGAATAGCAGGGCAGGGAAAATGGAAGGAAGACTGACATATGATAGGGTTGGAATATGGGCCACATGGCCAAATCTCTGGCGTTTCCCTGAGGCTATAATCCCATCAACTGGCCTTTCATTGTGGCTACACCCCATCTTCCCTCCACTGTTTTACCTCCCTATGGCCCCTGGCCATTTCCCACCCTTAATATCCTAGCTAGGCTCCATTCTCCCTTGGCCATGCGGTCTAGGTCCCAGGAGTTCTGTTCACCCCAGCTTACTAGCCACTCCCATCCAGATCTCCTTAGGCCCTTCCTCCCTTCACCCCAAACAACTTGGCCCCTCCTAGATCCCTCCCACAGTCTTTCTGTATATAAGGTACATCTTGTCCCTATTAAGAGGCTCTGATACTTAGAATCTAGTCAATAGCCCATAGATGTTCAGATTCCTTAAGAGTCTAGCTGATATACTGAATCTTCAATAAACCTTGTTTTTGGCTGCAAGAAGGCTTGGGTCAAATTCTTTCGGGCAGGACTCTGGTATTATGATTTTGGGATGCCAGGACTCCTAACCTCTAGACCGCATCAGCTATTCATACCACTTAGATGAGTTGAGAGTCACCAACTACAAGCCTTCTGATGCGACAGAAGACCATTAAACCTTACCTTTCTCCCCTATTCTGCCTCTGAAAGTCCTCCAAGGCCCTATGGCTATGCCCCCTAGACATCTAGGCACTGTCATCTGACCTCTTATGTACCTTAAGGACACATGGGCCTTGCAATCAGACCCATTTATCCACCCTTAGCACCTCCAGACCCTTTCATTCCCTGCAATTGAATTTTTTTGTGTATTGTCTCTCCTAACTGAAGTGTGAGCTCCTGGACAGTATGGACCATCTCATTTTTTTCTCATTTGTATCTTAAGGAAACAGACAAAGCTGCCCTCACCTCCTCTAGTTTAAAGCCTACTATACTAGGAAAGTATGTAGGGAAGAAAGTTGAGGTCCCAGAAACAGGACTGGTTACCAGACTTGTGTTAACTAGACTTTGAATAGGAAAACTTCAGAGCTAATTAAGGTTATCATTGCCTTTTCCCAAGCCCATAAAGATCTCTCCCCATCCCCAAAAGCAATGAAGGTAATGAGAAGGAAAACAATTCTTGGATTACTTCAATTAATGGAATTTAGGTTCTTTCTTGTAGTTAGGTCCTTCATTCTTGAAGAGGACCAATGACATCAGGAGGGTGATGGCTTGACTTGCAAGTGAATTGGATTTAAGTGAGGCAAGGCTACGAAAAGGCAGCAGCCTCACTCTCTCCTCCAGAGTCATCAGAGTCCAGTGGTAATATATAGGTCAGGAAGGCTAGGGATGGCATCTGGGAGGCAGAAATTCTTCTATAAGAGGAATTGAATGGTTTTAGGAAAATGATTCTCTGAGGTTGTGTGCATAGAATTAAATGAGTATTCTTCTGTTTGATGAAGCAAACTATTACCTGAACTGTTTCCTAAACTCTTTGTGACTCTGCCTCAATTTTACCTTTCTTGTGTCCACAGGGCTTAACATAGTGCCTGGCTCATAGTAGGAGCTTATTAAATGCTAGTTGAGTGACTATGTGTACCAGTCATCCTGGCCATTTCTGCTAGTTTAGGAAAAGAAGAAGCTAAAGAAAGATTAGGATTATAGGGTGGAAGTTTTCCCTACAGTGGGAGTTTTAAGGATATCTTAAAAAGCGAGAGAGAACACTCAGAGAAGAGGAAGGTGATGAGCCTTCCCACCATGTGGAATACCAGTGACATCACCCTCTCTTCTACCAAGAGACTAAAATAGCAAGGTATATGACTGTGCTTTTGTTTTTAATCTCCAGTGCTGGAACTCTAAGGGGACCCACACACACATATGAGAAGGAACTTGTCTCCCCTTTCCTTTCCTTACTTAAAATGAGTGGGACTGGCATCTGTATCTAAGTATGGTCTTTAATTCTATTAAACACTACATCAGACTGATTTAATCTTCTTTCTCATAAATATTTGTACAACATGAGTGTGTATGCAGGCTCCAGGAGCCACAGAAGAGAATGACCTTTCCTAATGCAGTTCTGGGATCCCAGTCTCCAGGTCACTTGTTAGAGATTTCACTCTGTAACTGGAACAAGAACAGAATTATTAAGGACCTAGTGCCTTTTAGATCTGCCTCTTGAGACTACAAGCCTAATGCAGCCTTAGGGTTACATGTGAAATATACTGGGACTTCACAATGACTTGTGATTTAGGGAGCTGTCCAAGGGATTGAGGGAACTGTAAGTTTGGTCATTTCTCTCTCTCTCCAAGCAGAAAAATGGTAAGATATAGAATAACCTAAAATTAGTAGAAAATTATTTCTGACAGATTTGTGCCCATGACACAGAGTATGTAGTACAGCATTTGTTTCTTCAACAATTCCTAAAATTTAGCGTAGTACTTGGACACTATAAGCACTTAATAATGCTTTTGCACTCATTCATTCACCTGTTCTATAGAATTTTAAATATAAAATAATAATAGCATAATAGTAATTTGAACTCCCTGGAATAAGATAAGGGCATAATGGGGGAGGAGGGGCAGTCCAAACAAAAATCCAAACATTGTTAACAAAACATAGTGCTCATCACCCCAAGGCAACAATAGAAAGATGAATGCTTCCTCCTCAAAAAACAGGAAATGGATTTAGAGATCTTCTTAAAGCACATTATAAACAGGCAGAGATATTTTTGGAAAAAAATGAGTTCACTTCACAAAGCAATAGTAAAGGCTAAGAACAGGTACATTCAAGTGAATTTGTCCAATGTAACCCAATGAGTTTAGGAGACTATTTAATGTCATGGAATCAAAAGGCCCACCATGGACAAACATTCACATGAATCCCATCAACAATATGTTGACAAAGTGTGAAACAAAGTCATGAGAATTTATTTACAGAAATGGAAGGGCATTTTTTTAGGATTAGGTAATTGTCACTATAAATTATAGAAAGATTATCCTTAAGGACCTGGGGGTTAATGATTGATGGAAATCATGCAGTAAAATGGTGGAAATTGCAGGTTGCAGAGTTTACCATCATCCTTATCATCTTGTGCGTGCTTAGAATTGCCCTGAAAATGCTTTTAGTAGGTCTGCAGAAGATGAGCTCCCATCCTACCACTTGAATTCAACAATGAGAAGAATGAGATAATAACTACAATTACTTATAGAAGTACCTTTAGAACAAACAGAAATCACTTTACAGAGCAACAGTAAAGGCTGACAACAGGTATACCTCATGGACTTGTGAAGCGCAACCCAGGCCTAGAAAGAATCCTTATTATAACATACCAGCCAAGTGGTCATCAGGCCTCTGATTGATGTGGGGAACCCCCCCCCACCTCTCAAGTCAGCCCATTTCATTGGAGCGCTTTAATCGTTATAAAGTTTTTCCTGATGCACATATCTTTGACATGATGGCCTTTCCAATCCTGGAAGCAATTATCTTGTCCCTCTTGAGTGGGATGTCCCTATGAAGACTTCTCAGTGTAATTAAGGTTTGGAATAAGACTATTCTGAATTTGGAAAAGTTTAGAAGGCAGAATAGGATAAGTATAGATTTCTATAGTTCCCTTTTACTTCCAGTCTTACATCAGTAGTTAAAGATTGTCAAGTCTGAAACCTCTTCAAACTGTGAACTCAAGTTTAAAAATCCCCAGATCTTTTTCAGACAAACTCTATTCTAATCATGCCTCTCCAATCCTGTGTTTGTGAAGCTGATATTTTTTTTTAAACCAGTGGTACGACTGCCTAAAAGACTATTTTATGGAGAACTCACACAAGGCAAGTACTCACATAGTGGTCAGAAGAAGCGATAAGAGGACACTCTCAAGGTCTCTCTTAAGAACTTTGGAGGGGCAGCTAGGTGGTGCAGTGGATAGAGCACCGGCTCTGAAGTCAGGAGGACCAAAGTTCAAATCCGACCTCAGACCAAACATTTGACACTCACTAGCTGTGTGATCGTCGGCAAGTCACTTACCCCCAAATGCCTAAAAAAACAAAACAAAAAAACAACAACTTTGGAAATGATTGTGTGACATGAGAGACTCTGGCACACGACTGCTCAACATGGTGTGCCCTCATCAGAGAAGGTGCTGTGCTCTATGAGCAAAACAGAATTGAAGTAGCTCAAAAGAAATGTAAGCTGTGCTAATTTAGAGAATCCACCCCAAATGTTCACATGGACTAGACTATCCGTGCCCAACCTGTGGTAGAGCACTCCAAGATCATATTGCTCTGATAAGCCATAGTCAGTCTCATTGTAACTTGACTTTAATACAGTGATGTCATTTTGGTCCTCTTTGAGAACAAAGGACAACAAACAATCCCTATCCCTAATGAATTAATTTTATTCAATTTAGCCCAGAGCTAGAGAGTCAAGATCTCTTTGGATTCTGACTCTGTCATCTAGTATGTAAACTATCACTCTCACTTTTTGTCATTATTGATTTAAATGACCATACTGTTTTTGCCTTTATCCAAGTCACTGGTAAAAATAACTGATCTAATATTTTCCTTTACAAAACATTATTAACTTTTGTTTTGATATGACATATCCCACCAATCTCCTAGTGTATATTTCTTATAACCATCAGGCTTCTTTGTTGTTTGTTTTTAGTAAAACTTGTGCTCCGGTGGCCTACACAGGTAGAATTCAATCCAGGCGAAGCCCTCCTCATCACTCTACTTTGGCACATGTTACCCCTACCTCCAACTGACCCTGGGAAATTTCTGAATAGAGCTCACGTAGAGGTCTCCACCAATCCACCAATGTGTTTACACACATTGTTCTGTATAAAGGTTCTACATAAGCACTCAGAATAATAATAAATTTTAAAATATAAATATAAATAATAAATATATCGAGCACAGGGCAACCTTTATTTCATCCTACAGAAAATTAAAACAAAACAAAACAAAAGACTCACAAGTGCTCATAAACATTGTAGAAAGCAAAGGTCCCAGCATATCTAAAAACAATCCATCCAATTCTTCTCCTTCTCAGACTAGATGTGCACCTTTCCCAGGGCCCTAAACCACCACTCCAGACTTACACTGTTACCCTCAGAAGGAAAATGAAGTGAGAGTTCTGAGAGGGGCAACTCCCACTTTCCTGAGGGTTTTAACTCCCTGGGGAAGGGAAACACACTGAAGGTTGTTAGAGTGGTACCACCCTTCCCACTATATCTGCATTGTTTGAATAATACCTCATGGTAACAGTGGAAGGAAAAGTCCAAGTCTCTGGATTTCTTGGATCTTGGCTTAGTCTCCCAACCATTCCTCTAGCTTTTGGGCCACAGCAGTCCAATTGTTTTAGCCAACCATTTCTAGTCAACCACTTCATCCCTAATTTAGTGACTTTGAGCGGATAGTGAGCCAAATGGGCAGGGCCACATCTTCCAAGGCAGAGGCAAAGTCCCCAATAAAGGGTTTTTTTTGCCCTCCATAAAGTCATTAAGTCTATTAGGGAACTCCTTTGATCAAGACCCTATGTTATGTAACACTCTTTATATTGATAGAAATTTAATTTTGACAATATGGTATTAACATCTCAGAGTAGACACTCATTATCCTAAGACCAGGAAGGAAGAAACACAAAACAGGCAGCCTAAAACAAGATTTATGCTTGCTGGTCTAGGACATGTGCTTTAGACATGTGCTCAGAGCTGAATGGAGGCTGAGGTGCTGGTCAGGGCAAGACACCCCTCCCCCAACCCACTCCTGGAGAAGTAGCTCCAACAATCCTGACATGACTTGCAGCTAGAAAGGAAGAAAGTGATGAAAGGCTGCCTCTGCCCCTTTATACATCTACTGAGTCATCAGCCCTTAGGGCTCTGTAGCCAACAAGGGGCCTCTGCTTCTTCTCAACATGAAAGCCCTTGAACCTCTAGCGACACATGGCTAGAAGCAGGCCCCTAACTTCCCTACATAGTAGTAAACTTGTTTGATTGATTGAGCTATCTATGCTCTCCCATGCCTGTGGACTAACAACATACACATGAAAGATGGTAAGTGGTGATAATGATGTTAAAAGTCCTAACTGAATTGAGCTGGAAGCTTTACCTTGAGGAAGAAGCACACAGCCTCAGGAACCCAAAATATTGCTTTGACTACCAGACTGGAACTAGCCTCTAACCTGTGGGCGGCCAGAGCCAAACAAAGCAGGCTAGAGACAAGACAGTCAGGAATCAAACAGAAATGTAATTTCAAAGTGAAGAAAACAGGTTTGAAAACCAAACCAAAGTCCCCTTGAGAAGGAGGGCTTGTGGCTTGTTGCAGAGGTAGAGTTTTTATACATGAAAACTACAAGAAGGTGGGACTCAACACAGTCATTCTTAGGTCTTAAGTAAACAGTTCCCACAGCAGACCTATGTGTGCAGGCATTTTGGGGACATTATAGACATTCTTGGGTCCTGTGCGAACAGTCCCTAAGTTATTAGAATTGTTGAGCCTTGTGATTATCTCAAAATCATAAGGGTTGTTGAGCCTTGTGATCATTCAGCAAGGTACAGAACCAGAATTAGCAAGGCAGGAATAGGAGTGAAGCCCCTGCTTCAGTTCACTTAGCAATTTATAAGCACAGGAATTGTTCAGAGCATCAGGAGAGGTGATTGATCACTTTCTGCTGTGGCATGTTGGGTGTAGCTCTAGCTCTCAGGCCAGAATCCCCTGGGAAACAGGGGAGCTCCAACAAATCTAAATAGGTATTGATTAATATGGAAATTATAAATCCCTCGGTGAACACCTGTTGCTGGTCAATGCAATACATTTTGCCAGAGGGTGAGATCTTCCCAAGGGTGAGTACAAAGGACTGTTGTTATGCTAAGCTCAGGCACAGCCTGCTTGCTGGGCCTTAGCTCTGGAAAACTGGATGTCTCCTAATATCTTGACACTTTAAACTCAAGAGGCTCTTTGTCCCAACTAAGAATCAAACTAATCTGTTTGACTCCTGACTGTCCTGTTTCTAGACTCTTTGGTTCCAGCCACCTACAGGTTAGAGGCCAGTTCTGGTCTGGTTGTCATTTAAATTGGTGTCAGAAGTGCGACTGGATAGAACAGGGCCAAGTGGACTTTCCAGTACCAGTGGGAGTGGACTTTGCCACTGGAGATTTCTCCAGAGTCTGACACCACCCCACCCACCTACCCACCCATCCCCTTCTCTGGTAAGTCTGCTGCTCTTTCCTGGTTCCAATCCTGGGCTCTTGCTTTTGGTTGAGCTCAGTGTTCTTTGTGAGGAAAACTTCAAGGTTCCTCCCAAGACCTGGTTCGTTTAGGGTCTCTCTGGTAAGGATATCCTTTCTTAACTGCACACCTCTGTCAATTGGCCTCTCTGTACACCTCTGTATAATTAAGGCCTCTCTGCACATCTCTGCAAAATCGCAACTCTGTGTCTAACTACACACCTCACTAACTTGTGTGTCTCAGCCAAACTGGTTCTGTTTGTATCTGTCTTCTCATTTTTTCTGTTTCTCTGTTTTTGTAAAACGTAAAATGTCTGTGGCATGTTTGTGTTGTGAGCCAGATTCTGTTACCCTGAAAGATTTAAAATGCAGCCAGCCATAAAAACTTCTAAAAGCTGTAGCCAGAGAGTTTAGAACACTGGAAAAGATTAATGAACTTTCATAGCTGAAGCAATTGTCCCAGTAAGCAGGGCTAAACCCTCACTTTAGGCTTTCCTTGGGAGGTTAGGTTATAAGAAATGAAAAAAAACCTGTAAGACACTTCTTTCCTATCATTTCAGCTTTGGCTGTGTTGGAATTTAGAAATAAAGTCAGATAGTCAAAGTTTGTAGGACTATTAAAAACCTCTTAGCAGATTTTGGAAGTTTGAAGGTTTATTATTTTAAGATTGCAGGAGAGAACTCCTGAGACTTTGGGGTAATTCCAAGAACTTACTCCCTTCTGAAATATCTTAGCAAGTTTTGGGGTATCACTCTGTAGAATTTGTTCTAAGGAAAAATGAGGTTTTGCAAGTAAATGGCAAGATTAATAGCTTCATTGTTCTAGGGCACAGGTGGGGAACCTTTGGCCTCAAGGCCACAAGTGGCCCTCTAGGTCCTCAAGTGCGGCCCTTTTACTGAATCCAAACTTCACAGAACAAATCCCCTTACTAAAAGGATTTATTCTGTAAAACTTGGACTAAGTCAAAAGGCCAAACCTAAGGACTTAGAAGGTCACATGTGGCCTTGAGGCTGCAGGTTCCCCACTCCTGTTCAAAGGCAATGAAAGTAATTTTAAAAGTAATCCCAGAGTGAAGAAAGAAAAAAAAAATAGGTAAACAGTTTGCATTTTATAGTAATCTCATGTTAACCTTTCCTTGACATTCCTAACCACGAAAAGTGAAAAGACTCTCTGAACCAAAGAGACTCTTGAGACTCCCCGGGACCAAAAGACCCTCTTCCCATTACCCGCTCTCATCTCAGATCAGATTCCCAAATATAGGTGTTTTTAAAAATGCTGGAAAAATGTTGGGAAATTTGAATTATGTTCTGCCCCTCCAGCTATGCAGTTCAAAGCTCCAGAGGCCACCGGCTGGGGAGGGGGGCAGCAGCTGCAGCAGGGGCCCCCCACTGGCAGTGGCCCCAGTGGCTCTAGGCATCCTGAAACCTGCTCCTCTATGTAAGCCTGGGGGCATCACCCAGGTATACATCCTGCCCCAGTAGCTACAAATGGCCCCAGCCACATCAGTGCCTGGCCCCAAAGCTGCAGCTGTCCAGAGCAGTAAGGGTATAGGGTCAAGCCCCATGGCTAGCATCCACTTTGCCCTGCCACCAGGAACTACCACCAATGGGAAAGTCCTGGCACCAGCCACCCCAGTTCTAGGAAGTAAAGACAGCTGTACCTTCTTTGATGTTTCTTTCCTTGAAGGTGCCCTATTACTCCTCTCTGCATCCCCCAATTGTAAGCTGTTCTAAAGTGACAACACTTTCATATGTGTGTGGATATAAAAAACCTCAGCAAGAAATTCATTCTTTTTTTTTTTTAACAAATTTTTCTTTTTAAAAAAAATTTAGAACATTTTTATTTAAAATTTTGAGTTCCAAATTCTATCCCTCTCCCACTCCCTGAGATGGTAAATAATCAGATATAGGTTATACATGTGCAATTATGTAAAACATTTCCATATCAGTCATTTTGTTCAAGAAGACTCAAAAGAAAAAACGAAAGAAAATGAAAAATAACATGCTTCAGTCTGTATTCAATCAATATCAGTTCTTTCTCTGAAGGTGGATAGTATGCTTAATCATTAGTCCTTAGGGATTGTCTTGGATCATGGCATTGCTGAGAATAGCTAAGTCATTCACAGTTCTTCATCAAACAATATTGCTGTTACCGTGTACAATGTTCTGGTTCTGTTCACTTCACTATGCATCAGTTCATGTAAGTCTTTCGGGGTTTTTCTGAAATCATCCTGCTTGTCATTTCTTTTTTTTCTTTGTCTTTTCTTTTTTTTTTTTGGCTAGGCAATAGGGTTAAGTGACTTACCCAGGGTCATACAGTTAGTGAGTGTCAAGTGTCTGAGGCTGGATTTGAACTTAGGTCTTCCTGACTCCAAGTATATGGCTCTATCCACTGCGCCACCTAGCTGCCCCTGCTTGTCATTTCTTATAACACAATAATATCCTATTACAATTGTGAAGGGAATTATGATTTTTATAGTAATTGATATAATAGGTATAATGAATATACTAATAGATTAGATTTTTCAGAATTGCCTTTCTTGTGAGTCAGACTTACAGTGCAGCTTGAAATGAACAATCAAACCTTTGACAACGCTCACAATCACTGCCTGTACACCTTAAGTGAAGCGAATCAAAGACTGCTGAACCTGTTCCCACTGTGGAATTCTAGTCTTGTGACCCCTAAGGCTTGAGCAATACTGTTCCAGAACTCCAGAACTGTTGTATTGTCTTTCATTTGTGGGTGGGTCATAGGAAACCTCTCTGGCCCTAGGGAACGATTGTAATCTACCTTCCCCCCCTCTCCTGTCCCCCTTGTGATTTATGTATATAATCTCTGTCTTCACTTTGACAAGGTGGAATTCTGATCAGAATTCCTGATGTGCAAATCTGTTCTTCATAATGAAACCAATTAATTAAACAGTTATCTGATTACTCTGCTTTGTCTCTGGCCTGGTCATTCTCAGATTAGAGACTGGGTCAGTAAAAATCCTGTTAACAAAGGCAAAAGAAAAAGGGGGTGGGGCAGAGGATGAAATGGATAGGTGGTGTCACTGAAGCTTGGATAGACTTCCAGAAATAGTGGAGGATGGAAAGACCCGCCATGGGGTGGTCCATGGGATCTCGGAGAATTGGA
Organism: Vombatus ursinus; assembly: GCF_900497805.2. Classification (NCBI taxonomy): domain Eukaryota; kingdom Metazoa; phylum Chordata; class Mammalia; order Diprotodontia; family Vombatidae; genus Vombatus; species Vombatus ursinus. Next base: position 7,591,077 of record NW_020954579.1, on the reverse strand, counting down.
TACAACAACAACCTGGTCCCTTCCTATCTCCCTAGTCTTTTTTATATTTTACTTCCCTCTACACATTTATGATCTAGGTACAAGTGACCTACTTACTGCCCCTCGCAGAGGCCAAATCATCTCCACAGATGTCTATGTCTTTCCTCTGGCTGTCCTCTATGCCTGGAACGCCCCCTCTCCTCACCTCTGCCTCCTGCCTTCCCTGGATTCCTTCAAGACTCAGTTCAAATCCCACCTCTGTGGGAGGCCTTTTCTCATCCTTGCCCTATCCTCCCCCACTGCAAGTGAAGTGATTACCTTCAGAGTTAGTGGCTGGGATTACTTTTCATCTACTCGGTATATATATATTTGTATGCATAATTATTTACATGTTATCTCCCTTTAGAATGTAAGATCCTGGAGGCCAGAGGCCATATTTCAGCATTTAGAACAGTGCCTGACACACAGTAAGTGATTAATAAATGCTCCTTGACTTGATGTTGTATCCCCAGCATTGGCATAGTGCCTTGCACATAGTAAGCACTTAATCAGTTAATGAATAAACATTTATTAAGTGCCTACTATGTGCCAAGCCCTTCAATAAGTACTAGAGATACAAAAAGAGACAAAAGACAGTCCCTGCCTTCAAGGAGCTTACAATCTAATCAGGGAGACAACATGCAAACAAATATATACAAAACAAGCTATATACAGGATAAATAAGAGATAATTAATGGAGGGAAGGCACTGGAATTAAGAGGGGGTAGGGAAGACTTTCTGTAGATGGTGAAATTTTAGTTGAAACTTAAAAGAAGCCAGAGAGGTCAGTAGGCAGAGTGTTCCAGGGGCCTCGAGCCAGGCCAACCCCCTTCCCTTCCCCAGCCCCTTCCCCAGCAAGCTACTGCAATTAGTCCAGGGCTGGGGTGATAAATGCTGGCTGACTTGATTTTGTATCCCCAGTGCTAAGCACAGTGCCTACCACACACATAGTACACATTTAACAAATGAATGCTGGAGTCACGGAGACCTGAATTCAAATCCGACCTCAAACACTTCCTATCCGGACACTACCTTGGACAAGTCACTTAACCTCCCTCTCTTAGTTTACTCTTCTGTAAAATAGGGATCATAATAGCACGTTAACCTGGGGTGGGGGGGTGTGTGTCATGAGGTTCGAATGGGATATTTGCAGAAGCGCTTTGCAAACCTTAAAGCACTACATAAATGACAGTTATTATTAATGTTGTTATTAATAATTATACTGATTGATTGAGCTGAGAGCAATGGAGCAGAATTCAATCCAAGTGACTGGGAAGATTAAGCATGGACCCGCCGCGTGGTACCGGATAGGTCTAAAGAGGGCGGGTCCTGTACCTGTCAGATACTGGACGACCAATCACCTCTCCTTCCCTCCAGGGTCGGTCTCTTTAACCTTTGGCTCCGCCTCCAGCTCCTTTCCACGCTCGCGCCGGCTCTATGGGAGCATGCGCACTGCGCCCGGCGGGCCGTCCCCATCAGGCAATGCAGGAGGCGGCCCGACGGCGGGGAGGACCCCGGCCCTAAGATGGCGGCGCCCAGCGGAGCCACGGCCTCGGGTGAAGACGACGGCGGCTTTGGGCCGTGGCTGGACGGACGGCTGGAGGCGCTCGGGGTGGATTGGGCCGTGTACGGCGCCTACATCCGGGGCGTCTTGCAAGAGGACGACGAGGAGGAGAGGCTGGATGCTCTACAGGGCATCCTGGCCGCCTTCCTGGTGAGGAGCCTGGGCATCCGCCCAGCCCCGCCGTGCCCTGGCTCCGGCGCCCCCGCGTGGCGCCGCCGAGGCCCGCCCCCGGAGGAGGTCGGGGTTGGGGGGCGGAGGGGGAGGAGCCTGCGGCCGGCCAGGGGTAGGGAAGGAGGGCCCGGAGGGAGCGTCGCGGAACAGCCCGGGCCGGAGGCGGGAGAAGCGGCCCAGACGCTGCTGAAGGCTTCATCCTCCCAGCCGCCACAGGGGTGGGGACCACGGTGGTAGAGTGCAGCTAGCCCTAGATGTGAGGTTCATCACTCCCGCCGGCCCTGATGCTTGTTAGGCTGGTGAACTCGCTGAGCCTCAGTTACCTCCTCTGTGAAATGAGCACGTTCTTATCACACGCTTCCTGCCTCCTGAGGGTGTTTCGGGGAAATCCTTTTTTGGGGATGAACCTTGGGGAAGGCTACGGCTCATCTTTTCCCTCCCCCACATTCATTCAGATTCGTGAATTTTCAGTTTCTGGTGGGGGGGGGAGAATGCACAAAGCACCTACTGGGTGTGAATCGTGAGGTCAGCCCTTTTGAGCAGAGAGGCAGGCTCAGATCTAATCTCTGTTATTTAATTAGATGCATGACTTAATCATAAGTCATCTAATCTTTCTCAGCCTCACTTTTCTCATTTATAAAATGAGTCAATCAGTAAATATTTATTAATGACTACAATGTGCCAGATGCTGTGCTTAATTAATTGCATGACTGGGCAAGTTGCTTAATTTTTCTGAGCCTCAGTTTCCTCATTTGTAAAAATGAGTCAGTAAACATTAAGTGCCTACTATGTGCTAGGCACAGTGCCAAATAAAGGTAAAAGACAGTTTTTGACCCCAAGGAGCTCTTAGTCTAATGGGGTGAGGGGGGGCAACAGGCAAACAGTGAAGAACAAACCCCACTGGGTTTTTGTAGGGCTCAGATAAAATCTTGTACAGAAATAGTTGTGCAAACCTTTGCAAATACTCTTGACATTCTTGCACTTTGACTTGAGTCTCCAGTAGTGGGGTGACGCTAACATATGAATGTTGGAGTCAGGCAGATCTGAATTCAAATCCTACTTTAGATACTTCCTAGTTGTGTGACTTGAGAAAGGTCTCTCAACCTCTCTCTGCCTCGGTTTCCTCATCTGTAAAATGGGGATCATAATAACACCTACCTGCCAGGGTTTTCATGAGGATCAAGTGAGGTATTTGTAAAGAGATTTATTATTTCTTTCCTTTATAATATATTCCAGTTAGATGATCTGACTAGGTTAGCTATTTAAAAAACCGACTCCCAAAGTCAGTGTTTCAACAACAGCAAATGATGAAGAGGCTAAAGTTAGATCTGTTTTGAAGGGGATACAGAAGACCAAAGTGTGTAACTGTGACAGCTGTCCATGACAGGCCTTTTCCTCTGATAGCATCTGAAATGAAGAAATCCAGAATTGGTAGGGCACATTCTTTAGTTACTGATTGGAGAGGAAGGGCTGGTAAAATGATCATTCAACTACTAAAACCCCTATGGAAGGTATGTGGGATGCAGAATGTGAATTTCAGGAGGTTTTTGCTATTGGAGTGTTGTGTTAACACATAGGTTAATACATGTAGCGCCTCTCTGTGTGCCCAATGAGAGCAAATATTGACTGAGACTACCTAGATGAGGCTAGGGCAGGGCGTAACCCAACATTGTTAGGGGTACCCTCTATGGCAACAGAACAGCTTTCTATATTCAGAGTCTCCTCATCAGAGCTCTCTGTAGCTTATAGTGCTCTTCAGCAGTAAATGACACACTTTACCAGTTGATGAGAGTCTGACACTTTTTTCATAACCCTACCAGTGGATGAGTTGGGAAAATTGGAAGCTGGGAAGAGCTGAGGCCAGCAGCACCCAGCGACCTGAGGGGAAGAGGTCAGGAGACACTGCTCTGGCTGCAGTAAAGGGGTGAACTCTAAGGGAATGGATGCCCAGGGTCCCAGTTAGGTAATTTCAAGTGACCATGAAGATATCAGGTCAGACCGAATGAATGAGACTTGGAGACACTGTTGTAGAACCAGGAAAATTGAGAGCTGCCCGGTTGGTCACTGGATAGATAATTGTACAGTACTTGATATCTTGTACCCTTTGAGTTACCTGTGAATTTACTGTTCTCTTGTAATTAAGATGCCCATTCTATATTCTCTATACTTCAGAGAGAAGAAGCAGCTGGGGAAGAGGGATGGGTGCTAATGGTAGGAGCATTTGAAACATGGCAGCAGTTTGTGGGTCTAGCAGACTGGAGACTGAGGTGCAGTGGGGCACTAAGTACCTCACTGTGGAGCTAAGTACAAGTCAAAACCTTTGTTGCTGGTTGTAACATATGTTGCAGTCATAAGAGTTGCTCAAGATTTATAAGTTGCTTCCAACATGATACTGTGACATTAAGTCGATGCCAAAGCAGTGTCTCAGATTAAGTGACTCGCTAAGGGTCAGTGAACTAGCTGGTATCAGAGTTGGGGAGAGAGGTTTAGCCAGACCTGGCATTGAGATCTGGAAGCCCCTGGCTAGCTAATTGTGGTGTGGGAAATAGCTGTCTTAGGGAGTGGTTAGGGCCCAACCAGGACCCTGGCCTTTTGGAGGGTAGAGAGTCATGTTTTCCAAATACAGAAGAGTCCCTTAATCTTTCCTTCCTCCATGCCAATCACATTTTTTCCTTTGGGAGGCCTGTGCAAACCAACAGAAGAACAGTTCATCAGCTGGGGGGATGCAGCAGTAACTTGACACAGGGGCAGCTGTTTAGATGTCTCAAGACCAGACCTGTTGTCATTACCAGGGACTCACTGGTGGCATTAATTGGGTCACACAGCAAAGCTGGGCAAAAGAAGTCAGTTTCATGTGGTCCTCCTAAAATCCTTTGTTGAGGCTCCAGGAATTATAGTGTGGATTAACCCAGTCTGGGAGGTCATGATAGAGGTGATTTTCTCGCTACTACCAGGAATCCTGGGTGGGTGGGAATGGGAAGCTGATTAAGGTTCTTTTTATCCCATCTGGAAAATCTCTAAAGACTCTGTAAGTAGGGGGTGGAACTTAGCTTAGATGGAAGCTACAAATAGTGCCACCTGCCATGACCACCTGTTTATAGGTTGTCCTTATTTGGAGCCATTCATCTGCTGACAAAACCAAATACAAGGTGTCCCAAAAGTCTCAGTGCAGTTTAAAGCTTCAGTACTTTAAATCTGAACTTAAGACTTTTGGGACTCCTTGCATGAACTTAACCCAGCTTTCCTCTCTTTTCCTGGTAGAAAAGGTCAGTTTTTTGGGAATCAGTCTAATGCCTTAAGTCCCTACCACCTACAGAAAACTTGATTTGCTTTCCGGGTGTTTTTTCTTGTCCATCGCGTTCCATTTTCCCTTAATTTCCCCTGCCACAAGTAAACTGCGAGGAAATTGGATATACCAGTGTGACATTAGCATTGATTGAGCAGTGCTGGTCTGCAGGGCCGTTTGTAGTGAGGAGGAATCTCGGAGAAGTAGAAAATTATGTTCTTGGCCTTGGAAACTTTCCAGTCTAACTGGGGAAAGGAGATTCATCCGTTTAATTAATGTCTCATGTCAGCCTACTCACATTAAGCCTGTAAAGTAGGTAGTGCTAGCATTATTGCCCCAGACATATAGATGGGAAAACAGACTCAGAGAGGGGAAATGATTTTTGCCCAGTGTCGCACAGTGGCAAAGTGGCAAAGGCAGGTCTCTCAGACCTAGGACTCTTGATTGCCCAGTCCAGTGTTTTTTGGTGTACCACGTTGGCTGTTAGGAAAACACACTTATGGAGGAAGGCTTTCCAAAGAATATATACAGTACATTCCAAGTATCTAATTCAGAAGGGGACATCTTGTTTGATACTCCACCACTCTCTGGATCATGTGCATGACTTTCTTTCCCATACAGGTCTGACTCTGGGGTACAATTTGTTAAGAGTCTTCTGACAAATTGTCAGATTCCTTTCCAGGAAAACCAAAATACCTAATGAGATCAGTTCTCAGATCAGGCTTGGGTCTAATAACTAGAAGTAACATCATTTTTTTTTTTTAGCCAAATTTGGAGATAGGGTTCAGTGACCAAGGTCTAGTTAGGACTAGAAAGATCAAGGGTATCACCTTCGCCTTCTTGTCTGTTGCACTGGCCAATCAATCACCTGATCTTGGGGCATGAGTGAGGCAGGAGACCTATATCTATTCTAGGGGGACCAAGGCAGTAACTTAAAGGCATGAATCTCGGTCAAAGGCCCATGTTCTTTTCTCTCCCTCTTCTCCATATCATCCTTTTTTTCTTCTCCCCAATTCCCTCTGTTTCCTCCATCTCCCCTTTTCTTTGACCCTTGTCCATACCTTAGGCCTACTGGTGGTCCCTGTTAATCAGTAACATTCAAAGTTTAAAAAGGCGATAGCCTCTGGTAGCCCTGCTGAGCACACTATCATGCCCCCATTTTGATGCATTGTAAGCATTCTTGGCATACCTCAGTAACCTGTTTTCTTTTTCCTTTGCTAGTTTTTGACAGGAAGGGATGAAGACATAGTAGTAATTGTGTTGAAAAAAGGATAGCTGGTGTGTGTGTATATGTACAGAATAGATACAGTTGGATGCATGGCCTGATGGGACACATATCTCTCCCCCTCTCTACACCTTCCTTGGTGTAGCAGCTACAGTGCCAAAGTGGGTCTCGAGTGGGAAAAGTTTAAGAAGCCTTGGTGTAGCCCAGCAAGTTTGGAGGTCCAACCTTGATTAAAAAGTTGACAAACATGGGCAGCTAGGTGGCGCAGTGGATAGAGCACCAGCCTTGGAGTCAGGAGGACCTGAATTCAAATCTGGCCTCATACACTTGACACTTATTAGCTGTTTGACCCTGGGCAAGTCACTTAACCCCACTGTCTGGCCGAAAAAAAAAAAAGCTGACAGAGCCAAGGAGAAGCATGTTCAGAGTTTAGTGTGATCAGCAAGGTCCTCCAGGAGGCAAGCTCTTAAAATGAATTTAAAAATTCATATCGAAGGTTGTTACGTCACCTTCATTTCCCAATCTATTATTCCCCTCTCTCTGACAAGAGAGCTATCCTTTGTAACAGAATAAAAAGAAAGAAAAGGTGGATAAAGAGAGCAGCTCAGCAAAACTAAACAACACATCCACCAAGTGCAACAGTATATGTAGTGTTCCACACCCATAGTCCCTGATGGGTGATGTGCCTGGAAGATACAAGGTTTGTCTCAAAGGGAGCAGGTAGGCTGATTCTGTTGACAAGGAGATTCCTTTTACTTCCGAGTTTGGCTCTTCTGGAATAATACAGTAGGTGGGATTGACCTAGCAAGTATGAACTCTAGGGACAGTGATGACGAGATAAAGGATTACTGTCTGGGTCCTGGGCCCTTTTCTGTTTTGGGGTGTTTAGAAGTCCTAGAAGGGAAAAAAAAAAATCTCTGCATGTTTTGTCTTCCAAAACGTGGGTCCCTTTCAGCGTTGGCTGGAATCAGCCCTGTTTTGTGGGTTGGGCCTTTCCCCAGATTTCTTGATTCAGTTCACCTGGAGATTTTTTGGCATTCTTGGAATTACCCGGCTTACTTCTCTGACTAGGAAGAAGACTCACTCCTTGATATCTGCAGGGAGATTGTCGAGCGGTGGTCAGAAACCCAGAATGTTGTCACCAAAGAGAAAAAAGAAGGTAGCGTGAGTTGGCACTGCCCCCTGAAAGCTTCTCCAGTAGCTCTGTACAGCCGTTAGGAAAAAGCATTTTCAGTTCTCCATTTTGGCTGCTTGTCCGTAATAGAATACAAATTCACATCAATTTCATATCTCTCTTAGCTGTCCTTAGTTTCCTTTTCCCATTTTGCTTCAGTGATAGCACATTGGTCCTGTCCTCATCGTTTTTTGGCTCTCCTTATGGATTTGCAGAGGGGCTGATATCCCTTCCTGCAGTGCTGCCCCTCTTCTTACAGTTAACTGTGTATGATGGCTGTGGATTATCTGAAACTTTATCCTTCACAGAGGAAACCTTTACCTTACCTTCTGTTAGTGTGTTTTGGAAAACAGATTAATTTGGTATAAGACAAATTAATTGGCCTAAGACATTTATTAGTTAATTTGGAAGCTGGGGGAAAAAAACTATCAACTGATAGCAAATTATAACATCACATTAAAGTAATTTCAAACTATCCATACTACGTTTTTCTGTTGGTGTTCATAGTTGAAAGTGGATTCTATTTTAAACTAGTGTGATAATCCAAGAATAGCCACCCCATCTAACATCACTAAGCTCGAAGGGGTCCTAGGTAAGTTGGCCCTTTTCTTACTAGGCTTCTTGGGAGGGAGGTTGGAGTAGGCAAGTCTTGAGACTGAACCTCTCTGGTTTAAGAAAACTCAGAATTTGAACCCCAGCAGCTCCAGAGCCAGAGTGAACAGGTACTGGTGTCATAAGACTGCCCTGGCCTTGTTGGGACGATTGGCTTATCAGGTCTGACCCCTATCACATACAACAACCTTGTTGTCACTACTTCTCTCTCCCTCATTCCAAACCAGATGAAGTGCAAGCCATTGCCACCCTGATCGAGAAGCAGGCGCAGATTGTGGTGAAGCCCAAAATGGTGTCTGAGGAGGAGAAGCAACGGAAAGCTGCCCTGTTGGCCCAGTATGCCAATGTGACAGATGAGGAGGAATATCCTTTCTGGAACTCTGAAAGTTGTTTGGTTATAGCTAAAGCTCTCAAGGTCTACCTTAAATATTTCTCCATAGTTATTTCTAATCTCATTTCTCTTGGCCCACACTGTAACTTTGAGAAGCCTTCAAATATTCTCAGTGCCTCAGTTTCACTTTCTAAAATGGGAGTAACTTTATTGAAGAGGGCAGTGTACAGAACTAATGTAAATCCTGAAATAACATATCTGGAACTCTGGAATTCAGATTTATCAAATGCTTTACTGTTAATGCAGGTGTGATTTATTCCCATTTTACAAATGAGGAAACTGGGGCTGAAAGATTATGACCTTTCCATTATCACATAGCTAGTAAGGGTTAGGACCCAGACCTAGGTCTCCCAATTCCCAGCCTGCCGTTCTTTCCACACTACCAGGTAGCTCTTGAGTACTATTATTATTAAGTATGCCTCACTTCTCACACATTTTTGGAATGTGTTGATTGTATAAAATGAATCATTTTAAATGTAACAGGGAAACAACCTGCAGTCTGGGGAACATTTTGTTCACTTTTTTTTTCCCTCAAAGCATCTTTGTATATGTTGTCTCATATCTTTCCAATTTAAGAATTATTCTCCTCATACTCTAAAGTAGGAAAACTGAAGCCCCAGTAGGTAAAAGGACTTCCTTCTCTCCCCAAGTCATTCATAGTTTTTTGCTCTCCTTATGCATTTACAAACAGACAGGCCAATCTCCTTCAACCCAGTGCTATCCTTCTTAGTCCTATAGATATATTTAGTGGCAGAGCTGGTCTCTTTTAATGAATTACACTAACTAAACCCAGAATGGCATTGTTTGGATTGTGCTTCCTTAAGTGTCTGTTGTTGCTGTGGTTAGAGTGAGACCACTGGACTCTTGGGTTTGACCCAGGGGAGTGTGTAGATGGTTATGTACACTGGCAGGGTGAAGTATGAGTCAGTCAGTAAGGATTTACTAAACACCTGCAAATGGCAGGTACTCTGCTAAGCACTGAGTATAAGAGGGAGACAAAAAGCAGTCTCAGCCCTCGAGGAGCTCACAGTCTAATGAAGGAGACAACATGCAAACAACTATGTACAAACAAGCCATAGACAAGGTAAATAGGAAATAACTGAGAGAAGGCACTAGAATTAAAAGCGATTGGGAAAGACTTCCTGTATACATAATCAGTCAACTGACTAGAGCATGATTAGGCTCTGCTTTTTTTCCTTCATTTTTAGTTTATTTGCAGCTTAAAACACTCACCTCTAGTTTGTCTGGCAAATATTTGAAATGAATATTATACACCAAAAAATCAGATAGCTGACTACTAGGCTCTAACTTAGGGAGAAATTGTTTTTTCAGGTCAATTCCTTTTGTCCCCAAGACTCCTTCCAAGGAGCAGAATAATAATTCTGCTAAAAATTTCTATTCGTTGTGTTGGAAAGAAACCTTCAGAAATCATGCCTATAGCATGGTATCTTGCACTTAATGATTGTAAAACTGAATGTTATTCATCTCTTCAATAATAAGAGGGTGTCAAATCCAGACCAAATGAGGTTTGTAGGGAGTATCTTTTCCTACGATCTCATATTACAGCAACAAGGTTGAACCTGATAACTTACAATTCCTTAAGCTACCATCCAAACTGAGCCTTGTCTTTCTCCCTACTTGGTACTTAATTTCCCTAAGCAAATGAAACTGTGGAATACTTTGGTATTCCACCCATTTCCTGTTCATTCCTTAACTCTTTTTACTGAAGCAGATGAGAAGGATGGTTCAGTTGCTACGACAACGAACACTGGGTCTGAAAAATGTATCCTTCTCTGGTGTCTCTCCCCCAAATGCTTCTTCAGTCTTTCCTGAGAATAATGATTTCTATGTTACCTCATGTTATTGGGGAGTAGCAGGGAGAGTGAATTTCAAGGGGATTCCAAAAAGCCCCGTTTATTGAATATTGTGCCTGGTGCCTTGGGAGCAATACAAAAGAAACTAAAGAATTATCTCTATCTTATCTCTAGGGACCTTATACATTAGCTGGCAAGGCAGCATACACTCATCAGACAACAAAGAATGTTTCTATAGATTAACAAGTAAAAAGGATATATTTAAAATTAAATATGTAAGTGTTTAGGGGAAGGCATTGAGAAGTCAGATGAAATCTGATTATAGAAGGATTCCTGGAGGAGGCAGACTTGGAAGTGTTTGAATGAGGAAGGGAATAGATTAGGAGGGAAGAGCAATAGGGAATGGCAAATAGAAAGATACCAAGTCAAAAACAATTACATTGTGTTTAAGGGGTAAAGAGTACTTGGCTAGTACAGACAGCCAAAGTTTGTTATTAGGTCCTCAAATTTTGAAGCAGCTTACCTAGGTATGTTTTTTTAACTGTGGTAAAACTTATTCAGATCCTAGTAAAGTTCAGATTCTGTGACAATTGGGACCAGGGGTAGGCTGACTTTTATCTTGGTACTATCTGAAAAAAGCATAGTATTAAATTAAGCAAATTATTGAGGGTATAAATAAAAATTTAACCAAGAAAATATTTCAAATACTTGAGCAGCACCTACCTTGAATATAATATCCTAATTACATAGGACTTGTTAAAATATTTATCTACACACACACACACACACACACATACATATATAAATATGTACATCTGTTTATGTTAAAATTTAACTTCAGTGGGCTTATGCTCTCCCTGATGTAGACATTCCATCTATTAGGGAAGACCACAATTTCTTCACCTCATCCTGTGTGTCATTTTCTTCCCATAAATCCTCCATGGGGGGAGAGAACTACCTTATTACCTTATGTATTGTCATTCTCATGTAAGTTTAACGTTGCTTTTCACCAGATGCGTTGTCCACCAGTTATCCTTCACTTTCACTCCGTAAGTAGCCTACCTCCTTTTATAGACATAGTTTCGATAACATCTTTTATACGATGTCAAAGTCATTGTTGACAATATGCTGCAGTTTAGCCCCATTTTATGTCTCTTTACTATGCTTTTTATGTTCATAAGTAAATATAGTAGTTAAATATTACTAGAGCTGAAAGGGAATTCAGATTTGGCAGCCTGGTAAAGCCTATGAATCCCTTCTTGGAATTAATGTTTTTAAATGAAAATAATAGCTAGCAACCAATAATATTGAAATAGTTATCAATTTTTTTTTTAAACTTCATGGATTCCAACTTAAGGACACCTGATTTAGTCCAACTCCCTCATTTTACAGATAAAAAATTAGGCTCAGAGGAGTTAAGAGTTAAGTGTCTTAGGCAAGCTCACACAGATGCTAAATGGCGGAGGTAGTGGACTAAAGATTTCTTCATTCCAAAATCAGTGCTTTTCTTTTTTTTAATTGCATTACATCCCAGATATACTTTAACATTTCATTGATGTAACTTTGGCTTGGTGGATAGAATGCTGGCTCTGTGTCAGGAAAACCTGGGTTCAGGTTTTATCTCTTAACACATGCTGGCTTTGTGAACCTAGGCAAATCTTTAATCTTCTTTCCATGTCTCCAGGCATTTAAGACCATAAACCTATGAGTAGCTAATCATCTGCATTGGTAGAGGGACTTTTCTCCAGGGGAACACCTAATGACAGTACAAGTCTGGACCACAAAAAGCCAACTGTGTATACAGAAATAAAACTGTTCTTCCTGTATACTACTCTTTTAATTCAGACTTTTCACCAGTTCAGATTCTACTTTGCATCCTGTCCATGCCGGGCACCTAAATTAAGATTGAATGGCTGAATGATCCTTACCCTTCAGGAGGCTATGTGTAGAAGCTCAAGGTGATCTGGAGACAGATAAAATAGTCAATACTCATTAGGGAGGGAGAAGGTAACCAGAAATTTGAGGAACAAGGTAGTGAATGTGCCTATGCCACTAACCCTTAACTCAACAGCAGCTCTCTTCAGAAATACCAATGTGGAAGATGTCCTGAATGCTCGAAAATTGGAGCGAGATTCACTGCGGGATGAGTCTCAGAGGAAGAAGGAACAGGACAAACTACAAAGGGAGAAAGACAAACTGGCCAAGCAGGAACGCAAGGAAAAGGAAAAGAAAAGGACACAGAAAGGGGAGCGTAAACGATAACATCTGGATCCTCTCTTCCTCCCCAAGGACTTGAGCAAAGGAAGAACTGGGTCTTGCATATGGTGTGTATTTTGGAAAAATAATAGAAGTCCTGGTGGTTTTACTAATGCCATTTCCTCCCTTGTTTACACAGCCAAGAGAAAAATCACAAATGTTTAATTGCAAAATGTGCCATGTGATTTGTGGTGTGGGTAATGTTGGATTGATGTAGCCAATGTCTGTACCAAAGATCTGAGAAGGCGTGACTTATTTTCAGCAAATCAATTCCTGTGATCCTTTTTTAACCACTTAAAAATTTTGGTCTTCCTCTTCTTGAACAGCAAACTAGCTTTGTAACTTTTAAACCTGGAGTATGTAGGATTGGAATGGATACTACTCTCCCTGACAGAATGTAGAGTGGAAGTTTGCTTTCAGACAGCAGTTAGTTCTAAAATGTGGTGTTCTTTATTTCTATCCAATAAGATAGAAAGTTAAATCCAGATTTTATTTTTTTAATAATATATAGGAGCAGAAGCCTAAGCCTAGGGCAGTGGAGGTAGTTATAGATGTTTAAAAAAAATTAATGACTATCATGTCAGTGCAAGGCTTTTTAAGTATGTAGCTATGAATTTATAGCTGTAACCATGACTTTTTTTCCAGTGTTATAGTAGACAGTTTAGTACCATTCCTACCTTAAGACTCATCAAAATATAAGTAAAAACTTTTGGTGGTTCCTAATTTAAAGAATTAGGGTAGAGTGGAATAGATAGAGAAGTCATCTCCTTAAAGAAAAAGGCAACCCTAGGAATCTCTAGCAATACTGGATATCCAACTATGACATCAGCCTCTCCTGGTCCACCTTCTCATTCTTCAAGTAACACGGAGGAGAAAGAAGCCACTGACTACTCATCCAGATTTGTGTTCTGGGAAAGTATGGATGCCTGCATTATTATTAAATCCATTTAGATGGGTCAGATGCTAGCAAGAGTTCTCCATCTCTGCTTTCTTCACTGGCTAAATTTAGTTGTAAGGAACTTCTCTTTGATTGTAAACAACTACTGATCATAAAATAACCCAGAGAAGGTATTTTCACTGAACAACAAACTGAAGGTAGATCAGTTTCATATGACTAATTATGTGAGAGTAACAGACCTTTTTACTTGTGTGCAGATGATTAAAATGATGCTTGGCTAAGGAAAGGTTTTTCTCCTCTCTCCTTCACACACTCCTGAGCCATAGCATTTCAAAAATGTAAATGTTCACATTTTCCACATTTTTTTCAAATAAACTTCTGATATTTAAATCATCATTTTCTGATTTCTTCTGATTTTCTCTTCAACAACCTTTAACCATGGGAAAAAGAAGTTCTGAGTGTGATGTAGCAGAAAAGATCGCAGGTTTTGGAGTTGAGTAGACTTTGGTTCAAATCTCATCTCTGTTACATCTTGTTAAAATTACTACCAGTGTGACTTTGAGCAAGTCATTTAACCTCTCTGGCCTCAGTTTCTTCCTCTGCAAAATGAGATTTGGACTAGATGACCTCTGAGATCCCATCTTCCTCTAAATATATAAAACTATTTCCTTAGAAATGTAATAGATTTTGACTTAATGCTGTTTGCTTTGACTAGTGTTCCAATATGCTGGCTAAATCTTTTAGGAGAACTGGAGTCTTCTAATACCTTATATCATTTTAACATGGTCATTTCTTGAACTAGAGAGAATCTGTAGAATAATTCAAGTACAGAAGAGCCCATATGTACTTCTAACTTCTCTATGAAAGCTACTGTCTTTATAACTTTCATGTTCAAAAGTCCTCAGCTATTCATAACAAACAGCCACTTGTATCTTTGGATTTCAGATATATTAGCTCTCACATTGGAGAAGTCCTTTTTGATTGCTAAACTGATTATGCTTAAAAGTTAAGATTTTTTAAAAGTTGAAAGGAATCAGTCTTTATTATTAAAATAACAAATTTTATCTGAATGACTTACTTCAACCTACCTAACACGGTGTAATCATTATGTGATCTTGAGACTGTGTATGTTACAACTAAAGTCCAAACTGACAAAATATTCAGCAATCTTTTAGAGAAAAGGGAATAGGTTTGTTCACTAACTAAAGTATGTCATCCAGACACCGTTAAGTCTTTAATGAATATTGATCTTCAGTGATGTCAGTTTGGGGGTGATAATGTTTAAAATCCCTCCTTTTCATATCTCCTCAGTTAATACTGACTAGCCAAAGTTTTGGGTTTTGCTGTAACATTCTAGAGCATCTCAAGCAGGACAGCCCTGAAGTACTGAGTCCCTAGGCCCTTCGAGGATGACTGGGAAAGACAACAATATGACTCAAGGTAGCTTTTCAACCACTTTTGGTAAAAATTTTAATTTTCTTAAGTTTGGTCAGACTTTTTAAAGAGAACAAAAATGGTAGAAAACACTACATATTCACTGGTGAATCTGTTGACTGTTTTCTAAGTAGCTTGTTTAAGTTTTTACTTAAAATTATATAGGGAATAAATTAAAATGTATAGAAAATATTTTTTAAAAATTATATGCCATAGGAAAACAATGTATAGTGATTAAAATCACCTACTGGTATAAATAACATGTTTTATTTAAAGATAGCCAGGTCAGCATTGGTTACCTGGAAATGGGGCTATTATTTTTTTTCTTTTTTTTTGGTGAGGCAACTGGGGTTAAGTGACTTGCCCAGGGTTACACAGCTAGGAAGTATTAAGTGTCTGAGGCCACATTTGAATTTAGGTCCTTTCGACGCCAGGTCCAGTGCTCTATCCACTGCGCCCCCTAGCTGCCCCAAATGAATTTACTTTTGACTCTCTGCTTATAGGTTGTGGGGTTTTTTTTGGATTTTTCTTTTTTTGGCTAGGCAATGTGGTTAAGTGACTTGCCCAGAGCCACACAGCTAGTAAGTGTCGAGTGTCTCAGGCCGAATTTGAACTCAGGTCCTCCTGACTCTAGGACCAGTGGTCTTATCCACTGTGCCACCTAGCTGCCCAGGGCTATTATTTAGGAAAGAATTTCTAACATGGTTTTTTTAGTGTGTGTGTGTGTGTGTGTGTGTGTGTATATATATATATACACATACATATATATATATATTCTTAATATTCAATTTGTACCTAACTTATTTAGATTATATTAAAAACTTCTACAGATTTTCCATTCTGAAATATGTGGATCAGCACAAGAAGCAAAGCTTCAGTTTTAGGTGCTAGCATTTTAACAACTAGTATATTCAGTTTGTGACCCAAATACAACACAAATACTCATTCAAAATTACTTAGCAGCAATACTCACCAACTTTTAACGTAAATTTAGTTACAAGATTTCCTAATGAGCACAGTGAATGAACCAACTTTTGGGTTAGCTAGCTATATCAGGGATGTAAATGTTGAATAATGATATCAGACATTTTCAACAAATGCTCATTTATTTCTTACCTGACAGTCTAAATTCAGTACAATATTTGTTTTCATAACATCCAACATGTCTTATGTCCAACTTAACCAGTTTCTGTGCAGTGACTGTGGTGGGGTGATCTATTTTATTTGGGTACCCTCAATGTAATTCATTTGGGCAGTTCTCTTAAGGCATATCAATGATCAAAATGGTTTCACTACAGTTTCTCCTGCATTCTCAATCAGTTTCTTCCGCACATCATCTAAAGAAAATTTATGTGGTGTGATTACACTCCTTTTTTTGCATACCAGGATTTCTAAAACTAGGAAGAACACTGACATTTAAAACATCAATGTTTCTAGCCAAGGGTAGTTCAATTAAATTTCATCAGTACATTATATCATAGTTTAACTCATGCTAGAATTGTTAAAACCCAAGGTCTTCTGAGCCACATAATACCAACATTTCATATTAATGAATAAATTATTCACATTCAATACAAAGATATTAAGTGATGAGAAACAGAAAAAGCCAAGCTTTCAAGAGCTCTCAAAAAAATACAGAAGCAAACTAATAAACACAACTACACAAAATATACACTAACCAATTGTAAACCAAACTAGCTAAAGAGTAACTTTAAAAAAATACATTTTAGAACCTCGTGATACCCTCTTCAAAGTAGCAAAACCAAGGGTATTAGAACTATCATTATTTCAGTTGCTGTGCAGCAAGTCTTTCTAAAAGATCCAGATAATGGAAATGTTATGTTTTGATTCAATTTAAATACTTTAAAATTGGCAACATTTAATAATTGATATTATAATTAAATTTTAAAGAATATACACAAATGATTTGAACAGGTTTTATATTCAGTAACTTGCATGGTTTTTACACTGACACTTCTATCACTAATTTAGGAGAATCAGATGCAATTCCCTCCATAAATTTAGGCGCTAAGATTTCAAATTTATAAATATGGTAGTATTTTAATATTAAATTTTTACATGAATATTGGGTATAGCCTTGTTTTCCTTTGGTTCTCAGGTATTATCCAGTTTTGCAAGGAAAACGCTTTTATATCACAATCAAAACTTCTCTTGGTTACAAGACTGTAGTCCTAGTTGGGTTACAGTCACTTAGATTCATTATTTGGAATTATTACTTACTAAGGCAAACCTAAATGAAACTTATCACCTAGAAGAATTTCACATTTGCGTTTACCTGCACTGCAGAATAGGTTTAAGTAATACTTTAGTTGTTAGGAAATACTCATTTTACTTAAACTAACCTGTTATCTTTGACTAGCTAGAACTCCTAGTCAACTTTACCTCTGAGAGTTCACCTTTAACTATTCTGATCCATTAGAAATAGTATTCTAGATTTTTTTTAAAAAATAGAAGTCGAACTTCATTAAGGTATTAACTTTAAATCTGGGAGAAAATTAATGTACTGAAATTCTCAAGCTTGAAAAGTTCATTAAAATTACTTTAGAATGTCTTGATACATTTACTTAACAGCTTTCATTCTTCATGTTTTGCTGGCATTTCCTTAATGTTGGTTTGTTTCACCTCTCTGGTTCATAGGATTGCTGCTATTTATACTTTCATGGACTTTATCTTCACAGTTTACTATATCCTGTAAAGCCTTCTCCACATCTGCTTGGCCAGCTGTACTGGCTGTTTTGGGCAAGGTCATCTGCAGTGCACACCATAGGGTAGTGCGTGCTTTCCGAGTAGCCACGCACATCTCTTTAATTGCTGAGGCAAGAGCAAATACATCTAAAAAAAAAAGTTACATACATTATAAATATAGGCCATGTAAGATACCATCTAAGAAATTTCCTGAAATCTAAAAACCAAGACAAAAAACAACCGAACCCCCCCCCCAAAAAAACATCTGGCATTATAGCCAAAGTAAAGTTGATTATAATATTACTCTATTCAAGAAGGATGGTTATTTCCTGAACTAAAGACATTCTGTTGTTAAGTATGGGTGTGGGGTTTTTTGGCTGTTGTTTCTTTGTGATTACTAGGGAAAATGACCTATGCTTTATCTGGGGCACTGATTTTTGTCTCAGTTGCACAAACAAAAATCAAAAGACTTCCAAAGACAAGCTAAAAAGGAACACTTTTTAATTCTGAAGGATGTAAAAAGTTATCAGAATTACATTTCTTTTGAGTTTTTAAAATCTTAGTTAAGTTTGTCTTATTACTCTAAGTTCTACTGCTAGCTAGAAGTTTTAGAAATGTTCCTTAAGCCTCTGATTGAACATAAAATTAACATAGTTCTCTTATAGTAACACTCTAGATTTAGCATCACCTTACCAAAGAAGGAATACTGATTGGTACCTCTGTCATCTTGGCATCTAGGAACTCCTTGCCTTTGCCGATTTGAAGCATTTACAATTTCATCCTTTCTACGTGACTGTACAATGTGAATAGACTCCAAGTGTCTATCAAGAGCAGTAGAAATATTGGCATGAAGGGGAGAACTGCGAAGACGTTCCATTTTGCCAAGTAAAGTCACAACCTGTAGGAAGTATTTTAAAGTTAGGTAAGGCATATAACCATAATGCCTTGCCTCAAACGTCAGCAAAAATAAATTCGTATTTGAAGAAGAACATTAAGATCACTTATCTGCTATTAAAAGTTCATCTCAAAAGTTTCAGTGTCTGACTTCAAGAACTTAGCAACATTGGAAAGGTTAAATTTATTGGTAGGTGTTAATAGTAGGCAGATATAAGATCGGGGTTAATATTTTTTAGCATTTGGGGTAACATCTTGAGGAAGTAGGTTTAATATATAAAAACCATTAAATTCCAAAGGAAGGTCCTCTAGGTTGATTAACCTTGAACCTGTTAAGTCATATTAATCTATCTCCCCATCTGCAGAAAATGGAAATAAAGCCTGTCCCCTACCTACTTTTTAGAGATGTGAAGACAGAATGAGATAGTTATTAAAAAAATACTTTGGAAGTAAAATTCAATTCAACTAACATTTATTGAGAACTACTAGACACTGGGGATAAGGAGTGAAAAAACAGTATTCTGCCCTCAAAAAGAGGGATGACAACCCATTAATTTTTTTCTGCTGTTTGGTTTTCATGTAGTCCACTCAACTTTAACTACCTTCTTAACAATAATCTAACTATGCTCTCAGTGGTAACCGCAATTAAATCTACTCAGATGACTTTAAAAGAGAGTTCAGATAGAGATGAATAGGGAGCTGAGAGCAGTGTTCTAAAGGAAACTGTTATTGCTTAGTTTA
Organism: Vombatus ursinus; assembly: GCF_900497805.2. Classification (NCBI taxonomy): domain Eukaryota; kingdom Metazoa; phylum Chordata; class Mammalia; order Diprotodontia; family Vombatidae; genus Vombatus; species Vombatus ursinus. The sequence continues at coordinate 7,571,893 of NW_020954579.1, read as the reverse complement.
AAGAATTCAGAATTTGGGAAAATCCAGGATTTTTATTATTATGACTGTTAAAAGATTCCATAGGTATAAACATTACCCAAAGAAATTTGGGAAGAAAGCAATTTATTCCTATTGGTTACTATGCTAAAAAATAAGTTTCTATAGCGTCACTTTCATTTCAGTAGGCATAGATTCTTTTTGAACATTAAGGGGTGCAAGCCACATAGTTGTGGATTGTCCTATAGTTTGCTTCAAGTTCTTAAAACAGTGAGTAGTTTTCTCTAACAATCAGGATTTCACAGAGCAAATCAATACAATTAACTGTCCCCAGAAGCTAGCTCCTGATTCTAACTATATACCGTAGAGCACAGTTGTTCTAAAAAACCCTTAATTGAGAAGCTGACATCATTGAATCACTGCTTCCTTGACTTATCAAAATCATTTGTTTTTTTAGATTGAGCGTATGTCAAATCAGGCCCATAGATTCTCTCAAGAAAACAGGTTTATAGGAGAAAAGAAAGTATTTCACTCCATCTTAGACCCCTAGAAAACAAAACACTATACCAAAACCACAAGCCAATCACTTAGTATTATTATTTGAGAAAAGCAAAGAGTTACTTAAAGGATAAGATAAAGAAAATGCGATGAAATTTTATGTGGTTTTTAGTAGACTTAAAATTTTTTTTACAGGTTTCTGAAAAATCCCACAAAATAAAAAACACTATGGAAAACTACAAAAGTTAGTACAACCAAAAGCAGTTTCAACCTTTGAATATTTCTGAATAACATTGCTATTTATCTATAATAAAATTACTAAAACCTATGTACCCAAAGCCTGTAAGTTAATGTATAACTAGAAGGAACATTCTAGTTTTTAGATCCTCTCTTCTTGTGACTCTTTGTTTTATTATAAGGAGCTTACCATAGAGCTAAATGGATTTTAACCAGAAGTAATTTTTATAAAAATAAACTAGTTTTTTAAATTATAAATTAACATGATAATATTTAAATGCAATCTATGACATTTCTAGTTTATTTTAAATTGCTGGACATTTTTATCAGCATAAATATTTCCCTTGAATTAAAAAGACATTTTCTGAAAATTTTAACTGATTAGATATAAACAGGTTTAATAGTCTATAAAAACTGAAAAAAAAACAGGCCTGCTTCTAGCAAAGGAGACTAATAGTTTGTTTATGTTAACAGCTTAAGGACAAAAGATATAATTAGGAAATAAATGTAAGTCAACTGTACTTATTATTTCTTGATTCATAAAAGCTTCTGTTAAGTCACAGAGATAACTTGATTTTTTTGAACACTTAATTTTATAACTTTAAAGGCATGCTTAAAAGTTCTACTTGGAAAGTGTTTTAAGTAAGATTTTAAAGAAGTTTTTAAAGAAGAATTTACAAACTGCAACCCCAAAATCCCAAAATTACAAGCATATTTTTTGGGGGGGGAGGGGTATAACTATTCCCAATAACAAAGGATTCATTTCAAGATTCCAGCAAAGTTCCCTACTGTTTTAAAAACATGATATGATTACACAACTTTCCAAGAACATAACTATAGTATCATGTAAAGTTAGGCACATAAATTGCTTAATGAATGAACTGGATGAATGATGCAAAGCTGAGAAAATTAAGAATTATAGCCTTATGTTTTACAGTGTGCACACTACAAACGTCAACTCCCTACTCAAGCTGTCTTTGTAAGAAATTTGGGGAAAATTTTTGGTGTTGATATTTGGGAAGGAGTTCTTCCTAAATATTTAAAAATTGTTCTATCCATTAAAGCTTAATTACCAATTTAGTCTGAAGGTGGAATCTTTTAACCTATTGGTAAAGGAATTTTTGCTTTATAAAGGTCCTCACTATTTTCAAAATAACTTTTAAATAAATGGCACTTCTTTCTAAATATTTATCTTTATGCTAAGACCAAACATGGAAAATTATTTTTAAAAAGCTAATGCATATGAGATTTTTAAACTCCTCAAAAGTCTTAGATATTAAAAAAATACATGAACCAATTTAAATATAGTGTTTTGTTTTGTTTTTTAAATAGCTTACTCTGGCTTGTTCTCGTAATTCATCCACAATTAGGCGATCAACTCGTGATGGGTTAGAGGTCAGCCTTGGAATTGGAGTGTTATTAGTACTGGAAACTTTTTTCCCTGGATAGTTCTTGGCAAGAGCCAATTCAGTCTAAGAAAAATTGCAAAAGTTTAGACATCTAATTTTTTCAAAATATTATCAAACAATGAATAATAGTTTTCATATGCACATACATGTATATATCCCATATAAGCCTAGTCTTTACCATTATATGGCTTAATTCAGTGCATGTAAATTTGCCCAAACACTCAAGTCAAGTACCAAAGAAGCTTCAATCTGCTAAGGTAGGCAAGGATTTAAAAATTCTATTAAATCTCATGCTTAATCTTAATGCTTCTCTATGTGAAGATTTCATTTCCTTTAAAATTAGTAAATAAGTAAATAACTGCTTAATTAAATAACTTGGGACTTGTGGTCTCTAAGTCATATGGTTATACTAAAAATGTTCACTTCTAGCTATTCTATATAGCAATCCATACTTATTTTGCTAAACAAAGCATTTGTAAAATATACTAGTACTTTTTTCTCGAAATTATTTTTAATGTTTTTTTCAACATCGATGAGATTGACACATTCAATTCCGATATTAAAGATTTTTGTCCCTTTAGTTTATTTCTGGGATAATTTTTCCGATTATCTAGTCTCTATGCATGTAAAAACACACTGCAGTTTTTAACATTACAGAATAAAGAGTTTAGCTTCATCAGTAAGACAAGCTACTCTTGAACTAACATGGTGGGTGATAATACTGAAAACTGGCAGAGCTGGCATCATGCTACAATTAATTTACTCCTATACAGATAGCTGTTTTTGTGTTACCTTTTTTCTCTCCTTTTCTAATGCTCTCCACTGTTCATAGCACTCTTCTAGACGAATATGAAGTTCACTAGCTGGTCCACTTCGGGTTTTAATTGGTCTTTGAAATCCAAAGGTTGGCACAAAACCAGAAAAGGAATTATCACCATACATCATATCATTGAAATAAGGATATAAGTGACTTAAATCGTCATAAGAAAACAAATCGTAGGAATCCAATAGTGGAACAACAGAATGGCCAAATGGATGGGTAGATCGCAAGGGAAATCCATTTGAACCAAGTTGCTGAAAACTCTGATTATGCCTTAAGTCTCCCATCATGTAATTATTAGAAAAACATGAGGCTTGCGTACGATTCACACGGTTATTAACAATATTGTTGTCTCCGCTTCCCTGTCGGTGGCTATTATAGTGACCTTGTGACTCCAACAGATCTTGGTATGTATTTTGAGATAAACCATCTAAATGCTTCTGTCCTTCCTCAGGATCATAATGTCCAGTTTGGGGCTTAGCTTGAAAATTATGTTTGGTCACATTTTCAATGATCCCATACTGCTGAGCAGAATAGTTATCACAAAATCCATTTGGCTGCTTTATTTTTTTATCTGTAACTGATTCAAAGAGACTTTCTTCCCCAGTCTTGGTCAGTCCTTCCATGTGATTGACAGACTGAATTCTTTCTGTACCATTGTAACTGAAATCAAAACCAGAAAATGCTGAAGGATTTTCTTGGCAATATTTCTGAAACAAATTACTATTCTGGGTTAAATTTGTAGATGATAGTTGGGGAAAATCTGAAGAATGGTTACTACCTTTTGAGGCTGCATTTAAATGGCTATTCAATTTCATCAAGTTACCTTGATTTCGATATGGCACAGGAGCGCTGTTTTTCGTTTGAACATTCATCCAAGTTGGCCTACTTATGTTGATGCCTCCTGAAGATGTTGCTGAGTTCGATAATAAATTCACTGATTTAAAATATTCAGAATTCTGGGGCTCAGGTTTAGAAAACTGCGCTTTTTCTGAGACACTAGCAAAATCATTATTACCTGGGCAAGCTGTGTGAGATTTCAGTCCATATTCCGATTTTAACCCAAAATCAGCAGTGAATGCTGCTTCCTTTGTAAACTGCTTTTCTGTTAAATGTGGTGTAGTCTTTGAAAATGTGAAATTCTGTTGGTCTTGTATAGTCTCCTCCATTTTTTTCTGGTTTGTTGGTTTAACTTGAAATAACTTAGTGTATGTGTCTGTTTCTACAGCTGGTGTCTCAGGTGTTCCATTGGCTAATTTTTTGTTATCTTGAACACTAAAATTTGAACATTTATTTAGCTTAGCTTTATTGGGATGAGAATATTCTGGATATCTACAATAATCTGCATTTTCATTGTATTTATTGAATTGTGAAAGAAATATCTCTGCCCTTTTTTGCTGTAATGGTACCTCAAGCCCTTTGGCACACATTTTATCTCTTCCATAAGGGTAAGTATCAACCCCTGATTCTTTCATGATATCAGATAGGCCAGCTTGTGGTGTAAAACAGTTTTTGATAAATGGATATTCTTGGAATGTTGTCTTAGTGGTATCATTTGTCTGAATATTATAACAGTTGGAGTGATCACTTCGTGAGGGGTACATCCATTGCTCTTCCAGGTCTAAGCTAGTAAATCCATGATAAAGTTCATCTATTTTCTGTTGTGGTGTGAGATTACTACTGTGCAGGTACTGCTTTTCCACTGTTGAGACAGATTCGCCACTATAAAAAGCTTGTTGAGAGATGGCTGTATCTACTGGCCTTTTAGTTTCTGACAAGAGTTCATGGTGATCTGCAAATCTGCTTGTATTCACAGGCCAAACTGACTTTAAGTTGGAGGAGCAGGTCCTAGAACAAGTAAATATGTTTAATTACAACTTGGACTTTAAAGACTTTTCCCCAGTGGAGAATGTGAGAAAGGAGTTGAAATACCTCAATCTTGTCCCACTCAGCTCTTCTCCAATTATCCACAGCACATTATCAACCTTTTACTTACATCACAGAAATTTTTAGAGGATAATGGTAGCTATTTCCTGCTGGAAATAACATAATGAAATAACCTTCTTAACTTCACTCTCTCTTCATTGTACTTTTTCCTGTGGGCAACTCAAGCCAATGAATAAAATCCCACTATAGCTTCTCATTAACTATGTATAGTGAGCAGAGCATGAAAGACTTTTTCTTTTGATTGGCTTATTTTTACTGATAAAAGACAAAATTAATTTAAAGAAAAAATAAAGTTCTGGAGAGTCTGTATTTTTTTCATAATAAAAAGGGAGGTGTTCTGATGAAGCTGTATTTGAAATTAGAATATTTTAATTGGCTACATATGTACTGCATAGTTCCTATTTAGGATTCAAAATCCATAGCTTCTGGGTAGGATTTTTCCACACCCAAATGAAACAATTAAGGTGTCTTTTTTAACAATTAATTTTACTTTGTAAATAAAATCCATGTGTCTTTCTGGATAGAAATCACGAAGTTTTTTCTTTGGAATCAATGTATAAAATGCCTGGAATTTATACACACTCCTAATGCCAAGCTTTAGCCCATGTGACAAAATGTTTTGAATACTGTAAGAACAATTTTCCTAATAAAAGATATTAACAGTAATTGAAAAAATGAAAACACAAAATGAGATTTTGAGTAACAGGGCCATAATGAATCACATCAATGAAGTTAAACCTAAAAGTGAGTATGACTTAAGTCTCTGACTGCCAAATGATCCTCTATTCACTAAAAGAAGGTTAAGGATGAGGTTCAGACAATATATGCAAGTTTAAAAGTTTCTTAAACGGTTATATATAATATACTAACCCCTCAGCAAAATATGGCTGTGACTTATCTTGTTCTTCCAAAATGTTAGACACAAGTCCATATAAGTCTGTTTCACTGCCATAGTCATTTCTTTCAGTTTGAATCCTAAAAACAAATCACAGTTGGTGAAAACTGAATATCATTTGTAAATTACTTTATCCTATAATACAGTGCAATATTAATAGGTAACAGTTATATAGCACTTACTATGTGCCAGACACTGTGCTAAGTGCTTTACAATTTATTATCTCATTTCATCCTCACAATTGTCTTTTTCTAGTCTTACTACCATTATCTTAATATTTAACCCTTGGAATGAATTTATACTTGCATTTCAAACAGTGGTAGAAACTAAAATAATAACATTTTTCACTCTGGCATTGAGTTCATTTCAAACCATATAGCCAATTCATACTAAATAACGACTTCCTAGGCATTTCTCTCCACACCAATACCGTACATTTTAGACTAAAGGAGATATAATTTTCTGTTCTGTGATGACCTATCACCCATATACTTCAGCTATTGCTGAAAGCCACTTTCGAGTCCTATAACCCTTTATTCCATCAACACTTACTTAGTTTCTTCATAAAATATTTGAACCTGATGTTTTATTCAGTACTTTCCCCCAAATTTTGTGTGTGAAAATGAAGTATATCCAGAATAATACTGAAATCTTCCTTAAAATAACTCAAGACTTAGGCAGGTAGGTAGCACAGTGGATAGAGCACTGGTCCTGAAGTCAGAATGACCCAAGTTCAAATCCGTCCTTAGACACATAACACTTACCAGTTGTGTGACTCTGGGCAAGTCACTTAACCCCAACTGCCTCACCAAAAAAAAAAAAAACAAAACCCAAAACAAAAAAACAAACAAACAAATAACTCAAGACTTTAAAGGGACTAATGTAGGTAGAGTATTAGTCAAGGGACCCAGGTTTCTAGACCCGGTTTTGCTACTAATAACTAATTGTGTGAACTTGGGCCAAAAATTAACTTCTTTAGATTTCAGTTACTTGTAAAATAAAGAGGTGGCCTAGTTCAGGTATTCTTAACTTGTTGTATCATGGACCCCTATAGCAATCTGGTAAGTGTATAGGCAACTTTCTCAAAATATTTTTTTAAATGCATAAGACACATAGCATTAGAAAGGAAACTAGTTTTATGGAAATACAGTTATCAAAATAGTCTTAAAAACAAGTTCATGGACCTCAGGTTAAAAACCGCTGACAGTAGAAAGAGTAGTAAATGTAGAATCTAAGAATCACTGATTTAGAGCTAGAAGAGGCCTTACAGGTCATCAAATGTAGCCCTCTCATTTTATAGAAAGGGACACAGGCCTCAGATGTTAAGTGACTTGCCCAAGGTCACTGGGTGGCAAGTAGCAGAACTGGGATTTGAACCAAGGTCCTGTCACTCAAAAATCCAGTGCTCTTTCCATTGCACTGAAAATTCCATCTTCATTTTCTTATTTTCAGTGTCAAAGTTTGCTCTGTCACTTACTACCTGTGTGATCCTGGGCAAATCATGTTAACTCCTCTGGGGTTTTTTCATTTGTAAAATGAAAGGAATGGACACTAAGGCCTAAAATTGTATGGGTATACTCCAAGAAGTATCTAGTATAGAAGCTATAGTTTCAATTAGTTAAGTGATATCTTGCCCAGTGAATTGAAATAATCTAAATATGTATAATGACAAAAACTATGAGGGGATACTATTTTATCTTTTCCAGGGAGATCTGTTGAGAATTGGAAAAATTTACATCTTTATTTTATTGGCCTCTAAATGAAATTTAACATTCCCTTCCATTATTTATTTAGGCTTTACCAGACTGCCAAAGGGGTCCATGACATTAAAAAGTGACAAAAACTCCTGGCCTGGGCAGTTCTACCTGTTGTTTTCCTTAAGAGCTGGAGATTTTCATTTTTTTGTTTCTAACCCCAAATGGTTAACACAGTGTCTAGAACATAAATGGTTAATAAATGCTTACTCATTATGTTTTAAACTATATTGTTTCTCCTATAAAAGTTCTTCATCATTGTTTTTGCTCTTCTTTTCCTTACAATTTTTTTTAGTGTTATGACATTTTAGATACAATATCTATTTGTGTAGCTATACACGGTTGAAAAAGATTTCACGTAAATCTCATTTGATCCCCACAACAAAGCTTGAGTTAAGTAACAAAGATATTACTTTCATTTTATATCAAAATTGTAGAATGTTCAAGTTAGGTAGGACCTTATTTATTATCTGAGTAATCACTGGATCAAAGATTGATAGCCACAGAAGACTTCAGAGGATAGACATTTAGTCCAACCTTATTTCAAAAACAAAAAATTAGGCCTAGGGAGGTTAAGGGACTTGCCTAAGGTCAAACATACAAGTAGCACATTTGAACCCAGGTCCTCTAAGTTAATGATCTTTTCCCTGTACCACAACTGCTGAAATTGAGGATCAGTTAAGTAAGGTTATGCTAACCAGCAAATCCAAATCACTTAGACTGGTTTTTCAGTGATTCCTCACTACATTATTTTCCTAAGCAATCAGTGTAAAATTTCTGAGTTATATGTAGTCCCTGAATTTTCTGAAATGTAGAACTTTCCCAATAAATCTGGGGTGGAGGGAAAGCTAATCAAAACTCCTGGGCTAGATAAATTACTACTGTTGTCCTTAAGGGCAAGGACTGTTTCATTTTTTTTGTCTTTGTATCCACACATGATTAGCATAGTGCCTAGAACACAGGAGTTTAGTAGAAGCTAATTATGTTCTAAACAATAATTTTTCTTTCCCTTCACTATAAAAAAAATTCTTTTCCTCAAAAATTTTAGTGTTATTTTAGATTTAATATCTATTATTTGTATAGCTCTCTACATTTGAAAATTATTTCATGTAAATTATCTTATTTGAGATCATTTCCAATAGGACTAGCATCTTAGATATTTTACCTTGAGTTAATTTTTTTAAGTTCCAGTATTTTTCAATTAATAAGAACCAAAGTTAAAAAGAACTATATAACACTGCCTCTTATTAAGGGTCAAAGTAAATTAAAAGTGTGTTTTTTCTAGTATCATCCTTTTGATAAATCTGTGAATTGACTAACTACCAAAGACTTATAAAGGGAGATGGCAAGATAAGGAGACCAATACTTTTTAACCTAATAAAAAGGATAACTTCATAAATGGGAACTCCTAAATCAGATTTTATTAAATGATCTTACTAAAAGGGAAAAAAATGAAAAAGATACCAAATAGCTATTAAATTAATAATTTTATTGAAGGTAGCCTCTTCAAATTATTTTTAAAACCTGATGAATAAATAAAACTAATGCCAACCAATCACAATCCTGGTATAGAGTCACAAGGCTGACATCAGAGTTTAAGGATTTCTGTATTATAGGAAAAAAGGTAGAATATATACCTCTATGTACTTAGTATATGTGATCCATTGTATAATCAAGTCAGCCTCTCTATATGAAGGTTTCATTTTTATACAATTCAGAACAGCAAACAATAATGTATAGTCCTCCAATATGCCTCCAAAACTAGATGATTTCTGATAATATTGTGGTTCATTTTGAAAAGTAATGTAAAATGGGCCTGTGTATTTACATGCCACATATAGTTAAATTAAGCTGGTCAACATGGTAATTGGATATTTTTTTCACCCTAATCTTTCCCTCCTTGTAGTTCGCAAATGACTTAATTCAATTTAAAACCTAATTTAAACTCTTATGTCTTATTCATTAATTTACCTGTTCTTTACATTGATTTGAGAATTAGTAGGTTGCTTAATATCATCTCCATATGTTGGCCATGGTGCATAGAAAAGGGAAGAATCAACAGAATTTGAATATTCTGTGGATGAAGAAAGTGGAGTATATGTCTGCCGTAAATCTACATTGTCTTCACTCTGAAATTTATAAGAAATATTTTAGTAATACTTATGAATACTTCATTTATTTTCTTTTATTCTGCTATTGACAGAATATTAGTTCAGGTGATAAAAAATACAAGTAGAAAGAACACAAGAACAGAATTTGAGAGCTATAATCTTAAATTGGAACTTAAAGGACTGTAGCTGTATGTACAGTGACTGAATTTTTCATTTTTCATCTAGAAATCTCACAGACTTAGGCAGTGTGACTTTGCACAAATTACATAACTGAAATGCTCTAGCTCATCTGGAAAAAGTGGGTAAAAAGTAACACTTTACATTTTTGTGTTGTCATTTACAAAAGCATTTTCATATATCTCATTTGATTTTCAAAACAACTATCAGAGACAGGTAAGGCCAGTATTATCTCTATCTTAGTGATAAGGAAACTGAGTCTTTTGGAGATAAAATGACTTGCCCAGTGTATTAGGTTACTGAGAAGCAGCACCAGGACTATAACTTAGGTTTTCAGATTCAGCCCAGTGCTGGCCAACAACAGAATCTTAAAGCTGTTTCTACTTCCTCTAATGTCCTCTCTCCCCTCTTCCTCCCTCTTTACACCTGTTGAATTCTTATCCCTGCCCATCTTTTATAGTCTAACTGAAATGCCAACTCTTCCCGGGAGTCTTATCTGATTTTTCTCCAGTAACGCCCTCTCAGGCCCCAGAGCACTATGTTTTATGTTGGTCATAGAATATTGTGTATTACAGTACTCTACTAGACTGAAGGTCCCTTGAGGACAGGGACAATGCCTTGTTTAAACTTTGTATCTCTGCCAGCACATAGTGTGATTCACTCAGTACTGCACTTATGTTTATTATTGTTGTTTCTACTATACAACACTACATCTCTCTCACTCTCTATTCCTTTAACACCTGTATTTTTTTAAAAAATTAATAACTTTCACTATTTGAAGGGCTCCAGCTCAGGTTTTTGTAAAGAAAATTGTAACAAGGTACAATAAACAACAAAATTTACAGGCTGATATAAATACTTCATAACAATGTTTGAAATGTAATAAAGCTAATTTTAAGTTATTAATACTAGAAAATTCTTTTATACGTGAACTCCAAAATTATAGATTCACTCTTTTCAGTCCTACAAAGAGGAAATGATAAAGCCAGAGGTGGCCTTTAACCCTAAGTAACATGTAAATACAATAAAAAGAGTTTATTTAATGTTTAAGTATAACAATGGGATCTGAAACTGGTTAAAAATATTTTTAAACTATACTATTCCTTTGCATAATTTTTACTGTGATTCAAATTAAACATATATTAAAAAATACTTTATTTGTACAATTTTTATTTTTAAATTTTTTCTATATTAAATTTTCTTGTTAACTATTACCATCTTAATCAATGTCACTGAAACAATCAGTAATTCAAAGCACAGGCTAATGATGGCTATAATGTTAGTAATATAGTCAACACTTAAATATGTTTAAAAAGAGTTCTTTTAAAAACCATCTTCAGAAGCTCAAATTGTTTTGTAGCATTTGCTGTTTTATTTTGACCATGATTATTATTTTAAACCTATACTTCAGAACTTTCTTGAGTAAACTGAGGTGCAGAACAACTACTTCATTGAAAATGAAAGTTCCACTAAAATTTTTACCTTTCCAGAATTCCAGTGGTATTAAATTTATAGAAGGTTTTTTATTTTATTTTATGCTCAGGTACTTAGTACTGATTAATCTACTCGTTTTTAGTTTTAACTTGTTCAAACTAGCTGTTTTCAGTCCAACTGTTCATTTGTATTACTCAATTCTGTAGTGAAATACTTAGCCAATCAATCACTTTCATTTTATGTCTATAATGGTGAAGCCCTGGTATCTGGACCTAAATATGTTTTGAGGATGTTCTTTCATTTCAACTATATTTTGCATTTTAAATGAATTTTTATCCAGATTTGGAAAAAAATCCAACTTTTTTTAAAAGGTCAATTTTTAGCTTAGCCTGACAGGAAGTACTTTAATACCAAATCAATATGGTAGAGATCCATATATAAATACAAGAAACACGTGGATCGTTTTCCAGCTAAAATATGTATACAAATGTAACATACAGATGTCCAGTGTGGACAAAACTAAATAGTCTGGATAGTTACCAGCCTCTAAATGTGAGTTATTATTATTATTAGATATAGCACTTTAAAGTTTACAAAGCACTTTTTTTTTACAAACACCCTATGAGGTAAGCAAGTACTATCCCCATTTAGAATACTGATTGTACAGATTTTTGGGGGGGTGAAACTTCACTCACTTTTAAATTAAGGTCATTTTTGTAATGATGAGGAATATTTCCACACATTCAGACAACCTGACCAAAATGAAAATTTCAAATGACAGCAATTTTAATTACACTAATAGGTTAACTTTTTAAAACAAGTTTTTAAGAGAGAAAAGTAGACAGTAGCACACAATCCAAGATATCAAAAAAAAGCATGAAGATAATCAAAACTTTTAACCTTAAATTACCTGATGTTTGGATTCATGTAGGCCTATAATAAATAGCTTTTAAATATGCTTAAAAGAGTGTTCAAAGTTAAGAAATTAATGTAAAGGAGTTTCCTTAACATTTTTGTGGTCACATTAAGCTGAGGATAGGATGAAAACATTTAATGAAAAATGTTAGGTATTCCATAGAACAATTTTTCAAAGGTATGTATTTTGCCAATTCTCAGTTCCTCTTCTAACCAGAGATTCATCAACACCATGAACTGGACAGTCTGGGGAGATGAATTTAATTGTAATAATTTGGTATACTTGACAGTCCTTAACCTTTTAACATGGAATTAAAGGTTATTAATGCACCTGTGATTTGTAGCAATCATAGAAAGAAGTGGAGCCAGTCAACATCACACTGTTGAATACATCAGTTAATCGGCTGCTGGTATCTGCATTAATGTTCCAGCAGCGATTCGCACCTCCACGGAAAGCGACTTTAGGCTGCAGACAGCAGAAATCGAGAAGAAAAGCATGAATAATGAAGGGGAATGTTGTAGCGAATGAACTTTGTCCCAAAGACTTATTTACCAATTTTTTTTGTAAAAGGAATCGGATTTCTATTCCTCAACGAGCAATTCATTTGTGACCCTTAACTGCTCGCTCTCCTTAATCCCACTTCCCCGACACCAAATTGCTCCTTTCTCCTCCTTATCCACTTTCTAAACTTTTCTTAAGACAAGATTACAGAGGCCAAACAATTAGTATCTATTCAAAGAGTCCGGTGGGGCTCGCTGGGGGCCGGTGGGGTGGAAAGCAAATGATCTTTCCTTTCCAAGGCTGCTCTTGGCTCTTCTGGTCTCGAGGGAAACTCAAATCCCTATTTGCAACTGGGGGTCGCTTCTCCCAGCTAATAAGTAAGTCCCAGAATCCGTGTAAATGAGATCCCACTGAATTCCCCATAAGTATGGGAAGAAAAAGGGAAGGAAGAGGTATGGAACTACATAGCTAACTTCATCACAACTACGCGGAAACGCAGTCAAATTTCTTTTGGCATCTTCCTCCGAGTTCAACTCACTCTAGCCCCTCCCAAATCCTTTTCTTCTCTCCCTCTCTTCCACCCCCATCCCCCACCTTGAGAGGCCTCTGACACTGTCAGTTTTGTCCTCCAGTCAGTCACACAGGCCCTTTTTTCCCCTCTGGGGCCTTGGAACCTGTCAGCTCCAATCTTCCAGGTCCCCTCAAGGTCCCCACATGGTGTCACCTCTGGACCCCAGTACCTCAACAAGCCATTTTCTTCAAAAGACCCATGTGAATTTCCACAATTATTTGTTAAGCGCCTACTACACGGAACAAGGTGCTGTGCTAATTTAGGCGCTGTCACCTCCGTCCATCTTCCTTTCCTCTCTCCTGAGGATCCTCCCAACCCCCCTTTCTCACTTAGGGGGCCCGATCCTGACTTCCAGTCTTTCTCAATCCCCTTTCCTCAAGGGTCCCACAACCTATCGCCTCCAAAGTCCCTTCCCTCAAGAGACCAATATCTAGTCACCTCGGTGCGACAGCCAGCCCCCCAATTCTCTGTCCTCACAGAGGCCCCACAACTCGTCACCCCTCTTTCCTCGCTAGGGTCCCACAGCCCGTCGTCTCCTCGGTGACTCCCTCACGAGGGTCCCACACAGCGTCGTCACCTCCTCAGTCCTCCCCTCAGGGGCCTCACAACCCGTCGTCGTCACCTCCTTGGTCCCCCTCGGCCCTTCCTTCACAAGAGCTCCACACCCCGTCAGTCGCCTCAGCTCCTCGGTCCTTCCCTCACAAAGGCCGCCATGGTCACCCCGGTCCCTCAGCCCTTCCTCACATCCCACTGCCGTCACCTCCTCGTCCTCAGACCTGCCCCCACAGAGGCCTGCCAGCCCGTCCTTTCCCTCACCCTCCATCACTTCCTCGGTCCTTCCCTCACAGGGCCCCCACATCCCGTCCCCTCCTCGGCCCTTCCCTCACACTTCGCCACCTCCCCGCTCCCTCGGCCCCTCCTTCACAAGCGCCCCACATTCCCTCAGGGGCTCCGGTCCTGTCAGCCCCGTCGTCGGGTGCCGCTCCCTCGCCCTCCCCCACCAGCCCCCGGCGCAGCTCGTCCCTCCCCAGGCCTCGGCCCCCTTTTCCCCGAAGGTCCCGCCGCGCTCGCAGCCCCGCAGCCCGCCCCGACCCGGGGCTCCAGCCCATGACGGCTGTTTGACGGGGCGGCCGGGCGGCGGGGCGGCGGGGCGGGCTGGGCCAGGGCCGTCTGTCCTCCCTTCCCTCCTCCCGCTCCTCCGCGGCGCCTCGCCCGCGCCGTGCCCAGCCGCTCCAAGGTCCCCGACCCCCATTACCTCCACACCCCGCCATCCCCCTGTCCTGCCTCCCTCGGGCTCGAGGGGGCTGGCGTACGTAGGGCAGGGGCCAGGCGGACCGCCTCCGCCTCTCACCTCCATCGGGGGCCCCCCCAGCCCCTCCGCGGTTAGGCTCGGCTCCTGGGGTCGGGGATGAGGGAGGGCGTCGGGCCGCTGCTCCCCTCAGCCCGCACCCCGCCACTCCCGCCGTTGCCTCCGCCCCCAGCGCCGCCTGAGGCCCAACTGTGGGGAGGGGGGGAGGCCAGAGGGGGGGGGGGGGGCCGGGGGGGGGGGAGAGGCCGTTACATTTCCTACCCAAGGGCTCGCGACCTGGCACGCGACCTGGCACTGGCCCGTCCCCGCCCCCTCCAGCCTGCCCCCTCCCCCCGCCTCCCTCCCAGGTCCTCTTTCCTCTCCCCAACATCTGATTGGTTCCTCCGGGAGCCAATGGGCATCTTCTGCCAAGACCCTGTTCCCCCAGAGACAGGGCAAAGAAGGGGCCGTTAGCGTGCTCTTGCCTCTCCCGTGGCTTCGGCTTTTCCCGCTCAAAATATGAAGACCCAGGATTGGCTGAAGTGGGGCAGGGGCGGCGTGATGATTGGCTAGAGCAGGCTGCGATGGGGGGAGAGAAGGAGGAGGGGCTGGGGAAGGGAGGCACTAGTGCCTGTCACCCGGGGTCGTTTTCTTTAGCAGCAATTGAGGGAGTGTGGAATATGGGTGGGGCCGAGGCCCACGGTGGCTTGGGTCGTGAGGCCAGTAAGCCCGCCACACCTAACATCCCTATGTTAATACTCGACGTGCTCCCCTTGGTCGGGGCGCGGAAACTTGTCCCAGAATCCTTAGCAGCGGAACCAGAGAATTCTGGGTAGCGAGCCCGCGGTGGAAGGCTGTGGGCCAGTCTTGCTCCTGTCCCGGGACCCGGGGGTGGTTTGGCCAGGCTGGAGTCACAACCTTAGCCAACCTCGAGACCAGATTCCGAGGTTCATGTGGCCTCTGGGGGCATTTCCTTGCCCAGAAGATTCCAAACCTGTTAGCCTCAGTGATGCAGAAATGACATGCATGGGGCCAGCCATTGTAGACTGGCAGAGAGCTTGGATTGTAGGTTTTCTATGCCCTCCCCACCCCTCTATGATGAGTGCACATTGTTCTCTTAAGGTGGTACAGGGTCCTGGAATCAGGAACACCTACCTTCAAATTAGGCCTCAGACACTTACTAGATGTGTGACCCTGGACAAGTCACTTAATGGCTGTCTGCCTCAGTTTTCTCATCTGTAAAATAGGGATAAATAATAGCACTTGCCTCTCAGAATGGTTTGTGACCTTAAAATGAAATATTTGTAAGAGTTTTGCAAACCTTAGGGCCCTATACTAGCTATATATTCAGAGTTCCACTTGGCTTTGACTTTAAAAAGATGACAAATAGATCCAACTTGTGTTGCCACTGCCTTACTATTATATGATGTAGGTGTCATTCCTTTGCTGAGATTGAAAAAGATAATCGCTCCTTTGTTTACTGATATGCTGTGAGTTGGAAAGTAAGAGACATGCTCATTAAAGTATAGGGAGAGAAAAAGGAACAACTTATTTCATGGAGTATATTCTAAAATAAATTTCAGGATTTCTGATTTTGTTTCTGTACACCATGTGATCTACACACTGAAACAAACTGCTGCAACCCCTCTTCTGTACCTTACTTAGTAAACTGATTTCCTGACTTGATTTGACTGAAAAACTTAACATCCAGCCTAAATAAAGTCAGATCCATGAGCCTAAGATGAGAAACAAATCATCCATTTTTTCCACAGCTTTAAGTCTTTCCAGTGGGGTAGGATCTGATGTAACTGTGCTCCTTGGCATAACCTCAAGTAACCCAGGGTTACTTTCAGGGTACAATGAACTAAAGTGAATAAACAAATTCATTGTGAGAAAATCTGGTTACCAAACTGGACATGTAGTTCCAGCCAATTCATTAATAATAATAAGGTGATTCCAAACTTATTCCTGGGCAGCTAGGTGGTGCAGTGGTTAGAATGTTGGGTCAGAAAGACTCATCTTCCTCCTTAATTCAAATTTTGCCTAAGACATTTTCTAGCTGTGTGACCTGGGAAAGTCACTTTAACCTTGTTTGCCTCAGTTTCCTCATCTGTAAAACGAGCTGGAGAAGGAATGGCAAACCACTCCAGTATCTTTGCCAAGAAAATCCCAAATGGGATAATGAAGAGTTGCATACAGCTAAATGCTTGTCCCTAACATTAAATCTAAATCTCAGGAGATAACAGAGGGAGAACATTGTAAATACTCAAAGAATTATTCAGCTTTCCTAAGTGTAATTCTTTTCTTAAAATATATTTTTCTTGATTTGTTTTTACATCCCCTAGATTTTCTCTTGCCCCCTCCCCTACCTCCAAGGGAACCATCCTTTGTAACAAGTAATTTTAATAATAATAATAAAAGCATTCATATGGCACCTACAATGTGCTAGATATTGTGCTAAGTGTTTTAGGAAAGAAAATGAGAAAGAAGAAAAAAACTAAATGCACACACACACACACACACATACATATATATATATATATATATATATATATATATATATTTTTTTTTTCCCTTTTTGGTGAGGCAATTAGGGTTAAGTGACTTGCCCAGGGTCACGCAGCTAGTAAGTGTCATCTGTCTACTTAATAAAATTTTTAATCTGAATTTTGGGATTGAAGGAGATACCTTTCTTCACTCTATGAATATTAAATATGGTCTAACATAGACCTAACAGAGAAAAAACTCTGTAAATTAATCAGATTAATTGATTTTTTTACTAAGATAATCAACCATCTTGACAATGATGACCACAGGGGCAAATTGAACTGTTCACATTAAATGGGGTGTATGTTAATAAATCTGAGTTTGTCAAAAACAAATAACTAAAGTTATTAACAAAGTAGGAAACCAAGAATCATTTGTTCACACCTCTAGGGATGTTATTCAGTTTATAACTGAAGAACTTCATACTACTCCATCCTAGAAATTAAGTATAGAATGTAGATTTCCCTCCCTTAACATACCACAAAATCAACTCTGTTATGAAACTCTAGATGACATTGAATAATACAGTGCCCTCCAGATCTTTTAATAAGATTTATTTGATATGTTTGCAAATGTCCAAAACACATAGTTTCTCCTGAAGCAAAAATAAATGATTGTCCCATTTACAAAATATTGCTTAGTTTGGCCAATGGAAATGTTTTGAACAGCGAAAATGTGTGTAGGATGTTAAAATTCTCCCAAGTAAAACTTTTTGAGATCAGATAAAACAATTTTGAAAATTCATGTATCTCTGTGGGCATAATCTAGATGTCACCTCATTTATGAAAGATTGGGAATGAACTTCTAAAAAGCATTTAAATGAATCCTCTCTAGAAATCAATTGTCAGTCCAAGACACCATGTAATTAAATCATTGCAAAATGGTTTTTTGAGGAACACAACTGCATAAAGTTAATTGTTTTTCCAGTTTGCTAATGGACTTGTGATCCATTTAAATAGCCTGGAAACAATCTTCAACCCAAATCATACATGCTTATGTACTTCTCCAACTTCGAAGAAATAAGTTTAATTGTAAACTGAAATTAACTGGGCTGCTGGTTAAAGTCCCAAATTCTAAGAGTCTGTTGGAAGTCTTACAGAATGAATGTTCCTTATTATTGCCATTAGCAAACACCATCTCTCCTTTTGGATCTTCAAATTAGTGTTTCCTTGGCTGTCTAGAATATTTTTTTTTAATATGCTCCAAGGAATTTTTGAAATGTGCTTTAGCACTAAATAAGGTCCGCAGGATTTGTGCTTTGACACTTGCTGAGTGATCTGTTTCCATCTGGAAAAAAGATCTCATTGTTTTGGTTAGCTTTTTTTCAAAGATAGTTTCAATAACATCTCCTCCAGGGAAATGCCACAATATTTCATTACTTTATTCTACATCTCCCCTAATCCAAACCCTTGAAAAGAAAACCAGGCAAATCAACATTCTTTTCTTATTTTTTAAGTTGTATTTTTTTTCCTAGAGATCTTGCTTAATTCCTGGGTGGAGATGATAGTAGAGGAAGTCAATTTGATGTTTAAAGTGATTCTGACACGCAAGTGAATTTACCTGCTCCTTTCATGGTAAAATTGAAAATTTCTCTGGGGCAGCTAGGTGGTGCAGTGGATACAGCACCAGCCTTGGAATCAAGAGGACATGAGTTCAAATGTAGCCTCATACACTTACTAGCTGTGTGACCCTGGGCAAGCCACTTAACCCCCCAATTGCCTAACCAAAAAAAATACCAAATTTCTTTATGTCTCTGCCCTCCAAAGCTGAATTTCTGTTTCCTACTTATTCAAAGTAGCCAGAGGATCCAGAAGGAAACCATTTGAAAACAAACCTCTAATAAAATCTTGTTGATTGATATTTAGTATACCTTCTTTTCCAAATGTTTTCTAAGTGATCTTATTGAATAGGTATTGGTGTAGTTACTTCCCAAGTTTTCTCAAATAGCTATAACCCTCTCACCAACTCAGTCACAAGAAATTGTTATTCCCTTCTCTTTTCTAGAAGTAATGGAGGTCGGAATGAACCGATTCAAAATTTTCCTTAGATACCTATGTTTAAGGTTATTCCACTGTGTTAGGGTAATGTATGTAGAGTACTTTGTAAACCTTAAAATTCTATATAAATGAAAGCTCTTCTTCTTCTTTTTCTTCACCATTATCATTATCATCATAATGAGAAGTGACATGGTCTAGTACATAGAGAGCTAACCTTGGAGTCAGGAAGACCTAGGTTCAAGTTCTGCATCTGATTTACTGACAATGTGACTTTGGGCAAGCCAATTAACCTCTCAGTGCTTTAGACAATTTCTAAGACTATAAACTGCAGAACAGGTGCTGACCTATGTTTGACTGAAGCACTTTTCTCATCAAGAGTTCTCTGTACTAATGAAATCTTTGGTCTGGCCTAAAATATAATAATAAAATTTATATTAGCTAGGGGATGGAGGATAAATGGGAGTTGTTTGAATTCTATTGTAAGATGTGTAATTATCTGAACAAAACACACCAACATCAACCTCTTACTGCTATTGACTTGTTTCCTCATTAAGTCTCTCTGCAGGTTCACAAGCAATCTGGGATATGGCTATTGCAGAACTTAGCAATGTTACAGACATTCTTTCTCTAATTAGCTTGATCCCCCAGTCTCCGTGGCAACATCTCTGAGTATAAGTACTAACTATTTAGATTACATTGATATCAATGGCTGCCATTTACATTATTAATCATATAATAAGGAAATGGCTGTTCTTTTTCTATATATATTTGTCACTTTTCACTTACTCTCTTTAAAAATTTTTTTTAAAATTTTAATTTTTAGTTCTGAATTCTTTCTCCATCCTTCCCCACTCCCAAGAAGTCAAGCAGTACTATATCCATTTCACATGTGAAGTCATACAAAACATATTTCCACATTAGCCATGTTGCAAAAGAAAAAAGCAAGAAAAATAAAGAAAACGAAAGAAAATATGCTTCAAATTAATCAGTTCATCAGTTCTTTCTTGGAGGTGTATGGAATTTTCATTATGAGTCCTTTGGAATTGTCATGGATTGTTGTATTGATCAGAGTAGCTAAATCTTTCATAGTTGTTGTTACAATATTGCTGTTAATGTGTACAATGTTCTCCTAGTTCTGCTCATTTCACTTTGTATCAGCTGATATAATCTTCCTAGTCTTTTCTGAAACCATCCACTTCATCATTTCCTATAACACAATAGTATTCCATCACATTCATATACCACAATTTGTTCAGCCATTCCCTAATTGATGGGCATCCCCTCATCTTCCAATTCTTTGCCACTACGAAAAGAGCTGCTATGAATATTTTTGTACATATGGGTCCTTTTCCTTTTTCATTGATGTCTTTGGAGTATGGACCTAGTAGTGATACTGCTGGGTGAAAGGGGATGCACAGTTTGATAGCTCTTAGGTGTAGTTCCGAATTGCTCTCTAGAATAGTCGGACCAGTTTGTAACTCCACCAACAGTGCAGTAGTGTGCCTATTTTTCCACATCCCTTCCCCAATGACTCTCTACTCCTACCTCCCCTCTAAAAGAACATTCCTTCTTACTATTCCTCTTCATACAAAGCATTTTATTTTCTATCTCTCTGCCTTTTCACTTGCTGTCCCCCATACCTGGAATGTAATCACTGCTTAACTCCATCTCTTAAAATCCTTAATATTCAAGTTTTAGTTCTATTACTGCCTTCTACATGAAGTCTTTCCCACTTCCCCCAATAGCCAGTGCCCTTATCCCTAAATCACTTTGTATCTATTTTGTATATGCCTAAATATGTCTATATTGTGTCTCTCTATAGAATGTAAGGTTGTTGAAGGTAAAGACTGTTTTACTTTTGTCTTTGTATCCCTCCCAGTGATTAGCATAATGCCTGGAACACCTTAAGCATTTAATAAATACTTATTGATTAATAAAGATGTGCAATTAAGAAAGAGGAATCAATACATTGATCATATCTAACAATGCATGCCTTATCCCATACCTACTGTATAGGCCATGACTTCTCTGCTAGGTCAATCCTCTGAAGCCATGATTGAACCTATTGTTTTGATTCACTTAAAGTCCTATAGATGATCATATCCTGTTTTAGCTCACCTCAAAGGGCTAATCTTTTGTACTAGAGTTATCTGTTTACTAGAATGTAAGCTCCATGAAGGCAGAGATTGTCTTATCTAAACTTTGTATCTCCGGTAGTACCTAACATTGCTCTGCACAAAAGAATGGCTTAGAAAACGTTTCTAGAGTTAAAGAATAAATAAATTAAGGAGTCTGGTTAAATATTGTTTAACTTCAAAATGGGAATAAATCTCAGGATTCTGTGTATCTATCTGGAAATGTTCTCTCTAAACTCTTAACTCAGTAATTTTTAAGCAGTCCAAATGTTTATAATAGTAAGTAACCACCCATTTATGTAGCACTAAAATGTTTACAAAGCGTATTCCTCACAACTACCCTGTGAGGTAGGAAGTGCAAATATTATGCCCATTTTACATTTAGGTAAAATGAAACATCAGAAAAATTAAAGAATTCATTCAGTGTGCAGTTGTCTCCTCCATTAACATGGAAGCTCGTTGGAAATAGAAATTGTTTTATTTACTATATTTGTATGCCCAGCATCTAGCACAATGCCTGGAATATAGTACTATTGATTGAAATATCAGAGGCTAGTTTTGAATCAAGATTTGATTCTAACCACAAGGCTAGAGCTTTTTTTTTTTTTTTAACTAAACAGTTCATCATATTTCTGGAGCATCCTTTGTTGCTACTAACTTTCAGTGGGAGAATTTACTTCACATCAAATGTAGTAGATAATGAGGTAGACAACTATCTAAGACTATATTGCAGACTAGTTGCTGATTTCAATTTGGTAGAAGGAGTTTCCTCAACAGGAGTTAGTGCTCTCCATCAAGGAAACCACAGATCCAGTCTGTCCAAAACTTGAGAAACTGTCTAAGTCATTAACTGTGGTGAAAACTCTCATATTGAACAACTTGAATTAAGTGGGCCTTTTACTGGGGTTTAAAAAGCCTTGTCAGGACCTGTCAGAGCTTGGAAAGGGTTGATTTATACACTACAGTAGCCTTTAAATTTTAAGGCTTTGTCTTGCTATGGGAAGCCAGTTATTGCTTGTTGTTAGAGGAGGAGCAGTAAGAAAGGACTTGTCTCTCGAGCAGGTTTTTCTTCTCTTCCAAGATCCTTTTGCTCTCCTATATTGTGTCTGTTTTTCCCATTCTGTCTATTTGTTTGCTTTTGACCCACTACTCTGTCTCAACTTTGTGTTTCCCTGTGATCTGTGTATCCTAATCGTCCCTTTGATTTGCTCCCATCCAATGTTACCAGTCTTTGCCTTTACTTTCCAGATTCCCCACTTAATAGTTCTAATTTTTCACTCATCATTACCTATGACATAACATGGAGACTGGATTGTGGTGTGAATGGTATTTTATTTTATTTTATTTTATTTTATTTTTTGTGAATGCCACTTCAAAATAGGATTTGACTATTTTATTTGAGGCCTCAGAAAGGTAGACAGTATCAGTACTTTTGTCCTTCCTTTTCTAGGACTGCTTGATAAATCACTAGCTACAGGGGAAGGAAACAGTGAGAAAAGCACAACAGTTTATTTCATTTAAAATAAACTTCCCTAAAAGATTTAACACTAGACTGAAGGTGAGTTTGTTAATGTTTGACTGGCTTTGTTTTTGCATAGCTCAGAAGGACCACTTGTACTACAACACCCGTCTCTGGGTTTAGCTGATGCCTGCTTTTATCCAGTTGGCTTTCTTGGCACATTGTCTTGCCAGATGTATGTGGAAATTGTTATAACAGTTTTTCCACCCCCATGGAACAGATGTCAGATCCCTCCGGATCCTTGTTCCCCTCCATTGGCCTTGATGTATGTCCATGGCCTTGTTGTCACAATGAATCTTTATGTTCTTGTCCTTTTATAGGCTTCCCAAGTATCTCTGAGGTTTCCAGAATCTTAATTGATAACAGCTCCTCTTGGTCACATTATGTTTCCCAACCCTAAAACTATATCCTTCTCTAACAGGTTGGTGCCAGTTTAGAATCCCTATTTGTAAAACTACGCAGATGGGTCCCTTTTCCACCTTGCTTCTGCCAATTGTTCTTTGTTTCTTTAGCTTTGATGTGAGTGGTCTTGCAGGAGACCCCTGACGGGGAGAATGGCTGAGCTATTGGTTGAAAGGAGATCAGTGGAGAGGATGCTGCACTGCCCACTCACTCATTCTTCCCTCTCCCTCTTCCCTCGCATCCAATCAGCTGCCACGTCTTCTCCAACCTACCTCCGTAACATCCCTCGCACCTTCCTCCTTTTTTTCTCCACTCACGTGACTAACACCCTCAGCTAGGCCCTCCTGACATATCAGCTGGATGATTGCAATTCTAACTGGCCTCGTTGCTTCTAATTCATCTCTCACAAACTCACCTTCAAAATCTTCAGTGGCTCCCCATTGACCTTAGGATGCAATATGAATTCCTGAGCTCGGCATTTAAAGGCCTTCAAAATCTAGTTCCAGCCTACTTTTTCAGACTTATTTCACATTATTCCCCTTTACTCACTTTACATTCCAGTCAGACTGACTGGAAATGCTGTTCTCCAAACTCAGCATTCCATTTCCCACCTCCATGTCTTTGCACTTGCTGTTCCCCAGACCTATAATGTACTTCCTTTTTACCATTGTTTCTTATAATCCTTAGCTTCCTTCCAGGCTCAGCTTGAGCTACTTCTTCCAGGAAGCCTTTCCTGATACGCTGAGTTGTTAATGTTCCCTTCTATTTCAAATTATCTTGTGTTTATAATCTGTGTAAACTGAGGCCCAGAGAAAGGCATGAGAAGGAATAAGACTCCAAATCTCCTGACTCTAGGCCTACTTGTTGTCCTACTTAGGCTGAAAAGATAAAGAAACAAGCCAGATTTTTGCAGATTTTAACCCGTTAGCCAGAGATTTGTTTTCCCCACTAGTGGGACAGATTTAATGGAACCACAGAAGGTCTAATATAAACTCTTAAGAGCGTGATAAGAATCATAATATATTAGGTGAATTCAATTCAATTCAATTCTCTCCAATGCCTCTTAGAATCCTTGCTTTCCATCACATTGTTCCGGGATTAGAACCAGATGAGACATTCATAGACCATAAAACATTTAACCAAAGGAATCTCACTAACATTAGCATGGAGAAGATATTTAGCAAAGATATATAGCAAAAATATAATGAGGGTGTACAAGTAGAGAAATATACAACGAGGAAGAAAGTAGAGAGGGGAACAGGTAACCCCCAAATCTCACTGACATCTGAGCTAGTCAAAAGAGGTGACATAGTTGGGAGCAAAAATTCAATTGACAAGGAAACAGGAGAAAAGGGAGAAGGTAGCAGGAGGAATAAGGGAGGGTTTAGTCCTAAGCAAAATAAAGTCTAACTAAGGCTGCATAAAAATATTTATAGCAGCTCTTTTTGCAGTAGCATAGAACTGGAAACTGAAGGGGTACCCATCAGTTGGAGAATGGCCAAGCAAGTTATGGGGTACACATGTATATGAATGTGTGTGTGTGTATGGTGAAATACTGTTGTGTTGTAGCATACCATTTTCTTTGGCTTCATATGTATTTACTAGCTGTGTGCCCCTGAGCAAGTCACTTCACCTCTGCTTGGTTCAGTTTCCTCAATTGCAACATGGGGTTAATAGCAGCATTTAGGGACAGCTAGGTGGTGCAGTGGATAGAGCACCAGCCCTGGAATCAAGAAGCTGAGTTCAAATCTGGTCTCAGACCAGACATTTGACACTTAACTAGCTATGTGACCCTGGGCAAGTCACTTAACCCCAATTGCCTTGCAAAAATGAAAAAGAAAAAAATAGCAGCATCTACCTCTCAGGGTTGCTGTGCGTATCGAATGAGACAATATTTGTAAAAAGCACTTAGCTTGGCACATAGTAAATGCTGTACAAATGTTTATTCCCTTCCATACCTTGTAAAAATTATTTATAAAAGGACTTTGGAAGACTTAGAACAGAACCAGTAGAACAATTTATATGATGACAACATTATGAAGACAAACAACTCTGAAAGACTTAGAAACTCTGATCAGTGTAATGACCAATGATGATTACAGAGGATCCATGATGAAGCATGTTACTCACCTCCTGATAAAGAGATGATGAGCTCAGAATGAAGAGACATTTTAAAAATATGGACAGTGTAGGAATTTGTTTAATTTAACTATACGTGTTTGTAAAAGGGGCTTTGTTTTTCTTTCTTTCTCAATTTGTAGATGGGGCAGAAGGTGAGAGGAAGAAAAGGCAGATGTTTGACAATTGAAAATTTTTAATTTTAAAAATATTTAACAGAAAGGTAAACAAGAAAGACATTAAGTACTTAAATAGAATTTTAGAGAAGTTAGAATAGACCTTTGGCAATTATGACAGCAAAAAGGCATTTATATATTTTTCAGCTGTGCATGGCACCTTCCCAAAAATATATTATGTGCTAGGGCATAAAAACATCAAAATAAATGCAAAAAAGCAGAAATATTAAATACATCATTACTGATCACAATGCAACAAAAATTATAATAAATAAAGATATTTGGTTAAAGAATTCAAACTTAAATGGAAACAAAATAATTTAATCTTAAAGAATTTCTGGGTCAAAGAAGAAACTATAGAAACAATAGGTAATATAACAAAAGAAAACTACAAAAAATTAGATATCATAGTAAAACTTTCAGTATCCAGCCAAAG
The DNA here is from genome assembly GCF_900497805.2 of Vombatus ursinus. Classification (NCBI taxonomy): domain Eukaryota; kingdom Metazoa; phylum Chordata; class Mammalia; order Diprotodontia; family Vombatidae; genus Vombatus; species Vombatus ursinus. The sequence continues at coordinate 7,546,029 of NW_020954579.1, read as the reverse complement.
CAGTTCTTAGGATAAAATTTATAATTCTAAATATCTTCTTCAACAAAAGAGAGAAAGAACAGATCAAGGAATTGGACATGCAACTAAAATAGCTAGAAAAGCAACAAATTTAAAAAATTATATACAAAAAGAAAAATTCTGAAAATCAAAGAAAAGATAAAATTGAAAATAAAAAAGCCAATGAATTAATAAAACAAGGAGCTGGATTTTTGGGGGGGGGGACAGTAGGAGGAATGAATAAAAATAAATAAACTATTAGCTGATCTAGTCTTAAAAGAGAGAGAGGAAAACCAAATTGCCAATATGAAAAATGAATATTTAAAAAATTAATAAATTAAGGGGAAACAAATGAAATCACTAGAAATTATGTTGATTTTGTATTTTATGATTTATGTGTGTTATTTCTTTATATTAAATCTCTTTGAGGTCACAAACTACTTGTTCAATTTCTTTTTATAGTATTGAGTTATTTAAATTTTCATCTTCTCATTCTAGTGATGTGAGTATTTTAATGTTTTGTAAATATGCATCCATTTCATGGAAGTTATCAGAGTTTTTTTGTTATGCACTTAGGTAACCAATCAACAAACATTGATTTGGTGCTAAGTGATGAGGATTCAATGAAAAAACAAAAGTATTTTTGCAGTAATATTCATTAGAGATAGTGTTCTATGCTTTTCATTTTCTGCAATATGCTTCCTTCCCAAAGGGGGAAAAACTCTGGGATCAAATGGATTTACAAGTAAATTCTATCAAACAAAGTACAATTAATTCCACTATTACATAAATTCTTTGGAAAAATAGAGAAAGGCAAACTCCTATCCAAACCCTTCTATGAGGCAAATAAAAGTTCTGATACCTAAACCAGGGAGAGAAAAAGCAGAAAAAGAAAAGCAGAGAACACTATTTCTAATGAATAACATTGCAAAAATATTGAATAAAATACTAGGAAAGAGACTACAACAACATATTTAAAAGATTATAAGTACTGACCAGATTGAGTTTATACCAAGAATGTAAGATTTGGTCAATATTAATGAAACAATAAATAATAACAAAAACAATAAAGAGGAAAACATAAGCCAGTGAAGAATACCTATTGACCAAACTATTGAACACTACACTACTATGTCAATTTGCTTCTGTAACTTGAATACATAATCTGTTCCATTGATCAACTTTTCTATTTTTTAAAACTAGTACCAAATATTTTTAATGATTATGGCTCTGTAGTACAGTTTCCAATCTGCTACTGCTCTGTCTTCTTCCCTTCCACCCCACTTTTTTCATTGTTTCCTTTGAAGTTCTTAACCTTGTATTCTTCCTGATGAATTTTGTTAACTTTTCTAGTTCTTTGATATAATTATTTGATAGTGATTGCATACTGTCTTGAGGAGGGAGGTGGGGAGGGAGGGGGAGAAAATTTAAAACTCAAAAGCTTATGGAAGTGAATATTGAAAACTAAAAATAAATTAATAAAAAATTTTAAAAAATAATTATTTGATAGTTTAGTTAGTATGGCACTGAATCTGTAGATTGAGTTAGCATTATTATTTTTATTATATTGATATGAAACAAACTTAAGCAACTAATATTTCTCTATTTATTTACATCTGTCTTTATTTCTGCAAAGAGTGCTTTATAGTTGTACTTATATAATTCCTGTGACTATGAAATATTTTCTACATTCTGTAGTTATTTTGAATAGAATTTCTCTTTCTATCTACCTTGCAGTTTTTTTTGTGGTAGTCTATAGAAAGGCAGATGATTTGTGTTGTTTTATTTTACATACTACTTCTATGAGGCTCTTGACTATGACTCAATACTCAAAGAAATGTTGATTCCAAATTCAACCTCAGATACTAGCTATGTGACTCTGGGTAAGTCATTTAACCTATCTGTGCCTCAGTTTCCTCATCTATAAAATGGAGATAATAATAATACTTATATTCCAGGCTGCTGTGAGGATGAAATGAAATATTTGTTAAGTACTTTGCAAATCTTAAAGTGCTATATAAATGCTACTGATGATGAGGATGATGTTATAGTCAATAAGAATTCTTCTTCCACTTGTATTTTATTGTGTAGGTAGATGGAATAAATTCTTTAGAGTGCTAATGAATATCATTTAGGAGACTCTGTAATGTTGTGAGACTCAGTAATGTCATGCACACAACAGGAACATCTGGAGGCCCTCAACATATATAGGGAATACCTTCGTAACTTGGACTTTGCACTGTATCTCCATGACAGTGGCAAACACCTTTGGCAAGTGTACATCTCGTTGTTTTATGTTTGACATAAACAACAAATACAAATAAATAAATCAAACATGGGTCATATCACCAACTGAACTTCCAAATTTCAACTATTTATAATTTAAATAAAAAGTACTATAACATACCTTTTTTTCCAAAAATACATTTTCTTTGTCCCCTTCAAAATTTTTATATACATGAATAAGCTTTGTGGCCTTTGCTTGTATATTTATTTATTCTGTAATTATGATTTTATTAGTGTAAGGAACTCCCAGTAAGGAAATACCCTCTACTAATGCAAACTAGCAACTGTTTTGCAACTTATAGTCTTAGAAAGTTGCCTGGGAGAGGTAAAGTGACTTGCCCCGCCAACATCATTTAAAAGCCCTAAATGTTCAAATTCCTAGAACCTGTTTTAGGTCCCTCATTCTATTATTTACAAACCCTCATTAAAAAAAAAATTCTGAACCTAACACCAAATAAGACAAGCATTTTCATACCCAAAGTAAAATAAAAAAAGGAGATGTATATGATTGAGCAAATTTGCATTCCATACAATTTGTTTTTGTTTTAAACATGGAGGAAAAGGAACAAGTATCTATTAATCACCTATTATATGCTAGACACTATGCCAAGCACCTTATGGATATTACCGTATTTGATCCTTACAATAACCCTGAGAGTTAAGTGCTATTATGATCCACATTTTACAGTTGAGGAAACTAAGGAAAACAGAGGTTAAAGGACTCACTCAGGATCACAGATCTAGTAAGTGTCTGAGGACAGATTTGAACCCAAATCTTCCTGTCTACAGGCTGAGTATTAATTCAATATGTTCTTTTCAAGTTTCCTACTGACTTTGTTTTGTTCTGTTCTATGCAAGGATCTTCAATGACCTTTTTTTAAAATTTTTTTTCCATTTTGGCAACTCTATCACTACCTCCTCTCCCCTACTTACCCCCCACAAATTGAAAGAAAGAAAAGCAAAACTATGAGCCCTTATTTTTCCTTTGAATCACATGAGCCAGTTATACACAAACAATATGGATGTAATACAAAAAATACAATTTACTTAAAATAGAAATGTAAGATAAATAACAATAAAAGTAACACTAACAACATTGTCACATCAATTGAAAAACCTTTTCTTAAGCTTCGGGTTGTGAGTCTGGTTTTATTCCATTGTGCTTGTATGAAAGAAGGAGGAAAAAAAGAAGAAAAATGGAAGGAAAGAAGAAGGAAAGGAAGGAAGGAAGAAATCAAGGAAGGAAGAAGGAAGGAAAGAAAGAAAGAAGGGAAGGAGAGAGGGAGAGAAGAAAGAAGGATGGAAGTGATGGGGTTGGGATCTGGGCCCCAGAAAGGAAAAACCCTGGACTTTCCCACATGGCCAAATCTCTGGCATTCCCCTGAGGCTATAATCCCATCAACTGGCCTTTCATTGTGGACCTCCCTGTGGCCCCAGGCCATTTCTCCATTCTCCCTTGGCCATGTGGTCCAGGTCCCTGGAATTCTATTACCTCATAGACTACTTGGCCACTCCTAAATCCCTCCCATAGTCTTTCTGTATATAAGGTCCATCTTGTCTCCATTAAGAGGCTTAGATTCTTAAAATCTAGTCACTGCTCAGATTTTTATAATCTAACCACTGCTTACCCATGTTCAGACTCCTTAAGAGTCTGCCCAATATGACGGATGTTCTAATAGACTTTGTCTTTGGCTGAAAGAAGGCTTGGGTTGAATTCTTTCGGGCAGGACCCACGTGTTGTGATTTTGGGGTCCCAGCACCCCCGAACCCCTAAACTGCATCAGAAGGGGGAAAAGAGAGAAGGAAGCATTATAACACTTGGTTCTCCTTGAACTCCATCCTTACTGGTGGAGATGGATTATTCAGTGCTCCTTGCCTGTGTGAGGGGCAAACAGCAAACACAGTTAGTGAGAGCTGGAGAGAGAGAGAGAGACTGAGAGAGAGTTATCCAGGCTCTTCTGGCTAACAGCTTTGAGAGAAAATATGCAACATTCTAACCTCTCTTCAGGTCCCTGAAGGGAGAAAAAGACTCTGAGAAGAAGCATAGAGGAACTGGTAATCTCAGTCATGTCTCTATCCTCAGCTTGCTGTACTAGACTTAGGAGAATTTCCTATTGAGTGAGATCTAGAACTCTTTTTCTTGACTGAGCTGAATTGTCTCACTCTCAATGGGAGAGCTCCTTTGGTAGGTATTGTCTGATATATTCTCCTATGTATACTTTCCTTTCTTGGCCTTTTGGCTAACATCAAGTGTATCTGTTTTTGGGACAGCTAGGTGGCATAGTAAATAGAGTGCCAAACCAAGAGGCAGGAACACTCTTCCTCAGTTCAAATCTGGCCTCAGACATTCACTAGCTGTGTGACCCTGGACAATCACTTTCCACTGTTTGCCTCAGTTTCCTCATCTGTCAAATGAGCTGGAGAAGGAAATGGCAAACCACTCTAGTCTCTTTGCCAAGAAAAACCCAAATGGGGTCACAAAGAGTCAGACACGACTGAAACAACTAAACAACAGCATCAACATCCTTTCTCTGATTTCTGCTTTACTGTTAACTCAGATACATGGGTTTATTTTCTATTTGCTATGTGTATTCATTTGAGAACTGGCATTTGATGGGAAAGAAGTCAAGCCTTGGTTATATAGTTTGGGGTCCTCCTTGCTTGTTAAAGAATAGCCATCAGAAATATAGTATGAACCTAAAAATTACTTTCCCTAGACTAACAATGTTTAAGAGAGCAGATAGATGTAATTCTAGCCTGGTACTCACTCTTTCTGAGGAGAGCAGAGTGGCCAACTTCTGGCCCCAATTTCTTGCTTTTCCTCCTGGCAGGAATCAGTCTTCCTTAGACAAGAGAGGTGGGGAAGAAATTCTTTACCTTTTCATCCTTGCCCTCTGTGAGCCACATCTAGACTGACCCATTGGACATATAAATTCTACATGGGCAAAAAACAAAACAGCACCCACACACCCCACACCTTACATAATGAAAAAGCATTTTTAAGTGCTTACTATGTGTTAAGTGCTGGACACAAATAGAAAAAGAAAGACAATCCCCACTCTCAAGGGCTTCATATTCTAATGCAGAAGACAAATATGTAGGAAGTTTCAACTGCAAATCAGATGGAAAGTCCCAGTGTTTCTTAGGTGATAATGTATCTTCAGCACCTTAGGAGAGGAATCCAGGCAGTTTCACTGCTCCCAATTAATACTTCTGTCACCTCAACACAACAAGAAGAAGATACTCAGTGAGTTAGTCAATAAGCATTTATTAAGCATCTACTATGCACCAAGCACTGGGGATACAAGGAAAGTTAAAAGATAGTCCCTGCTCTCAAGAAGCTCACAGCCTAATGAAGGAGGCAACATGCAAACAGCTATGTACAAACAAGCTGTACACAGGATAAACAGAAAATAATCAAGAGGGGAGGTACTAGAATTAAGGGCAATTGGGAAAGGCTTCCTGTATAAGGTGGGATTTTATCTGGGGCTTGAAGGAAGCCAGGGAAGCTAGGAGACAGAGATGAGGAGGAATTGTATTGCAATTACTTATATACTGTTGAGGTCTTGGAGTAAATAAGAGTATCAACTAGATAAAATACCACTCTACAGTCCAGTAAGTCCTGGGAAATGGTGCTCATGGACCATTGAATAATCAATCAATCAATTAGCATTTATTAAGCACCTACTATGTATAGGGCTAGGTACCAGGGATAAGAACAAAATTGAAAAAGTCCTTCCCTTCAAGTAGCTTACATTCTACCATAACTTAAATGGCACGACCTAGTAATTAAACTCTCAGAAAGCAGCAGAAAATCTGAATATGCTCTATAAATGTTATTGCTGTTACCTCATTCTTCTCATCTTTTTCAATAGGGCTCAAAGAGAAATGATCCTGAAACAAGACATCATGTTGATATTTCATTTTATACTTAATACTCTACAGACTATTACTTAAGTGGATTAAACAACTGCTCTTTGCGATGTGTGGGGTATTTGTGACCCCCAAAATAATCAAATCAGAGACTTTTTCTTAAGAAAGGCAAAAAGGAGTTTTATTGCTTTCTCATGAGAAAGGACACACCCAGCATTCACTCAAGATGGCTCCAGCCAGGGTATGTGCCTGAGTGTCTTGTAAAGTAGAATATATAGACCCTGTCCGCAATGTCCCCACCCTAACCCCCTTCCCCTCAACCCATTGGCTGGGGATATTAGGGGCACAATCTATTCGAGGAATTCTAACTTCTACTGAAGTAAGTTCGAAACAAGTTAGAGGGGAGTGGTCTCTTTGCACAACCAGAACATCTGGTTTAACCACATGGAACATCCGATTTAGCCAAAATGTGCTGCAAGGCATCTGGGTGCAGTCTTGCAACAGTCATTCATAAGTATGAAAAGTAACTGAGGTCGGGGTTAGTTCATTCCCCTGAGGGGACTTCACTCTATATTGTCCCATTCACTCCCTTATCTTGTTTACATATTTGTGTAAACCAATAAACCAAGAAATCAGTTAACCAATAACCTCATCTCCCCGTGTCCTCTTTTCTTACCAATTCTGTGGGAACCAAACTGTTAGCGTTCCTCACATAATTAGATAAAAGTATTAGGAGGTAAGCTCACTCTCCACTGACTCTTTAAAACCATCCTCAGACAGCTCTAATGGCGGGGATGCTGCACCCCTTATCCTGTTCCCTCATGATTTTGATCTCTTCTGCTAGGTCTCTATATTTTAAGTTTTTTGTTCCATGTAGCTTGGATATGTTGAGTATCTGGCAAGGCAACATTCAATTTTGTTTCCCTTTTTATCATTACTAACTTAACAAACATCAACATTTCCCCAAGCTAAGATCATAAAAAAAGAACTGCATGTGAAACTATGACTCTTCTAGAGTTCTTTGTTGTTTTGTAAAATTGTCTTTCAAATTTGATTAAAATCAACAAACGTTTAAGTGCCTATTATATGCTAGATATGGGCCTCTGGGTTTACACAGACAAAATGCAATGTTCCCTGCCCTCAAGGAGCTTGCTGAAGAGATGCAAACTATCACAAGAAAAGAAATACAAACTATATACAAAGTAATTTCAAGAGAAAGTATTTGAGAAGGGCCTGGTGTAGGAAGTGTCACCTTGAAAGTAGCAGCTTGCAGGAAACTAGGGATTCTATGAGATGGAGATGAAAAAGGAATGTATTCAACATGAGTGACCAATTGGTCACCAAGGCAAAGAAGTGGGAGATAGATACTGTGTAGAGAAAACAACTAGCATGTTAGTTTAACTAGTGAAGTGTGCATGAAAGAGACTAGCATGAAAGGCCTAAGAAATAAATGAGAGCCTTATTGTTGAGGGCTTTAAAGACCAGGCTAAGGATTTTGGATTTAATCCTAGAAGCAACAGTTAACCACTAAAGATAATTGAGTAAGGGAGTGATAAGGTCATATCTATGCTTTAAGCATACCGACATGGCTGTTGCCTGGAAAATGGGTTGGAGAGGGAGAGGCAATTGCAAAGATTCAGGTGAGAGGTGATGGGAGCCTAAATGAGGGTAGAAGCTGTGTGAGTGGAGAAGAGATGGATGTGAGAGATCTGGAGGTAAAATCTACAAGACTTAGCAATAGGTTGAATATTGGTGAATGAGTAAGGAAGAGTCAAAAATGGCTCCAAGATTGCACATTGGGTGACTGGAAGGATGGTTTTGCCATCAACTGAAATAGGGAAGTCTGGAGGAGAGATGGGTTTGGTGGCAAATATAATAAATTCTGTTTTGGACCTGTTAAGTTTGATATGCACGTGGGACATCCAGGTGGAGATGTTCAGAAGGCAGTTGGTAATAAGAGAATGGGGTTCAAGAGTACTTAGGCGCAAAAAAAAGTGGAGAATTGAATTTATGTTATGGTTTCTAAGAACTCAATATTGTGACTATTCAAGACCGAAACTCCTTGCCAGTAATCCCTGGTCTTTTAGATCAAGAAAATGATCTTTATCATGCAAGGGGTCCTACAACATAATATGCATCCAAGACAGAAATAAATAGAAGATGATTATCCAAACATGCCATGGGTAGTTTAATTACTAGGTTGTGCCATTTGAGTTATGGTAGAATTGAAGGGAAGGACTTTTTCAATTTTGCTTTTATCCCTGGCACCTAGCCCAATACATTGTAGGTGCTTAATAAATGCTAATTGATTGATTGATTATTCAATGGTCCATGAGCACCATTTCCCAGGACTTACTGGACTGTGGAGTGGTATTTTTATCTAGTCGATATTCTTATTTATTCCAAGACCTCAGCAGTATATAAATCAGGTCCAAACTGTGCATTCGTACTTGTACCAGTACTACCACTTTGTCATCTAGAAAAAATGCCAGTTTGGGCAGGAAGAAATGAACCTGGCTAGATGAGAGTGCAGTTAGAGCCATGCAGAGTGCTTCAGTGAGGGACCCTTCTACTTCATTCAAAGGTGTTTAATGGTTCCAAATGTTCATGGGGTTCTACTGCTGTTTCATCCCTGACTTGTTAGTTCTCACAGTTCCCCAGATACCCATGGAAGAGATGACTTTTGGTGAACTTAAGCAGCAATGGTCACGTGCCCACACTACCACAAGGCTTCTGTGGTTGAGACCAATGCAACAAACACAGTAGTGGGAGTGATCCTCTTGGAAACCCAGACACTTCTCAACATTCTTTGGCCTTGTACATATTTCACCCACAAATTTTCCTTGGCCTGATGGAACTGTACAATTTGGGAGAAGAAGCCATTTGCCACAGAAACCACACTCAATTAAGGCTCAGAGTCACCATCAAGATGGGGCTTAGCATCCCATTGTGGTAAATGCAGACCATAAAAACCTGGAACATTTCCAGACTGTAAAAAAATTAAACCTATAAAAATCCAATGGATGCTTTCCTTCAGTTAGTTTGACTTCTCAGTAATTTATATCTTAGGGTAACAAAACTCCAAAACTGAGGCACCATTGTAGAAATAAATACGGTCACTCTTTAGAACCCTCACTATGGCAGCCATTACTATGTCCCGAGAACTTTTTGGCTACATAGTTCCAAATTAACTCACCAGAATTGATCAGTAATAGGTTCAGAAAACTATTCCCAGGCTGTGGTAGTACAAAATGTATAGTTGTTCCCCTAAAATAAGTATCATGGGGGTTACTGAGGCTGGAACATGTAATTCATATGAACACATATATCATGATCTTTCTGACACAATCTCTATGTGGCCTGGAGCATGTACAGGTATTATTTCCAGCCTCTTGCCACATGAAGAAGAGGAGGTTTTTAATTGGCTGTTAAACCAGAACTAGGCATACATTCGAAAGGTACTAACTGGCCAAGGCAGTTAGTCTTTCCCTATTGGAGAGGTTTAAGTGAGGAATTCTGTAAACCTCTAGGTGGAATGATTTGGGTTCTTATCTCCCTATCTGAGCAGCCGCCTGGTAGACCTAGAGGGCAGGCCTCTGTCTCTGTTGTGTCTATTCCACCCTGCTTGTAGGTAGAGTATTGTGGCATCCATATTGGGTAAAAGTCATAATACACAGTAAGAAGTAAAAGCCACTAACTTAAACTCTATGAAAAGTGGAAGCCAGGACATGGTGACCTGTCAAAAAATCATAACTTAGATAACTGTGTCGTAGCTTAGATACTGTGGCCGGTACATGACTGGTTCATGGCCAGTACCCAACCTTGAGTACCTGGGCATTTACCCAACAGTCCTGGGTAAATGCCTTGATGTCTGGGAACTGGGTTCAATACTAAGTATAAACTATAATATTAACCAAAACATTAACTAAGCAGAAAACCCCAAAATATCCACCAATCTGCAGTGAAGCACCCTATGCCTCCTACCTTTGTCTGATTTCTATAATTACCATGAGAATTTTGGAGGGTCTTTGTGGGGATCCATTGAATTGTCTGACAGCCACCCCAGATTGTCCCTGTTTGTATTTATAATGATTGATTAAACTCCTATAATTAATCTGGAGCCCCTTGGCCTCTTCCTTTGATATCAAATTCACCCCACAGTTATGGGGGAGGTGCAGGGTTCCCCAGACAGGGGAATTCTGGACCTTACAAGTATAGACTAGGCTATAATCTTGTGAACTTCAAAAAGTCAGAGAATCAGCCACCAGAGGTCTGGGAGCCAGAGTGCATGCCAGATTTTGAGGACAGCAGAGGGTAGAACGGAATTAATCACCCTAGCCACTTAACACCTTTTATATACATGCCAGGGTCTGTGTCAGCAGCCAGTAAAAAGCTTCCTCTTTTTTTTTTTTTTTCAGTTGGTGGTAATCTGCTCAAGTCAACAAAGGGACTGTGTCTGGCTTGGCTACATGCTTATAAGGACTAGGGACTTAGATTGGCCAATCCTAGTTATCTTCATTACATGGGTAAAAGCTGTAAGCCTCATAGAGTAGTTAAACATTCATTTTTCTTCTTTATTCTCTGTTCCTGCTCACCCTAACTCAGTTCCAGGTTATCTAACCATGTAATGCCATGAAACAGAGTTTAAGAATATCATTGGCTGCTGTTGACACAGCACCCTTGCCTAGGCAAAGCATATAAGGTATCCTGATGTGAGAGCAAGCACATTGCTCCTTAGGTCTGGCACAATCCCCCGCAGTGTGGACCTAGTGACTCTTCCTTTCATGAAAAGCCTCTAGGACTCATGGAAGTCAGAGGAGCTACCTTGACTCCAATACTGAACCTGACTGGGTGTCTTCTTGTGCAAAGTATGTTTCACGCTACAAAGTAAAGCCACTGTTTTGTTTGAATTAATCTGTTTTAGGAATTTTGTTTGCAACATATGCCCTTCACTTCATTACTTACCTCCACTGAAATCACATTCGCAATCCTCAGAGAGATTCTTTTGGCCACCCAGTCTCCTGTCTGACTTCACATTTAATTGGGGTCCTTATGATGAGGTCTAGAGGTTGGGGTGCTGGAACCTCAAGATTACGACACACAGGTCCTGCCCAAAAGAATTCGACCCAAGCCTTCTTTCAGCCAAAAACCAAGGTTTATTGAAGATTTGTCATATTAGCTAGACTCTGAAGGAATCTCAGCATCTGTGGGGTATTGGTTAGATTATGAAAATCTGAGCAGTGGCTAGATTATAAGAATCTAAGCGTCTTAATGGAGACAAGATGGATCTTATAAACAGAAAGACTATGGGAGGGATCGAGGAGTGGCCAAGTAGTCTTGAGGTAATAGAACTCCTGGGGTGGCCAAGGGAGAATGAAGCCCAGAGAGGATTAAGGTGGGAAATGGGGGGGGGGGGCACCACAGGAAAGTAAGACAATGGAGGGCCAGGCTAGGTTAAGGATAACAGAGATTGGGCATAGCCACAATGAAAGGCCAGTGGATAGGATTATAGCCTCAGGGGAACGCCAGAGATTAGGCCATGTGGGAAAGTCTAGGGTTTTTCGTTTTTGAGGTCTAGCTCTCATCCTCATCACTTAGACACTGTTCATTGTCTTTCGGGTTAATGTCTGTCTTTTCCCAGCCTATCACACTAGTGGTATTATAGGGCCTTGAAATCCTTTCCCTCTCAGTGTGAGAATTCACTTCCAGATGGGGTTTTAGGGATAGATGGACCACTTGACTGGGCTGGCTCTTCACAAGACACAGCACCTCTGCTAGATGAGTTAATTCACTAGAATCCCTAGGCGTGCTCTTGTCATTGGGGCCACCACCTCCAGTTTTAAGCAGCCACCTTCAGCAGGGGTACTGTTCAGGTCTTTTAGAAATGGTGGAGATCCTCAGCCTACGATTAGCAGGGACCTCTCTTGTTCTCACAGTCTGCTCCCTGGCGTCCTTGGATTCTGAAGTGATTCACCTCCAAGGCAGGAGATGAGAAAATAGAAACATGTCATCTCCTTTTGATAACTATTCCTGGTATAGCACAGGACTGGACCCTTTAGTGAGAGATGGGTGACCATCTAGTACATTTTCCAAGTCTTCATCTTTGCGGACTAGGCCATAATCTGGCAATGGCCATTTGCCTAATAATCACCCAACAGTTCAAAGGTCAGAGTTCCTAAGTTGTTTTTTTAATTGTAAGGTTCTTTTGTTGGTCTATGTAACCGAATGGGTCCTGACCTTTTAATTTGCGAATGAGCTATTCTAAACTTCACAGTCATTTAAAAGGTGAAAATGATCCACAAATTTGAAAAGGACTTCTGGTTACTTTTCATTATCTTTTTTACTTTCTCCTGACACATTGCAAATTTGCTTATGTCTTAATGGAGCATATCTTTACACTACAATTTCTTCTTTTAGAATTTTTTTTTTTAAATTATGAACTAGAAAATCACCATAGCCTTGGTTCAAATCAGGACTAGGACAGGACGGGAAAAAATCCCCACATTGTTGTAGTAAAAATAACTTGTATTGAATTGGAACAATCTCATATTTCCAACAGCTGTGGGAAACCCCAGGACAGACCCTGTGAAGCAGCAGCCTGTAGAAGAATCTTCTGGCATTACTAGCTAGATCTAGAAAAAGGCTTCAAATGAACCTAATTAGGGTAGTCTCTTTAATATGGACAGCCTCCTAGGTATACAATTTAGAGAGTCACTATAAGATCTCTAGGTAGTTACTACAAATAAGGGGATTCCATGAGACAGCCAGGTTCAAGCTTTAGTCACTACCTGGCTGAACCAGTGTTGATCATTATAGAAGAATCTGAGAGTGGTCCCTTTGCTCATCTTGTCTTTCCATGTAGTCTTCCACAAATCCCTTTAATCAATAGAGGCAGCTAGGTGGTGTAGAGGATAGAGCATTAGACCTAGAGTCAGGAAGACCTGAATTCCAGTGAGGCTTCAGACACGGGAAAGTTACTTGGCCTCTCTCAGCCTCGGTTTTCTCATGTAAGGTGTGGATAATATCAGCACCTATCTCTCATTGTTGTGAGGATCAAATGATATAAAATGTGTAAAGTGCTTAACACCGTGTAGTAGGTGCCATAGAAGTACTTATTCTCTCCTTTCCCTTCAATACAAAATGAAACAATACATGTTTCATCATAAGTCCTCTGGAATCATGAATGATTATTGCATTGACCAGAATTCTTAAGTTTTTCAATTCCCCCCCCCCCTTTTTTCCTGGTCATTGTAAATAGTTCTGCCTCTACTTACTTCATTGTGTATCAGTTCATGCAAGTCTTCCCAGGTTATGCTAAATTTATCTCTTTTGTCATTTCTTACACACAACATTCCATTAGTGATTATTCATACGAATTTGTTCAACCATTCCCCAGTTGTGCACTTATTTTTTTCTCCAGTTCTTTGCTACAATCAAAAGTGTTACTATAAATATTTTGTACAAATGGATTCTTTCCTTTCATCTTTGATCTGACTGTGTAAAATGAAAGTGTTGGATGCCATGACTTTTAATATCCCTTCCTGCTCTAAATTGATGATCCTGTGACCCTAAAATCTTTTTTTCTTTCTTTCTTCCTTCCTTCTTTCCTTTCTTTTTTTTGCTTATATCTTTATTTAAATGTTCATTTAAAAAAATTTTGAGTTCCAAATTCTCTCCCTCCCTCCACCCTCTCCCTCATCCATTGAAAATTGATATGATATCAATTATACATGTGAAGTCTGCAAAACACACTTCCATATTAGCCATGGGAAAAAAAAAAGCAAGAAAAATAAAGTAAGTGAAAAAAGTATGTTTCAATCTACACTCAGAGTTCTTCAGTTCTCTTTTCAGATGTGGATAGCATTTTTCATCATTAGGGGGTATATTTCTAGTAGTGGTAGCATTGAGTCAAAGAGTATGCACCGTTTTGTAATTTGCAAGGTGTACCAAAATGCTTTCTAGAATAGTTGGACCAATTCACAGTTGTACCAATAGTGCATTATCAGGCTTGTTCTCCCATAACTACTTCAACAATTGTCATTTTTCCTTTTTGTTCCTTTTTTGGGGTCATCTTTGACAAATTAATGGTGTAAACTTAATTTGCATTTCTCTTATTAGTGATTTGGAGAGTTTTTTCCATACATAATAAAATACCTAGCATTTATACAGTGTTTTAAGGTTTGCAAAGCACTTCACAGATGTTTTTTCATTTCACTGTTGATAGCTTTAATTTCTTCTTTTGAGAACTGCCTATTGTAATCCTTTGATCATTTATCTGCTTATATTCTTACAGAATATATATCTATGGGGCCAGCTCGGTGGTGCAGTGGATAGAGCTCTGGCCTTGGAGTCAGAAGGACCCAAGTTCAAATCTAGTCTCAGACACATGACACTTACTAGCTGTGTGACCCTGGGCAAGTCACTTAACCCCAATTGCCTCACCAAAAAAAAAAAAAAAAAAAGAATATGTGTGTATGTATGTATATGCATGCATGCATGTATGTATGTATCCATTCACTCTATATCTTGCATATTAAATCTTTATCAGAGAAATTTGCTGCAATGATTTTTTCCCCAAATTAGCTGCTTCCCTTCTAATTCTAACTGCCCTAATTTTGTTTTGTTAACATTTATTCCTTGTTCATTTAATAACTCATTCCCTATCTCCATGTGAAATAAGATACCTACTAAATGTAACTCCTCTTATTTTTAAAATGATATTACCTTTTATATCTAGGTCACATACCCATTTGGAGCTTATTATAATGTATGATGTGATATGTTGATCAAAACTTAATTTTTCCCAAACGGCTTTCTAATTTTCCCAGAAGAATGAAAAGGATGGCTTAAGAGAAATCTGGGAAGACCTATATGAACTGATGCAGAGTGAAATGAACAGAACCTGGAGAAGAATTTTCACAACAATAACATTGTAGAGAAAAACAACTTTGAAAGACTAAGGACTATGATCAATGCAACCACCAGCCCTGATTCCAGAGCACTGATGATTAAGAATTATGCCCATCTCTTGGCAGAGAAGTGATGAGCTCAAGGTATAGCATAAGACATACATTTTCAGACATGTTGCATGTAAGGATTTGCTTCGCTTGTGTAGCAGTGATTCAGCAAGTCTTGAATGGCAGGGGATAAGTTACTAAAGCTCCTGAAAGTTGTATTTCTTGCAAGCATGGGAAGAGACAAAGCTATTGAAGGACTGGAACTGGCAGGTGGAATTTTCTGCTGCAGCTGCAATTTTTACATTTCTCGAGAGAGAGGCTAAGGGAAAGAGCTGGAGACGGTGACTGGTGGCCCCCGTAGAAGCAGTGAGCAGCAGTAGGCATTTGCAGACAGATGGAGGATATTTTTCAGGAGATTGAGTCTAAATCTTGTAGCACCTAGAACTTACTTGGAGAAACCATTGATACGATGAATTTACACCACTCCCTGTTTCTCCCTTCTATTTTATTGCCACAAACAATGGGCAGCATAGTTCATTAATGTATGTTTCTCTACTATTTTAAATGTTGTTTACTGATTATTTGAATTTCTAACAGTAGTTTTCTAGAAAAAGATAAGATCATTTTAATCTCATCTGGAGTTGGTGTTTTTGAAATAGAGAGGGTGATAAATGTGTGTAAACCAGTGGTTAACTGATTACACCAAATCAAACTGACTGGGAAATTTCCTGCCTAGCAATCAAAAGAATTGCCTGGATGCTGAGGGCTTTATTCATTTTATTAATCATTTGTAAGTTTAAGCTTTCTAACTTTGCAGAGAAGAGAAGCCATGTGGAGCCTGGATCCTTGCCCTAGGCTTAATAACCTACTGAGCTAGCAACTTTGCCTCTCATTTGACAGATCACTCTGTACCCTGAACCTTTAGGTTTTGTCCAACCCCATGACTGAAGAGGGGAGGAAAAATAGAGATGAGGACCTTCATAGATGGTGGAGATAATCTTGGTTAGGAAGAATCAATTTTATTGGCTTCGTTGTAGGGAGGTGAGGAGTGTTCCTTATCTAAATTGCTCTTCCTCTCCACCCTCAACCCCCACCCCCCACCCCCATCCCCAGCCAAAACTACATCTGCTGAACAACACATGACCATATTTGTTATAAAGTTTTTATTTTTCAATTTGGGGTTGGGGTAGGAATTTTCCAGAGAAGAGGGCTAGCAATAGGGGAAGAAGGAGGAGGAGGAGGAGGAGGAGAAATTATTGAGGCATTTTTTTAATGCACAGAAGAGAGCAGAAGGATGACCAGAAGTAAATATAGACAAGCAGGACAGCTTTGAAAGTTATATGATGAGTTTATGATACGCTCAAGGAACAAGTACTCTGGCTCCACTCTGCCAGAGAGAGGCTAGTTAAATCATTCCCCTAAGTTCTAGGGGTCTCCCTGAAGGTTTGGGGTGTCTTTTTTTGAATGTCTTCAGCTTTAGCCCCAATTCTGATTGATTCCCCTCCTCCCCCCCTCCCCACACAGTTCCCTCAGTGATTAGCAACTTGGTTCAATTTGCATCAATTAAACTTTACAAAGGAATATTTACTTCAAAGACATAGCAAGAACAAAAGTCCCAAATGTTTTCCTCCAATACCTTTCTCCTATAATACATTGGTCTCTGGGGAGAATGGGCTCAGACTTGATGTAGTTTCTCTATGGTACTGGTCTCATTCAACTCACATCCAAATTCAGCATCACTACTGGATGAGTTCTTATTTCAGCTACCACCAAACTGTGTCCTGAAGGTCAGTCCTCTTTCTTCAAGACCTCAAAGCTAGACCAGTTGGCTGCAAAGATTCTACTTCTGGATCTGCTGTGACTTGCTTTCCTGATTTAGTGAAACTGGTAAGTCATAACCACTTCTGTCACCTGAAATCAAAGAACAAACACCAGTGCAAAGAACACTGCCTTGTATTCACAGACTATACATTGAACTAGGGAGAGCTCAAGGTGTATCTCTTTTCAGCATTGTCTCACTGGAAGGCCACCAGACTGGAGGAGATTAACCAATAGAGAGGAAGGACAAGGCAACTAGATCCTTCAAATGCCCTCCAGTTTTAGCTACACAGTCCCAACCAATCAAAGAGACTCCTGTTCACAACATGATGAGCTTATCAGAACCAGTTACTGAATGGAATACTCCAAATCTCCCTAAGGCCCTTCCATTATTCACCATCATGACTGTCTCAGAAAAAGGCTCCCAGCTTCCACATGGGGAATTACATTAAGGACGTTTTGTACATTCTCATAAGGACTGGACTTAGTGGCCAGTGCTTTGTCATGCTTAAAAGGAAAAGTAAGCTGAATGTGATTGAGATTTGTGGCTTCATTTTCAATATTTAGGTTCTATTTATATATGCAAATACTAATTTTATTTGGTATTTGTTAAGTTTAGAAAGAAAAGCAGTTGCTTGTTTGTTACTGGGCCTTAGTTGCTATTGAGTAGGTGATGTAAACTCTTAACACTGCCCTTTCACCCAGAATTGTTGATTTTGAGTTGGGTAAAGTAAGATGATCCTTCTAACAAGATGGATCAGCCACTGGAAATTTCTATTGTTAAATGGGAAAGGTACATTCGAGATTGAGCTGGTATAAGTCCCTTGGATGTTAGTACTCTTTATAAACATGTTTTAATTCTGCCCCCAGAATCCTTCAGTCCTAACCTCAACATCACGTCTCCTCTGCTAATCCAATGGACCCCTAACAAGGACCCAGCTCCAGAAGAATGCTTAGCTCACTGACAGCTCCACCTGCTAGGAGAGAGGCATGTGCAATTGGAAGATTAACAGCCATTAATCTGGTAACACCAATGTCCTGGCAAGTCTTCCCAGTGGATTGAGTTGTGAGCCACATGGCTGGTGTGTGAGAAAGTCCTAAGAGATGGAGTGAATAACTTACATTGATTCATGGGTAGTACCCATGGGGCTGGCCAAGTGGTCTGGAATCTAGAGAGAATGGTACTGGCCAAACCTGACCTTTAGGGTTAGGACCAATTGAGAAATTTTGCCAATGACTCCCACCACTTACAGCTGTCTGTGGGTTCTATTAGCACCCATCATATGCCCTCTGTTGAACTAAACAACCAGATTAATGAAGTTGTGTGAATGACAGAGGTTGGGGAATGAATAATGAGTCATTGCCTTTCCTAGACATGGGGGCCATTGATGCCATGTTGTGCTGGGTGTGGAACCATATGTTCCCTCTAACAAGGAAAAGATAGCTCCCCACATCACTCAGCGCATCTATTTATCCTGTGATGTCCTTGGCCTGACCCCAACCAGAAAATTGACCCTGTTCCCTTCTCTCAGGGCAAGAGGTTTCTCTTGCTAAACAACAGATTTACCAATATTCCCCTAACTACTGGGGTCAGGCATTTTACCCCATAGAAGGCATGTCTTCTATAAATCACCCTAAGGTGAGGGGTTTCCAGTCCAGCAGTTTCTAAGATCTATCCTCCTGGAAGACTTACCCCCCACAAAATGGACTATTTTTGGACATAGGTAGCGTTGACTTTCTCCAACCCTTTCTTAATCCATTCTTAGTGCAAAATCACCTAAGCTTGGATATCCTTGCCCCATCAGATGGTTCCATAAACCCTGGGGAAATGGCTCAAGTGCTCATCAATTGGAAGGTCTCCTTTCCCCAGGATGATTTGGACAACTCTTTAGAAAACATTTGGTAAATCAAGGGAGTAGTATTGTTGGGAGGTGGCCTTGCTTTTTAAGGACATGGGAGAGGTAAATGTGTCTCTGCATGGCTATGGTAGATATTCTAGGTATTTACCCGGAAGAATGAAGCAGATGTGGTGGTAATCCTGAGTCCCTCGGTGAAGGTGAGGGAGTCATTACCTACCCCCCTTTAGAAAAAATGGAAGCTTATAAGCAGAGACTTTGAAATTGGAAGGTATTTGGGAAGGGAGGTCTTAGCTGGTGGGCCAGAGAATACTGAGAGGAATAAAGTAAGACTGAACTGGGACAGGCTTTATACAAGATGGTAATCGTCTCTTAGATACTCTACTACAGGTGACCCTGACCCCTGTGGAGGATCAGAGACTGCCATAAGTGTCATCATTTGTACTATGGCCCTGATGTTCCCAGTACTGCTCTAACTCATCAATCGTTTGATCCATCAATCAGGATATCTAGTGTTGACTGCCCCCATTGTCACACCTAGGCCTTTACTGGAGAGTGGGGAAATCTGAGATTTCTGGCCTTCCTTCTCCTCTACAATTAGTCGTTGTAGTATTGCACTCCTTCAAGGGTGTTATCACATTACTTTTATTTTTTTTTATAAATCCTGTATTTCTTTTCTTGTTTGTACTTTACCGGCACAAATTTCTTTTCTAGTACTAGCTATGCCAGGTTTCTCATATCCCCAAAGTCAGGGTTGTCTGTGAATAGCCTTAAGGTCATTCAAGTGGTAGAAGGTCCTCTAGAAGCCCTTAACACGTGGGAGGAGCAATATCTACCAAGACTCTGCCAGCTAGTCTGAGCTAGTTTTTTTCCCCCCTAAAACGCAGGAAATCTGTCCCCAAGACTTGATTGTTCAAGGGCTAAATCTTGAGCCATTGTGATGTGCATTCCTGGTTGCCTAGGGTGAAAAAAATGACCCATAAGGAATTAGGACCTC
This sequence comes from Vombatus ursinus, assembly GCF_900497805.2. Taxonomy (NCBI): domain Eukaryota; kingdom Metazoa; phylum Chordata; class Mammalia; order Diprotodontia; family Vombatidae; genus Vombatus; species Vombatus ursinus. Next base: position 7,526,245 of record NW_020954579.1, on the reverse strand, counting down.
TCAGACTTGGCTTATGTCCTACAACCACGCTCATCTGACCCAACACATCTTATTGACCAAAGGTATAATGAGACAAATGGGAGCATCTACTGGTTCCAATGCAATAGCGTTTTTGAGCATCTTTTCCATTTTATAACCAAATAAATTCCCTTTCATTACTTGTTAGATGGTCTGTGAATATCTCATTTTGTTCCAATCCCTCTACCCTAAAGTATCAGACTTGTCTGAGTCAAGCTGGCTCACAACAATGGCCATGTGATATATTAGCAATACCAAGTAGTATAGAACACGTATGCATTAAAATAATGCATGGCAGGCTATCACAGAGCTGTGGCCAAGATTGAATTTTCTTTTTTCTCCAACTCTCCTCCAAGCCAGTCTAAGGGATACAGAAGGAAGGGGTGTTGAGATTTAAACTCTGGGCAGAAATTTCTGCAGCTCTGAACTCTGGATGAAGGAAGAAAAAGAAAGATAACTATGAGACTTTGCCCACTTTCACCAACCATCACTACTAGCCTGCCTTGCTCTAGTCCTGAGCTTGGGCCATTCCCTGCCTCCTCTAGCTATCTCCAGACTGCTCCCAGGAAGATCAACCCCTCACATCTCCTCTGAGTTCACCCACTCTCTGCTTCATCTGGCTGGCTTCCTTCTGGTAAGTACCTCCCATCTGCTCCTTCTACTCTCTCCTGATGGCCACAGATGGGGCAGCTCCAGTCTCACTATACTCCTTGTGACATGTCCCCCAAAATAGAGAGTCTTAGAGGGGATTGCTTTCTTTGCATGGCTCCCAAGAAACCTGAGCAGAAGTTCCTTCAAATCATCAGGAACTAGAAAATGTGGTTCCAGCCCACTAAGTCACTGTGCCTTGTGGTCCTTACAGGACCACAGCTCGTTTATTACAAGTAGTTTGTACTCCCTCATTCACCAATCAGTGCTGCTTATCCCTAAAGTGGTATTCCAAAGCTTAGCAGATTGACTTGTGGGGAGAGGAGAAGGGGAAGAAGAGGGAAAGGTACCAAACATATGTGACTCTGCCTGATTCACCAATCAGTCATTAGGGATCATGGTCACACCTTGTTTCACTAAACTTCTAAAAATTACATTCTGAACATTATTGTTGTTGTTCAGTCATTTTCAGTCATGTCCTGCTCTTCATGACCCCATTTGGGGTTTTCTAGGCCTAGATATGAGAGTGGTTTGCCATTTCCTTCCCCATTTCATTTTACAGATAAGGAAACTGAGACAAACGGGGTGAAGTGACTTGCCCAGAGTCACACAGCTAGTAAGTGTCTGAGGCCAGATTTTAACTCAGGAAGATGAGTCTTTCTGACTTCAAGCCTGATACTCTATCTACTTCATCACCTACCCGCCTCATTGAATGGAATCTTGTGCTAACTCATGTAAATATAATAGATATAGAATCACAATATGGAAAGGACCTTAAAGATCATCTAATCTAACCCCATTAGATGAAGAAATTGAGATCTAGAGAGATGAGCTCACTTGCCCAAGATCGTATAGCTAACAAGTGGCAGAGCTGGACTTGAATCATGGACTTCTGATTTCAAGTCAAGTAATCTTTATTTATTATTTAGAGGCCAGCTAGATGACTCAGCAGATAGAGTACCAGGCCTGAAGTCAGGAAGACTCATCTTCCTGAGTTCTAATCTTGATTCAGATACTTACTAGATGTATGACTGGACAAGTCACTTAACCCTGTTTGCCTCAGTTTCTTCATCTGTAAAATGAGCTGGAGAAGGAAATGGCAAAACACTCCAGAAATTTTTGCTAAGAAAACCCAAAATGTAATAAAGAGCCAAACACCACTGAAACGACTGAATAACAACAATCTTTATTTAGTTTTAGAAATTCTGATTATTCTTATTCCAACTGCTGCTCTCAGCTGACTGAGCTGGTCCCGGAGTAAGGCTATATTTCCCCCTCAGGTTTCTAGGGATAAGTTTCTAGGGATATCCCTGAGAGGTTAGAAGGTATTAGCTCAAGCCCCATTCTGGTGTGTTGACCCTAGTGTTACTATTAGTTATGATTGCACCAAAATCATTTAACCAATTAATATCAATCAGTTTTCACAAAGGGATTTTTACTGCAAATACACAGTAAAAATAGAGGTTACAAAGCATTTCCCCTGAACTGGGACCAGGAGGTCATACTTACCACCTTAGTCCAGGGAAGAGTGGGTTTGTACTTAAAACAGTTGCCATAAAGCTTTCACCACTCCAAGTTCCCTTCTCTGTGGGGCATAGCCCCTGGATGGGTCAGCATCTCAGCTATCACTGGGCTGGATTAGACAGTTGTTCTTTGGGGGTCAGCTGCCGCCTCACTAACGCTTGGTCTCTAACAAATGCTAGCGCAGGCTCTACCTTCTAGATTCCTAGGGCTCACTATTTGGACCTTTCAAAGCTCAAGGTCATAACCATCTCCAATATTCCTTCCCCGAAAAGCAAGAAAGAACAGAGAAAAAAGAACAGAGTCCACATTCATTGGCTGCATGTCAGCCACAGGAGAGAATGGCCCTATGTATCTTCCCATCTGGAGGCGTACTGTGTGTCTCTCTCACTCAAATGCAGCAGGGCAGGAAAAATAAACCACCCTGGCCAGTTAGTGTATTTGTTTCCAATGCATACCTTTGTCTTGCTCACCAGCTAAACAAAAGACTCCTCTTTATTCAGGAAGCCAACTAGAAACAATACCTGGAAATGCTCAATCTCTGTAGGATTTGCAAGAAGTAGGACATGTCCTCATAAGTGAGGAGGGAAAGGTATCAAAAATATGTGACCCCATCTGATATTAGACATTAAGGATCATGGTCACACTTTGTTCTACTAAACTTTAAAAATTGTATTCTGAATGAAGTCTCAGGCTAACTTATGCAAATATAATAGATACAGAATCAGAATATGGAAGTGACCTTAAAGATCTTTTTCTGGGCTTTCATAGGTCAATCTCCATCCCTCATTCCATCTATCCTACACCATGCCACCCTTAGTTAGAGCTAGGCCTACCATTCCACTAGGGTTTGGATACACCATTGCCTGGGATCAGAATCCCCACAGGCATCCATGGAGCTCTAGCTCTACCTACTTAACTCATACATGGTGGCATTCTCTGATTTTCTGTATCTGTGGCTTTAAAAGGCTTCCAGAAAGCTCATAAAGCCCAAGAATGTCAGAGAGAAATATTTGGAGGAATAAAGTGTAAATGAATCAAAAACACGTGGCTTGGATTTCCCTCAGAGTAGACACACATTTTTAAAAAGCAGGGGAAAATATGTTTGGCAGAGCACAGCTGGGATATGGGGTATGAAAGAGGGGTTAGGAAGCTTCACCAAGCCCCAGTGCAGCTGGGCACATGCAGACCAAGCCTCCTCTTCACGGCTGTTGAGATAGAAATAATTCTGGGTTCTCTGGAAAGTGGGGCTGTCAAAGGAAAATTCCCTAGTAAGTTTTAGGGAAAGTGAGTCACTTAAAATTAGCCTTGAATATAAAAAACAAGTTCTTGACTTCAAATATGAACAGAGGATCCTGGCCTGCGGGCTGTTTGTGCTAGCAATCCTGGGGAAGCATTTTCGTTGGCTCTTTCCCTTTACCTTAGGTATGGGTGTGGTTCTCAGGGGAAGGTCCAATGAGAATGCTTCCCTAAAGTGTGCTTGCACACACTGCCCTAGCTGATGCATGTCTTTGAATTTGAGTACAATTTTATCAAATTATCATTGAGAGGATCTAATCTTTTTTTTAATAAATAAATTTTTCCTTTTTATTATTATGACTTGACAAATACCAAAAGACACAAACATTTCCCTATGCAAAAAAAGAACCAAAAAAGAAGACTGCATGTGAAGCCATGAATCTTCATTACATACTGTTTGAGACTAAGTTGGAATTTTTTGTTTTAATTTTTCAAATTTAACGCAGTCATTCCAACCCTGCCCTGTTTGTCTGTGTCACTGTTTGAACATCCTTCTGCATGCATCTGTTCATTTTTCTAACTTCATTGATATTTTCTTTTTTTTCTTTCTTCTTTGAGTATCACCAACACTTCTATCACACACCACCCTGTTACTATTCTTGCCTGCCAAAAGTAAAAAATAAATATATAACAAAGAAATATAGTACTGCAAAATAAATCCATATATGGGCCATTTCAAAAAATGTGTTCTAGTCTATTACCTTTTTGTCAAGAAATGAAAACCATAATTCATCATCAGTCTTTTCAAACTGTGATTGGACATTGCCTTCATCATAGTTCTAAAGTTTTTATTTGTTTTCTTTTACAGTGTCGTAGCCATCGTATAAATTGTCCTCCTGGTTTTGCTCTTTTCACTCCGTACCAGGCCGTATAAATCTTCCCAAGTTTTTCCAGATCTGTCCCTTTCATCATTCTTACCACATAATATCCTATTACATTAATATGAATAATTTTCAAAGGAAGAAATCCAAACTATCAACAATCATAAAAAATACTTTAAATCACTCATAACTAGAGAAATGCAAACTAAAGCACTTTTGAAGTTCTACCACACACTTATCAGATTGGCAAAAAATGAAAAAAGAGGAAAATGACTTGGAAAGACTTCAAGTAAACAGGTATACTAGTACACTGTTGATAAGAGGTGTGAATTGGTCCAGCAATGCAAAATTTTTTAATTAGTTTTTTTAACCTGTTTATTAACATAATGTAACAGTAAAGGATAAAAAAAAAAGAGGAACTCTGTACAATTCCAGAGGAGCAGTTAAGTGGCAACCGGATACAGTGCTGGGCCTAGAGACAGGAAGACCTGAATTCAAATGCAACGTCAGACACTTAGTGTTACCCTGGGCACTTTAAGTCACTTAAGTTACATTTGCCTTGGCTTGCTTATCTATAAAATGGGGATAATAATAGCATCTACTTCCCAGGGTTGCTGTGAGGATCAAATGAGATAATAATTGTAAAGAGTGAATAGTGCCTGACAAATAGTAAGTGATACATAAACATTAGCTATTATCATTATAATTATTATTATTAACTCTGTGCCAGGGGCTGGTAGGGAAAGTTGTATTTTTTGGAGGGACAGGGGAAGAGATAAAAGAAGGAGATGTAATCAATCCTTGTTAGGATTCTTCTAAACTGTTGTAATTAGTGAGATACAAAAAATGTACATGAAACAACTGAACACTTTATTTTTAAAAATGGTATTTTACTTTTTCCAATTACATGTAAAAACAAGTTTCAACATTCATTTTTTTTAAATTTTGAGTTCCAAATTTTCTCCCTCCTCCCTCCTTTCTTCCCTCCCTGACATTGAACAATTTGATATAGGTTATATAGATGCAATCATGAAAAACCTATTTCCATATAAGTCACATTGTAAAAAAAGAAACAGACCGAAAGAAAAACACAAAAGTGAAAATGGTATGCTTTGATTTGCATTCAGATTCCATCAGTTCTTTCTCTAGAGATGAATAGCATTTTTCATCTGGAGTCCTTTGGAATTATCTTGGATCATTGTATTGCTGAGAATAGCTAGATTATTCATGATTGATCATCATACAACGTTCTTCTGGTTCTGCTCACTTCACTCAGCATCAGTTCATGTAAGTCTTTCCAGGTTTTTCTGAAATCTGCCTGCTCATCATTTCTTATAGCACAATAGTATTCCATTACTTTCATATACCATAACTTGTTCAGTCATTCCCCAATTGATGGGCATCCCCTCAAGCACCAATTCTTTCCCACCACAAAAAGAGCTACTATAAATGTTTTGTACAAGTAGGTCCTCTCCCCCACCTTCTTTTTTTTTTTTAAATTTCTTAGGGATACAGACCTAGTAGTGGTATTGCAGGATCAAAGGTTATGCACAGTTTGATTGCCCTTTGGCCATATGAACAACACTTTAATAGAACAAATCAACTAGTACTACATTCATATTTGAACACATCTTCTCATCATGCCCTCCTTCAAACTTACCAAATACCCTTTCTGTAGTGACCCAGGTTTAAGCCTCAGACTCACCCTTTACACTTCACTTCCCCTTCCCTTCCCTCCCTTCCAGTCAATTATTTGTTGACTCTAACTCTATAATATCTCTCCCATCCATTCCCTTCTCCCCACTCACACAACCACCACATTAGTTCAGGCTCTTGTCACCTCTTGCCTAGACTATTCCAATAGTTTCCCAATTGGCCTTTCTATTTCCAATCTCTACCCTCTCCAATCCATCCTTCAGAGAGATGCCAAAGTAATGTTTACAAAGCACAGGCTTGACTATGTCTCTCCTCTGATCAAGAAACTTTAGTGTCTCCCTATTTCTTTTAGTTAAAATATAAACTCCTTAACTTTGCATTCACAACCTGGCTGCAGCCTACTTTTTCATACTTATTTTACATTTTCCTCTTTACCTATTCTAAATTCCAGCCAAACTAGCCTATCTGTTATTCCTTAAATTCAGTATTTCATTTCACACCTCCTTGCCTTTGCATAGGTGCGAAAGGGACTCCATACCTATCTCCACCTCTTATAACACTTAAGTTCTTTCAAGGCTCAGTCTAGGTTTTGCCTCTGATGGAAAACCTTTCCTAATCACCCTAACTGCTACTAATCTTTCCCTATTCAAATTATATTTTATTACTTATAGCAACGGTCAACAAACTACAGTGTAGCCTAAGGGCTAAATCCAGCTCTCTTACTACTGCTAAGAATAGTTTTTACATCATTAAATAAAGTTTTATTGTATTTTAAAATGTAAAACCCATTCTTAGCTTGCTAGCCTTTTGCCAATTCCTGATTTATAGTATTACATCCCCCAATAGAATATAAGGTCCTCTTTGCACATACTGATGTTTACTAAATGTTTATTGGATTTAATCTAAATCCATGTCCCACATAGCTAGAGGTAGAAACAGAGCTAGAAAAGGGCAAAACTGTTCGTTATTGGACTCTTAGCAGGCTCTTGTCCACGACGGTGGCCAATAAGCAACCTTTCTAATAGTCTTAGAATAGAACTATTTGAACACAGACAGACAGACAGACAGACAGACAGACACACACACACACACACACACACACACAGAGTCCCAGAAGTCTTAGTGCAGTGTTTTGGAACTTTTGGGATACCCTGTATGTATTCAATCAATGTCAGAAAGGTTTTGCCCTGACTTCACTTGTACTAGTTTATACATTTGTATTATGTTATTTAATTTATTCAAGGGAGTACAGTAGAAAGACCACATAATGGAAGATGCAGACCTGCCTTGGTAGAAGGAATTTCCCCACCTGGGAGTTCCCTATACCAATGACATCACAGATCCAATTCCTCTCTTCACAAGAAAGTCCAGAGAAGTTCAGTTCCCAGTCTTTTCCCATAAGCACATAAGTGTAATGAGGTGAACAGATGATTAGCTAATTGTCACCTTGGAAGTCAGGAAGCTCCTGACCCTGAAAGGATGAGGCATTGAGGACTTGAGGAAGGTAGGAGGAAGAAATATTGTATTATGAGCTGTCTCCCTGAAGTTGTGGTGATGGTTACCAAGTGGGAGCAATAATTAAGGAGAGAAGGCTTAAGTGAGGCATCCTGGGGGGGGCCTCCTGCCTCTGTACATCACTGCTACCCTATGTAAAGGGAAATACTGGGTTTGCATTTACTGCTGTCCAAGCCAAGTGATTCTTTCTCTTGTCCATAATATACTTTTACATTAATGAGTTGAATTAACACAGAGATAAAGGTTCATTGTTTACTTTTATAAAAGATTTACAGGTATGTACTTAAAGAGATTCTTGTGGTTTGGAAGTTATCAAGTTGGCAACCCCAGGGCTAAGCAAAAAGGGTGAGCCTAAAAAGAAAGCTAAGGAAATCACTGAGGCTAATGAAGACATCTGGATCTCAGTCTGGGACAAAGCAGAAGAACAAAATTGGTTAATTTGATTAAAAATAGGAAAGAAGAAAACCAAATTACTAGTATCAAAAATGAAAGAGGTGAATTCACCACCAGTGAAGAGGAAATTAAGGCAATTGTTAGGAATTATTTTGCTCAATTATATGCCAATAAATTCGACAATCTAAATGAAATGGATGAATAGCTACAAAAATATAAATTACCCAGATTAACAGAAGGAGAAATAAAATGCTTAAATAACCCAATCTTAGAAAAAGAAATTGAACAAGCCATCAATGAATTTCTTAAGGAAAAACTCCCAGGACCACATGGATTCACAAGTGAATTCTACCAAACATTTGAAGAACGTTAGGCAAAGGAGTTCTACCAAATTCCTTTTATGATACAAATATGGTGCTGATACCCAAACCAGGAAGGTCCAAAACAGAAAAAGAAAATTATAAATCAATTTCCCTAATTAATATTGATACAAAAAATTTTAAATAAAATACTAGAAAAGAGATTACAGTAATATATCACAAAGATCATACACTGTAACCAGGGATTTATACCAGGAATGCAGGGCTGATTCAATATTAGGAAAACTATTGCATAATTGACAATATCAATAAGAAAACAACAGAAATCTTATGATTATTTCAGTAGATGTGGAAAAAACCTTTGACAAAATATAGCACCCATTCCTATTAAAAATACTAGAGAGCATAGGAATAAATGGAGCTTACCTTAAAATGATAAGTAATATTTATCTGAAACCATTAGCAAGCATTATCTGTAATGGTAATGAGCTAGAAGCCTTCCCAATACAATCAGGGATGAAGCAAGGATGCCCATTATCACCTCTATTATTTAATATTGTACCAGAAATGTTAGCTATAGCAATAAGAGAAGAAATCAAAGGAATTAGAATAGACAATGAGGAAACAAAACTATAACTTTTTGCAGATGATATGATGTTATACTTATAAAACCCTAGAGAATCAACTAAAGAACTACTTGAAATTATTAACACCTTTAGCAAAGTTGCAGGATACAAAATAAACTCACATACATCACCAGCATTTCTATATATTACCAACAAAATCCATCAGCAAAATATAGAAAGAGAAATTCCATTAAAAATAACTATAGACAATATAAATACTTGGGAGTCTACCTGCCAAGACAAACCCAGGAACTATATGAACACAACTATAAAATGCTTTTTACACAGATAAAGTCAGATCTAAACAATTGGAAAAATATTAATTGCTCATGGGTAGGCTGAGCCAATATAATAAAAATGACAATTCTACTTAAATTAATCTATTTATTCAGTGCCATATCAAACTATCAAAAAAATACTTTATAAGGGCAGCTAGGTGGTGCAGTGGATAGAGCACCAGCCCTGGAGTCAGGAGGACCTGAGTTCAAATCCAGCCTCAGACACTTGACACTAGCTGTGTGACTCTGGTCAAGTCACTTAACTCCATTGCCTAGTCCCCCCAAAAATCATTTTATAGAGCTAGAAAAAATAATAACAAAATTCATCTGGAAGAACAAAAGCTCAAGGACATTGAGGGAATTAATGAAAAAAAATATGAAAGAAGGTGGTTTGGCTGTATCAGATCTCAAATTATATTATAAAATGGTAATTATCAAAACAATATGGTACTGGCTATTAAATAGAGTGGTGGGACAGTGGAATAGATTGGGTACAAATTACATTATAGTAATGACCATATGATAAACCCAAAGATCCAAACTTTTGGAACAAAAACTCATTACTTGACAAAAACTGCAGGGAAAACTGGAAAACAGTATGACAGAAACCAGGTATAGGCCAACATCACACACCAGGTACTAAGATAAGGTTAAAATGGATACATGATTTACATAAAGAGGAATACCATAAGCAAATTAAGAGAGCATGGAATAGTTTCTCTGTCAGATTTATGGATAAGGGAAGAATTTAGAACCAAAGAAGATATAGAGAGCATTACTAAATGTAAAACAGATAATTTTGATTATGTAAAATTAAAAAGTCCTTGCACAAACAAAACCAATGCAACCAAAATTATAAGGAGAACAGAAAGCTAAAAAAAAATTTTGCTATAAGTATCTCTGATAAAGGCCTCATTTCTCAAATATATACAGATCTTAAACCAACTTACAGAAATACAAGTCATTCCCTAATTGATAAATGGTCAAAGGATATAAACAGACAGTTTTCAGACAAAGAAATCAAAAGTATCTATAGTCATATGGAAAAAATGCTCTAAATCACTATTGATCAGAGAAATACAAATTAAAATAACTCTGAGGTACTACCTTACGCTTATCAGAATGGCTAATATGACAAAAAAAAAAGTTGGATGTCGGAGGGCATGTGGGATAATTGGAACACTAATGCATTGTTGGTGGAACTGTGAAGTGATCCAACCATTCTGGAGACCAATTTGGAACTATGCCTAGAGGGCTATAAAACTGTGCATACCCTTTGATCCAGCAATACCACAGCTAGGTCTGTATCCCAAAGACATCCAAAAAAAAGGGAAAAGGACATATTTGTACAGAAATATTTATAGCAGCTCTTTTTGTGGTAGCTAAGAATTGGAAATCAAAGAGATGCCCATCAATTGGGGAATGGCTAAACAAGCTATGTTATATTATTGTAATGGAATATTATTGTGTTATAAGAAATGACAAACAGGATGATTTCAGAAAAACCTGGAAAGACTTTCATGAACCGATTCATAGTGAAGTGAAGAGAATGGGGAGAACATTGTACAGAAGCAGCCCATGGAGGTAGTAAGGTAGAGCAGTGGATAGAGAGATGGATCTAGAGTCAGGAAACTAAATCAAATTGGGCCTCAGACACTGACTACCTGTTCAACCCTGAGGGTCCTCCCCCGCTCCCCCAGAGTGATTCTTTTGAGCAGGCAAACTAGGCCATCTTTTGCCTCAATTCTTACATAGCCTTAAATCACTGAATGGGTGTTGCCTCAGATAAACTGAGACCCTGGGAAGACCTTAGCTTAAAAAGGCCAAGGTTTGCCATTATATCCTGGGCCATCAGCAGTCATCCTAACCTATGTCTTGACATTGCACTCAGATGACTCTGGAGGAGCGAGTGAGGCTGAGGTCTTCGCACAGCCCTGCCTCACTTAAATCCAATTCACCTACAAGTAAAGACATCACCCTCCTGATGTCATTGGTCTTCTTAGAGAATGAAGGAAGAATAACAACAACCCTCAGTAAGTCACTTAATCTCTTTCTGCCTCAATTTCCTCAAATGGAAAATGGAGAAAATAATAGTATTTACCTCCCAGAGCTGTGAGGATAAAATGAGAGAATATTTGTAAAGTGTTTAGCACAGTACTTGGCACATAGTAAGCACTTAATAAATCCTTCCTTCCTTCCTTTTTCCCTCCCCAGGGGCACCCAGGGTCCAAGGGAATATGGAGTTGAAAGAAATTTCATACACCAAGTCAGATAAGAATGTAGTTTTTAACTTTTTCTGTGGTGTTGGGGAATTTCTCAGCTCAGAGATATCAAGATCTTCCTAAAGAGTAATTCTTCCCACCTAAGTCAGTTTGACTGGAGGTCAATAAATTAATAGGCAAAGCTAGATGATAAAATGTTTAATTAGAATCAGCTGATGAGCAATTAGTTACCGGGTAACTAGTAACTGCACAGAAATAAGACAGTGGCAAAAAGAAGCTAGAAGGACCTAGCTGCCCCTATCCTTTCCCCCTTCTTGATGTTGGTGTTCTTTGTGTCTGTGTAGAAAGGACTGCAGATCTCCCTCCTGCTTAACTACCTTCCTTATTTGGAAGGTTGGATAATAGGGACAGGATGTCAGGTGATTGGGGGGGAGCAAGGAAAGGAGATTGTCTTAACTTTGGGGTTACCTTGTTGTCCTCCAAGATCAACAGTTCTATTCTGAGTGGGAGTGTTTCCCTATGTGATGTCTCTATAATCTCATCAGAATGTAGATGGGACCAGAGGCCTAAAATAGAGAGGCCTCTCTTCGAGATAGAATCAGAATAGAATACACAGTGAGTCTCCTCTCTATGTACACAGCCCTACAGGTTGAATTTTTTTGTAATCTCTAAGGCTACTATTTCTGGAAGATGTTTTCCTCGAACTCACACCACACAGTTTTTGTATATTTCCTTCACAGCGTCATAGGCCCCTCTGGGAATATGGTAAAGTCCATGGACCTTATCTCAGAATAATGTTTTTAAATGCATAAAATAAAATACACAGGATTACAAAGGCATATTCAAATATAGTTGTCAAGATATTGAATAAAAACAAATTCACAAATCAAAGATTGAAAGATAGACTACATCTAAACCTGAGGGCTTCTGGTGGTTTAATGGACTTCTTGGCTGGCAGCATATTTTATGCTGGGGTAGCGTCTTGGTCATTACTCTGCTGAGCACATCAGAAGTGACCTCTTGAGGTGGGAACAACTAAGACCAATAAAAACAATGCAAACTTATTGTCCAAGAGGGACATGCAAAACAGGAGTGATGGGTGTCTATAAGGGTCAGTCAAAAAAGACTTAGGTCTCTAAATATCTTTGGAAGAAAGAGGTCTCAGGAATGACACTGACATCTCTTTTTTTCTGAGTAACTTAATTATTTTATTAGTAAGGCCAGAAAGTTATTAATAAAAGCATAGTCCTTTGGCTGTCTCTCAGACCAAAGACAATCATGGAGGTGGGGCTTACAGTTTATATATCCTTCCAAGCAACTGAAGGGCTACTAGTAATATCACGTTACCTTTGGACAGAGGTATTACTGACCACTGAGCCTTGAGTTGAATCTAATCAAAAGGATATGTCTCCACCCAAGTTTGAGTAGAACACAATGGGTTTTCCCACCCTAGATTAAATTCCTTGCAAGGTTGACTAGGGTCTGACCTAGATGGAGGACAGTCAATGCAATCTCATTATTAGTCATGTCCTTCAAGAAAACTGAATTTTTTAAAATGAGGAATTTAGAAAAAGGGGAGACCTCTGAATCTCCCCAAGATATTGGTTATTAATAATAATTTCTCTCATTTCCCCATTTGATTCTATTGAGAGGCATGGCCTCCTCAATGAATCATTAACTGATATGACACACGCTTCATCAAGGTTTCTAACTATGGGACTTATGAGGGGAGACAATGTGAGGGTAGAAAGGAAAAGATGGATGGCGCTTTGACAAAATCAAAGAGGGCAATCCCCTTTGATAAGTAGACCTTACAGATAAAAGGCACAAGGGAAAGATGAAACAGGAAAATAAAATTCATAGATCTGTCTCCATCTGTCTGTTCCTCTGGAAATATCTGATGCAGTCCTATGATTCCGGTGACAATGACATATCTTCACACATCTTGCATTGTTTTTTTTGTTTTTGTTTTTTTTCAATTGAAGCATTTTTCTGTTCTTGGAAGATCTTCAGATGCAAGTATGTCATATCGAGTGGGTCATTTTTAGACCACTGACTGGCTGTGAACTGGCACCAAGCTGTTGCTGGACAGCTCCAATAGTCCTGTCTCCTTTCACTTTTCCTTTCTCCTCTGGGGAAAGAAGACTTGAGATCTTGGCTCCAATTCTGAATTAGAAGGCAAGTCATTCCTGAGCTCAGATGGGAGCACCAAATGATACTTGAAATATATTTCCTGAGATATTTTCTAAAGGAAGACCTATAGAAACTATTTCTGGTGAAAGGCATTATTCATGAAAAATACCAAAGAATTACAGTATGCCCAGAGAGAGAACTGATGAACTCTGTATGTAGACTGAAGCATACTTTTAAAACTTTTTTTATTTTCTTTCTTTTTTTGTCTGCTTTTTTTTTCTTTTGTAATATGGCTAATATGGAAATATGTTTTGCATGACTTCACATGTACAATAAATGTAAAATTGCTTTCCTTCTTAAGGAGGGGGGAGGGGAGGGAGATAATTGGGAACTCAGAATCTTAAAAAATGAATGTTAAAATTTTTTTACATGAAATTGAGAAATATTTAATGCAATAGATAAAATATATTGAACAAAGTAATTACAACATGTGCATTCCCTGTGACTAGTACAGGTTGTAGATAGGAAGCATGTAGAAAAACCTGGTTCACAAAAACTTATGGTTCCATACCATACCCCATTCTTTTTTTTTTTTTTTTGGTGAGGTAATCAGGGTTAAGTGACTTGTCCAGGGTCACACAGCCAGTAAGTATCACATGTCTAAGGCCAGATTTGAACTCAGGTCCTCCTGACTCCAAGACTAGAGCTTTATCCACTGTACCACCTAGCTGCCCCTATCCTTTCCCCCTTCTTGGTGTTGGTGTTCTTTGTGTCTGTGTAGAAAGGACTGCAGATCTCCTCCTTCTAAATAAGAGTCCCTCTCCTCGGCAGCTAGCTTTGCCCTTCCCTCTTCCCCTATGGGATTATTTCTGAAGCAACCCAAGGGTAATTTGGATAATCTGACTCCATTGCTCCAGAGAAGCATGGGAGGTAAAAATATAAGAAGAGAGAAAGCAGGGATGCCCTTTGAACCTTAACCTCATGAGGTTACAAGATCGTAGACTTAGAGCTAGGAGGGAATTTGGAGGTCAAACTCCCTCATTTTGTAGATGGGGAAACAGATTCACAAAAAAAAAAAATGAAATGGGGGCAGCTAGGTGGCACAGCAGATAGAGCTCCAGCCTTGGAGTCAGAAGGATCTGAGTTCAAATGCAGTCTCAGATGCTTGACATTTACTAGCTGTGTGACCCTGGGCAAGTCACTTAACCCCGATTGCCTCACCAAAAAAAAAAAAAAAAAAAATGAAATGATTTGCCCAAGGTCACACAAGTACTAAATGTCAGAGACAAAGTTAAAATCTAAGTAGTTTCACTTCAAATCTGGCATTCTTTTCATCGTGGCATATTAGAAGGTAGAGGGATACCGTGTACTTTGGAAGAGCTGTAGCAAATGGGACTGACTCATCCTAAGTCTCCAGGTGTAAAAAACAGACCAATCTGAGTGGTGCAAGAAGTAAACCCTCCCACAGCACATCTGTGTGCACAAAAAGAAAGTTTCATAAAAATGGGGATATTCTGGTCTTGAGTTGTACTTTTGATCTATAACCCTGTTTCTCTGTGGTCCAAGAGATATGGTTTTGTGGAAAGTTTGTCACAGGTACTTTCCACCGAGGGGCAAAATTGAAGGTGGGCAGCAAAAGAGCTGAGCTAAAGGAGAGAAGAGGTTGAAAAATAGCAGTGTTGGGAGCTGAATTATTACAGGACTAGAAAACATAGCAGGGCAGCTAGGTTGTGCAATGGCTAGAGCATTGGGCTTGGAGTCAGGAAAACTCATCTCCCTGAGTTCAAACTCGGCCTCAGATACTCACTAGCTGTGTGACCCTGGGCAAGTCACTTAACCCTGTTTGCCCCAGTTTCCTCATCTGTCAAATGAGCTGGAGAAGGAAATTGCAAATCACTCCAGTCTCTTCGCCAAGAAAATCCCAAATTGGGTCATGAAGAGCTGGACATCACTGAACAATAACAGTAAGAAAACATAGTCCTAAATTTGGAACTCAAAATCTTGTGGAAGTGAATATTGAAAATGAAAAATAAATAAATTAAATTAAAACAAAAAAGAAAACATAGTCCTCAAACAAGATCTGAGAAAAAATAATCATCTCCTTCTAGAAGCTAGGAGACATACTGGAGGTAAAAAAAAAAAAAATTAACAAACAAAAAACAGAGGATCAAAACACCCTCATTTGCTGAAGCCCCACTCAGGGCAGTACCATAAGTCACAGAAATTACACAATAATCTGAATGTACTTATGTCTCCTAAAGAAGAAGGATGTTTGGTAAAAAGGTCCTGGAAAAGGAGAAAGAATTGAACTAAATAGAAAGGAGGTGGATATTGTGAAGGTGATTCGGTGGGTATTGGACTTGTGAAATCTAAAAATTGAATCTGGTCCGGATAAATTTGGGAAAACTTGAGGGGGTAAAATGGAAGGAAATCAACTTGGACAGAAGAAAAAGAAGGGCTCAGTTTCATGGTTGACTTGGTCTAAAAGAGGAGAAAGGAATGGAAGGAAGAGCAGGGAGTTGGAAAGTAAGTACCAAAAAGGTAGGGAGAATAGGGGAAGGAAGTTGTGTATGATATTGGAGACATTAAGAGTTGGGGGCAGCTAGGCCACACAGTGAATAGAATCAGGAGGACCTGAGCTCAAATGAGGTCTCAGACACTTACTAGTAGTTTGACCCTGGCCAAGTCACTTAATCCCATTGCCTCAGAAAATAAAACAAAAACCAACCATTAAGAGTTGTTAAAAGCATGCGAAGTTGTTAATGAGTCACTTAAGAACAAACTTGTAAATATCCACAAGCAGTGTGAAAGAATTTCAATCAGAGAGTAGAATATATACACTGAATAAACAATGTTTGTATTTCTAACACAGCCAATGACCTTTACTATGGTGAAAGCCCAAGCTGGCTTTGCTCCTAGAAGAGAATCTAGCTGAAGGAATGCTTCCCTACACCCTTCAAGGGTGGTGAACCAGCCGCCTGGAGGCCACATGGCCTCCCTACCTCTGCTAGGTTGTCAGGAACAATGAGGTGTTCCCCAACATCCCTTGAGAGTGGGGTCTTCCATGGAGGAAACATAAAAGGGAGAAAGATGAAGTGGCCAAAGGAAAATCTGACCTGTGACCTTAGATTGGAGAGTGGAAGAATATAAGGAGGAAAGTAAGAAAGGTACGTTGTTCAAAAGAAAAAGAAGAGGTAAAAGTAGGGAGGGGAGATTGCATTGTATATTAAGAAGGCACACTCATGTGAGGAAGTCTAAGAACTAAAAAAATATGGTAAAGAGCATTCAGATAAAGATCAAGGAAGGTAGAAATGGAAGTGATTTTTGTCACTGGATTATACTATAGATAATCTAGACAGAAACAAGAAATAGATGAGGAATTTGGAAAACACATCACAGGTCAGGCACAGGGGCATAATATAGTACTGAGAGGGACCTTCAGTTATCCAGACATCTGCTGAGACTGCCTCTGACAAAAACAGAGCATATTCTAACTTTGACTTGTCTTATTAATAATTTCATCTTAGACTGGTATGAACTGATGCAGAGGAAAGTAAGCAGAATTGGGAGAACAATTTATCGAAACGACCACAATAAAGTAAAGGAAACCACATGAAAAGACATCAATGCAGTTATTATTTCAGAGGACTGATATACCTTAGAGAAGGACTCTTCTCTCAGGAGAGAGATGGTAGATTGTAGGTATGGTCAACATGTTGATATATAAAACTGTACTTATTGTGCTTTACTGTATTAGAGTTAGAGGTTGGTGCGGATGGAGGAGAACCATAAGGAAATAACAATAAAATATAAGAAGGAATGTAATTTTTAAATTTACAAATGATTTTATCCTTCAAAAGGTGGATGAACTAACAAGGGGAAGTTTCATTCTGGATCTGATTCTCACTAACTGGGAGGAGCTGGTTGCTGGGGTGACAATGATGGAATCCTTGAAGGGAGGTGGCCACTACCTCATAGACTTTGTAATAGAGAAGAAAGTCTGAGATGCACTCTATGTTTTTGGAGAGCAGATTTCAGAGTTCAAAGGAAGCATCAGTAGGATCTGACGGGACTAAAATTCTACAGAGGAGGCTAGCCCAGAAGAGATGAGAAATTCACAAGAATGAAATTCTGAAGATACAAAAGTAAGCTGTTCTGATGAGGAACAAAAATAGAAAGTTGATGGAAGAGTCTGTCTGTCATTCATGTTCAGAAAATTCACCAATCAAATTAGAATTTTAAAAGATATATACAAAAGACAGAAGCAAGAGCAAGGAACAGTGTGGTATGGTACCATAAGAATAGTGAGAGAATTTTATGGGACCAGGGGGCCAGTGTAATTGCCTCTACAGCATATGGGAGTCTCAGAAAAGTGAATCCAGGTTCAAGGTACTATCTCTGGAGGGCAAAATCCATTCAAAACCATAAATCAAACTTCACTTTTGAATTCACTCAAAGGTCCGAACTTGAGGACCTAGAGGGCCACATGTGGCCTCGAGGCTGCAGGTTCCCCACCCTGATATGGAAAGAGGAAACAAAACAAAACAGAAGAAAAAAAACCCGGAGCAAATAGTATGCTTCAATCTGTATTCAAACTTCATAGCTTTTTCTCTGGATGTGGATAGTATTTTCCATCATGAGACTTTTGGAGATGTCTTAGATCCTTGCATTTCGGAGAAGAGCTAAGTCTATCAAAGTTAGACATGGAACAACGTGGCTGTTACTGTGTACAATGTTCTTCTGGTTCTACTCACTTCACTCAGCATCAGCTCATATAAGTCTTTCCAGGTTTTTCTGAAGTCTGCTTGCTCATCATTTCTTATAGCACAATAGTATTCCATTACATTCATATACCACAACTTGTTCAGCCATTCCCCAATTGATGGGAAATTGCCAATTCTTTGCCACCACAAAAAGAGCTGCTATAAATATTTTTGTACATGTGGGTCCTTTTCCCATTTGTGTGATCTCTTTGGGACACAGCCCTAGAAGTGCTATTGCTGGGTCAAAGGATATATACATTTTTATAGCCCTTTGGGCATAGTTCCAAATTCCTCTCCAAAATGGTTGGGTCATTTCACAATTCCACCAACAATGCATTGGTATTCCAATTTTCCCACATCTTCTCCAACATTTATCATTTACCTGTTGTGTCATGTTGGCCAATCTGATAGGTGTGATGTGGTACCTCAGAGTTGTTTTGATTTGCATTTCTCTAATCAATAGCGATTTAGAGCATTTTTTCATATGATGATAGATGGCTTTAATTTCTTCATCTGAAAACTGCCTGTTATATCCTTTGTTCATTTATCAATTGGGGAATGACTTGTATTCTTATAAATTAGACAGTTTTCTATATATTTTAAAAATGAGGCCCTTATCAGAGACACTGGTTGTAAAAATTCTTTCACAGTTTTCTGCTTCTCTCCTAATCTTGGTTGCATTGGCGTTGTTTGTGCAAAAACTTTCCAATTTAATGTAATCAAAATTATCCATTTTGCATTTCATAATGTTCTCTAGCTCTTGTTTGGTCATAAATTCTTCTGTTCTTCATAAATCTGACAGATAAACTATTCCTTGTTCTCCCAGTTTGCTTATAGTATCAGCCTTTATAGCTAAATCATGAACCCATTTTGATTTTATTTTAGTATATGGTGTGAAATTTTGGTCTATGCCTAGTTTCTGCCATACTTTTTTCCAGTTTTCCCAGCAGTTTTTGTCAAATAGTGAGTTTTTATCCCAGAAACTGGTGTCTTTGGGTTTACTGAATAGTAGATTAGTATAGTCATTGACTACTATGTCTTGCATACCTAACATATTCCACTGATCCACCACTCTATTTCTTAGCCAGTACCAAGCAGTTTTGATGATTGCTGCTTTATAATACAATTTAAGATCTAGTGTGGCTGGGCCACCTTCCCCTGCATTTCTTTTCATTGGAACTCAATTTTAAAAAAAATGAATGTTAAAAATTATCTTTATATGGAACGGGGGAAATTTTTTTAAAGAGGATTATTTTTGTCCCAAAGTCATTACTTTTCCCTCTCCATGCTCCCCAGTCCTTCTGTGGTTGGTTGGGCTTGGCCAACTTAGAAAAACACATCTCTGACCTTCTGCAACTGGACATGCCCCGGACGGATAGGTTCCAAAATCCAAAGCTAGTGTGTCCAAGAAGGTGATTACAGCCACTTAGAGGTGGAATTATTGCCACAAATTGGCTGTGTGATCCCAAGTCACATCATATAACTATTATAGCTTCCATTTTCCTCTACTAAAGTCCTCCTCCCTTTTGCTATGCCCCACAAGTGGAAGTAATCAAGGGTCCTCAACAGAGTGCAAAGTCTGGTAAGTCCTATCAAGTTGAAGATGCTTCAGGGATGGGACCAGTGATGTTTGTTGCCCTAGGATCAGTTAAAATATGCTCATTATCACTTTGGCCATAGCAACTCTTCAACACCATCTACTAAGTCATAGAAGGTTTGCAATCCTCATTTCGATCTGTATATGTAGCATATTGTTTTCAGTTATAGATGTAGTGGTAGACATAGATGATTCATTCAATACTGATGATGTAGGAGATGGTGCAAGTATAATTATCCCCATTTTATAGATAAGGCAACCGAAGCTCTGAGAGGTTTAAACGACTTACCTAGTTACATTAAAAAGTATGCATCAGAGATGGCACTGGAACCTAGGACTCCAGGCTCCAAGTTATAAGATTTAGAAGTGGAAGGGACCTTAGAGGTGATCTCTAAGGTCCCTTACATCTTACAGAGAGATCAAGTGATTTCCCTAAGGTCACACAAGTAGTAGGTACTTTTATTCAAACACAGGCCTTTTGACTCCAATTCCAATGACCCTTACAACCTGGCCCTTTTCTGTCTTCTAGTCTTCTTACGTTTTGCTCCATGTCTTTATGATGTCTTTATGATCCAGCAACATCTGCAGTGAACAGGAGAACTCACACAAGGCATGTGTTCACATGGAGATCAGAAGTAGCAATACAAGGATATTTTCAAGGTCTCTCTTTGGAATTGATTGGGAGACATGGGAAACTCTGGCATAGGACCACTTAGCATGGTGTGCCCACATCAAAGAAGGCACCATGCTCCGTGAGCAAAGCAGAATTGCAGTAGCTCAAAAGAAATGTGAGATGCTCAGATTTAGAGCCATCTCCATTCCAAATGTTCATATGGATTATTTGTGCCCGACCTGTGGTAGAACCTTCTGAGCTCATATTGGTCTAATCAGTCACAGTTGGACATATCATACCTTGACCCCAACATAGTGATGTCATTTTGGTCTTCTTTGAGAATGAAGGACAACAGCCCACCTCTTTAATGGATGCCCTCCATACCTGGGCTGTTCTCCCTCCTTCCCTCAGCCTACTGGCTTTCCTGTCTTCCTTCAATTCAGTTCATATCCCACCATCTGTATAAGGCTTTTCCTGGTCCCTCTCCCCCACCCTTTCCTAGTGCCTTCATTCTGAGATTACCTGTCTTGTATGTACATGTTGTTATTGTTCAGTTGTTTAGATGTGTCCAACTCTTTGTGACCCTATGGACCATACTGTCCATGGGGTTTTCTTGGCAAAGATAATGGAGTGTTTGACCTTTTCTTCTCTGGTGGATTAAGGCAAAGGTTAAGTGACTTACCCAGGGTCTCATAACTAATAAGTGTCTGATACTAGGTCCAGAGCTCTAGCCACTGAATCATCTAGTTGCCCCGTGTATGTACATAATTGTTTGTATGAGCTCCTTGAGGAAAGGGGCCATATTTTTGCCTTTCCTTATACCTCTAGTGCTTACCACAGCGAATGGCACGTAGTAAACTCTTAATAATTGTTTATTGACTAACTAACTGCTCTTTCCATTACTACTGGGTCATTATATCACATGACACCAATCTACTCACACATACCCCCCTTCCCTTTGGGGCCTCAGTTTTCTCATCTATAAAATAAATAAGGGGACTGGCCTAGATCTGGAGTTCTTAACCTGGGATATATAGATAGATTTCAGGAGGTCCATGAACTTGGATGGGGAAAAAAATACAAATCTTTATTTTCATAATCTTTAACTGAAATTGAGCCTTCAATTATGCATGTAGGTAACAAATATTCCTGCCAGAAGGGATCCCTAGGTTTCACCAGGCTGCCAAAGGGATCCACGCACTAAAAAAAAAAATAGAGGTTAAGAAGCCCTGGCCAATTGCTCTAAAATGCTGTGATTCTACCATATTGTTCTTTCTTTTTCTCTTTTCATTCGTTGATGATTCAGCCTTTCCTGGAAACTGGGGCTGGCATCCATTTGCTGCAGTGAAAGGCTACGGGCAGCAGAGGGAGCTGCAGGCTAACACATTCTGTAACACTTCTACACCAGGCAGCACAGCCGGATCAGAATCGATCCGCCGATTTGCAAGATCGAAGGCGTTTCTCTAGGGCCGTCATTCGTCCTCCAGGATGTTGCTCCACCCGTTGGTGGCCTCTCCTCCCCTTGCTTTACAGTGTTCCCAAGGCAGCTCTTTTCAGGACTTGGCTGAAGTGGAGGTCTATCCCTAAGGAAGGGGGTGAGAAAAGTGTGGCCCCTAGACTGGGTGCAGCGACTTGCTGTTGCCTCCAACGATGAAATCCGAAAAGAAAAACTTCGCGCAGCAGGGAGACTGTTCATGGCTGGAAGCTGGGAGTACTGGTGTCCCGATGTCTCCTCCAGCCCTGAGTCACTAGGATGTTGGACAAATCCAACAGCCTGATTGTGTGTGCAACTGTTCCTTTAAAAAAGCCTTCTGGGGGGGCAGCTAGATGGCGCAGTGAATAGAGCTTCGGCCTTGGAGTCAGGAGGACCTGAGTTCAAATGCGACCTCAGATATTTAACACTTACTAGTTGTGTGACCCTGGGCAAGTCACTTAACCCTGATCACCTCACCAAAAAGCAAAAAAAAAAAAAAAAAAGCCTTCTGAGATGTTAGGAAGCTGACAAAGAAGGGATAAATTCTGCATGTTGTTGGTGCCCAATCGCACTATGAATCTGCTGATTATTGACCTGACACTGAGGCTTTTAAGCCTTACAAAGTTAAGACCCTAGGATCATAAGTGAAAGGAGGTGAAAGAGACCTCAGAGGTCACTTGGTTCAATTGCCTTATTTTACAGATGAGGAGACTCAGGCCCAGAGAGGTTAAGTGACTTGTTCAAGGTCATGCCTGTAGCAAGTAGCAGAGTCATGATTTGAACCCAAATCTTCTGACTAACTCCGGTGCTCATTTCAATAGCACCAGAAAGTGCAGGGAAAATAAAAACAATGGTTCATGAATAACAAATATCAAAATGTTTAGCCCCATTATCCCCTTCTGCGAAGGGAAAGATGTGGGTCACAGGAGGTCAGAGAGGATAGAAGTGTCCTTGACCCCTTCTTCCCAACTCCTCCTCTCTCAGACTCTCAAATTAGTTCATCTGGGGAGAATCACTGACCTGGAGCCATGACCTCTGCAGCCACCCTGCAGACACTTTTCTGAGAGAGACTATCCCTTTACTATTGAGGGAAGGACCAGGAACTTAGCAGCATAAGTCAATACCGAGCCCTCCCCGCCACACGCAAGATAAAGTCTTCCCATCAGAAGCTGCCCCCACTCCCAGACACCCACATAATCCCTTCCCTCTAAAGAACATGCCCAGGGGCTAGGGAAGAATTTGCCTCGTTTCACCTTTTCCAAGTGGAAGAAACCACAGTCTAAGCCTACTTCACACACCCCTCCCCAGTCTCTCTAAGTAGTGGCCTGGCATACAGTATCTGAATGGTTCGGAAGAAGGAGGTTAGTACCCTGGGACTGAAACGCTTGGTTGATAGAAGCCAGGTGCTTCTAAGTTTTTTGTGTTTTTTTTTTTTTTACTTCCCCCACAATGAGATTGCCTTTTTCTTTCTCTCGGAAGCCCTGGTCTACTCCTTCCAAGCCAGGATGTAAATGAAAATGATTCCCATTCATCCTCTCCACCTTCCTCCACCCCAGGGTGGGGGGAGGGTAAATCTGAGTTGACTGTTAAGGTGTATAAGGCAAAGGCAGGTCCAGAGTTCAAATTCTATGTCTTTACACTTAACTGCTGTGTGACTATGAACATTCTGTTTAACCTCGCTGAGCTTCAGTTTTCTCATCTGTAAAATGAGGGTAACAATACCCGTAGTACCGATCTCAGAAAGGGGCAGCTAGGTGGCCCAGTGGATAGAGCACTGGGCTTAGAATCAGGAAAACTCATCTTAAATGAGTTCAAATCTGGCCTTAGACACTTACTAGCTGTGTGACCCTGGGCAAGTCACTCAACCCTGCTTGCCTCAGTTTCCTCATCTATGAAATGAGCTGAGGAAGGAAATAGCAAATCACTCCAGTATCTCTGCCAAGAAAACTTCCAAATGGGGTCACATAGAGAGTCAGATGTGACTAAAACAACTGAACAACATCACCTACCTCAGAAGGTTGTTAGGCTCAAATGAGGTAAGCTATGGGAGGGCTCTGCAGGCTTTAAAGTGCTGTATGTATATCAGCAATTATTACTGCAAAGCCTGAAAAAGGGGGCCTTAGCATGAAGATGAGGGCATATTGAAATGTTTATGTACATATGATGATGGGAAGGGGTGAGGGTTATTGTTGGGAGAGTGGAAAGGGAAAGGGAGTTCTACAACAGAATGTCTGGCATAAAAATTGAAGAAATTACATGGATTGGATGGGGGCTGGACTTGTGATTCCATTAGTAAAGAGAACTCCCTATACAGGATCAGCAAACTATAATTCAAAGGTCAGATCCTACAGTACAAGAATCAAAGTCAGCCCACGACCTATTTTTGTACAACCCTTCGAGCTAAAAGTGACTTTTACACTTTCAAGTGTGATGAAACTTTATTTTAAAATGTAAAATCATTCTTAGCTCACAGGCCAGACAGATGCTGTGGTTTGCAGACACCCCTGCCCTACACCAATGCAGGTTGGCATCTTCTTTCCATCTGATAGTTTTAGAAAGCTGCCTAAAATAAATAAATATATACATAAATGAAATTTTTTATTAATTTATTTTGATTTATCAACAATCACTTCCATACGCTTTTGAGTTTAAAATTTTTCTCCTCCTTCCTCCCCACCACCCTCCCCAAGATGGCGCACAATCTGATATAGGCTATACATACACATTTCTATTAAACATATTTGCACATTAGTGATGTTGTAAGCAAAAATTAGAACCAATAGGAGGAACCACCAGAAAGAGGGAACAAAACTCAACAGAAGAGAAGGAAAAATAGCAAATAGTATGCT
Source organism: Vombatus ursinus (assembly GCF_900497805.2). Classification (NCBI taxonomy): domain Eukaryota; kingdom Metazoa; phylum Chordata; class Mammalia; order Diprotodontia; family Vombatidae; genus Vombatus; species Vombatus ursinus. The sequence continues at coordinate 7,501,499 of NW_020954579.1, read as the reverse complement.
TCGATCTGTATTCAAATTCCATAGTTCTTTCTTTGGATGTGGATAGCATTTTCCATCATGAGACCTTTGGAGATGTCTTAGATCCTTGTATTGCCAAGAAGGGTTAAGTTTATCAGTATCAGTCATTGAACAATGCGATGAAATTTAAAAAAAAAAATGAAAGCTGTCTTGTGCATTGAGGGATTAAGTGACTTGTCCAGGGTCACTACCACACTTAGCCATGATTCCTCAACTGCCTCCACACTCCCATCTGGCAGGGCCCTTAACCCATTGGTGAGTTCTTCCCCAGAACCTCCATTTTGGGGATGAGCCCTAGACCAGCCATTCCTCATTCTGCAGACTATCCAACCTTCTCCCTTAGCAGGTACCTACCCGCTTCCTCCTTTTCACTTCTCTTTTACCTGTTGTCTTCTCCCATTAGGATGCAAACTCCTTCAGGGCATAGACTATCTTTCTTTTTGCTTGTACTTGTACCCTAAGCATGCAGCACGATACCTGGCACTTAGTAAGTGCTTAATAAATGCTTCTTGACTGATTGACAGATAACAGCCAGTATGTGTCAGAAGTGGGTCTTGAACCCAGGTTTTCCTGGCTTTGATGCCAGGAGATCAAATCAGTCAATACTTAAAAGAAACTAATTCGGGCTACTCACTGGAAGGTCAAACACTGACGCCGAAGCTTAAGTACTTTGACCAAGTAATGAGAAGACAGGACTCTTTGGAAAAGACCCTGGTGTTGGGAAGGAGCGAAGGCAAAAGGAAAAGAGGACAGCAGAGGATGAGATGGACAGTGCTGTGGAAACAAGGAGCATGAACCTGGACAGACTTTGAGAGACAGTGCATGATAAAAGGGTCTGGCATGCCATTGTCCATGGGGTCATGAAGACTCAGACACAGCAGAATGACTGAACGACAACAACAAACAGCACTCCTTTAGGCCTAATAAATACTCTGTGGGAGTTGGATGCCCATTGATCTTGCCTTCTCTTTCCCCATAACCACTGCCCTGGTCCTAGCCTTGATCCCCCCCCCTTTTTTTTTTTGCTAGGCAATCGGGGTCAAGTAACTTGCCCAGGGTCACACAGCTAGTGAGTATCATGTGTCTGAGGCTAGATCCGAACTCGGGTCCTCCTGACTCCAGGGTCAGTACTCTATCCACAAATCTGATAGCTGGGAGCTCCTAGACACTCACCTTTTTTTTTTTTTTCCCAAGGCAATCAGGATTAAGTGACTCTCCCAAGGTCACATAGCTAGTGAATATCGTATGTCTGACACCTGATTTGAACTCAGGTCCTCTTGACTCCAGGGCCAGTACTCTATCCACTGCGCCACCTAGCTGCCTCCTTGATCCCCTTTTGAAGGGATATGACAACACCTCCTCAGCTCTATTCTATCATCCTGAGTTGCTAGAATTAACTTCCTCTAGTGACCTGCAGCCAGGAAGACTTGAGTTCAAATCTGGCCTCAGACACTCACTAGTTGTGTGACCTTGGGCAAGTCACTTAACCCTGTTTGCCTCAGTTTCCTCATCTGTAAATTGAGCTGGAGAAGGAAATGGCAAACCACTAGCTGTGTGACCCTGGGCAAGTCACTTAACCCTGTTTGCCTCAGTTTCCTTATCTGTAATTTGAGCTAGAGAAGAAAATGGCAAACCACTCCAGTATCTTTGCCAAGAAACCCTTAAATGGGGCTATAAAGAGTCGTATACAACTGAACAATGTGATAGTCTTGCCCTCTTTCCACTCAGAGACCTTTAATATTTCCTATTACCCCTCATAGCTAATCCTTTCTCCTCTCTCTGACCAACCTCTGTAAGCCTTTCTCCTAAAGTTTCTTTCTCCCTCCTTCAAGTCTTACTCTTTCATCTCCTAGAGCTTCCCAGTTCAGATTCTGGGAAAAAAACAAAAAACAAACAAAAATTTGTTCCCTATTACCTGCCCTTGCTTAATCCCCTTTCACACCTTTGAGACTTCACATAAAGGTTATCCCCTTCGTTATACTGAAACACCCCCCCCCCCCCCCGCCCTGCCCAAGGGCAGAGGCTGAATGGGCGTGGGGGGACAGCAAGGTCAACAGCTGTGATGCTCATATTTGGATCATTAAGAAACATCCAATGGAGTTCCAAGCCACAAGAAGCTCCTTCCTAGGCATGACCAGTTCTGGGAACTATAGCTCTGACAGATAGCATAGTTAGGCTGTGACTCACCCGACCTCCTCTCTCCCCCACCCCACTCGGTAAGGAAAATTAAATCCCTCCGACGGGACTTCAAACCTGCTGGCAGATGGGTCTGTGGGGATGGGATTTGGGGCTGGGGTGGGCAGGAAACACTTCAGCAGAAATCCCCTGTCCCTCCAGCTGTGAAGGGTGAAGGAAGAGCTGGGGCCTCCGAATTTCTGAGCTTCTCTCCCCACAACTCCCATGGACAATAGGGCATGATCTTAGGGGACCCGTCCCTGTTTTTCCTCTTCCAGGATAAGTAGCTTGAACTCAGAGCCTTGACCCAGAATCATCATGAGGAGATGCCAAGTTAATTGGAGGGACCTTCACCTATGACAGGAAGAAATTCTAGTATTGGGAACAATCAGACCGTGTCCCCTGAAGCCACCACCTTCCATTGATTTCCTTCACCCAACCTAAGTTTCTCCCTCATTATGTCACCCAACTTCACTCCCGTCTGGCCATCCCACCGCTCTGCCCTACCTCAGCCTCAGATTCTAGACAGAGGTCTTGAACAGCTGGAAGGAAAGAGGGGAGATTCTTTCTTTGGCTTGCCATGAGATTCCCTCTACCTTGGATTCCAGGTAAAGCCTTTTATCTTAGACCATCTCCTTGCCAAAAGTTCAGGGTAGGGAGGGACTCCAATCACCTGTCAATGGAGAGTCTTTTACTTAAACCATTCCCAGCTCAATCATTCCAATGAGAGTATAGTCATTCCTTTTCTCCCTGTGTTCTAGCCCTTCCCCTACAGCCCCTGTTCTACCCCCTTGCTGTTTGAGGCACTGGTGATGCCATAGATAGAGAGCTGGGCCTGGTATCAGGAAGACCTGAGTTCAAATCTGAGCTCAGAAACTTACTGAGTGTGTGACTCCAGGCAAGTCACTTAACCTCAACTTGCCTCAGTTTCTTCAACTATAAAAAGGAGATAGCAGCAGCACCTACCTCACAAGGGTGTTGTGAGGTTATTGTGAGATAATATTTATTTTTTATTTAATTTATTTTGAATTATCAACAATCACTTCCATAAGCTTTTGAGTTTTAAATTTTTCTCCCCCTCCCTCCCCCCCACCCTCCCCCACCACCACCCTCCCCAAGATGGCACACAATCTGATATAGGCTCTACATATACATTCCTATTAAACATATTTTCACATTAGTGATGTTGTAAGGAAGAATTAGAACCAATAGGAGGAACCACCAGAAAGAGGAAACAAAACACAACAGAAGGAAAAAAATAGCAAATAGTATGCTTTGATCTGCATTCAAACTCCATAGTTCTTTGGATATGGATAGCATTTTCCATCATGAGGTCTTTGGAGATGTCTTAGATCCTTGTATTGCTGAGAAGGGTTAAGTTTATCAATATTAGTTATCACACAACGTGGCTGTTACTGTGTACAAAGTTCTCCTGGTTCTGCTCACTTCACTCAGCATCAGACCATACAAGTCTTTCCAGGTTTTTCTGAAGTCAGCCTGTTCCTGAGGTAATATTTATTCTTTTTTTTTTTTTTGGCAATTGGGGTTAAGTGACTTGCCCAGGGTGACACAGCTAGTAAGTATCAAGTGTTTAGTCTGAGACTGGATTTGAACTCAGGTCCTCCTGACTTCAGGGCCGGTGCTCTATCCACTGTGCCACCTAGCTGCCCCGAAATAATATTTATTAAAAAAAAAAAAAAACAACAAACATTTAGCACTGTGCCTTACACACAGTAGGTGCTAAATTAATGTTTATTCTCTTTGCAAAGAATTAGACATTGAGGGGATGTCCATCAATTGGGGAATGGCTAAACAAGTTGTGGTATAAATGATGAACAGGATTATTTCAGAATAACTTGGAAAGGCTTACATGAACTGATGCAAAGTGAAGAGAGCAGAACCAGAACATTGTACACAGTAACAGCAATACTATTTGATAATCAACTGTGAATGACTTAGCTAGTCTCAACGATGCAATGATCCAAGACAATCCCAAAAGATTTATGATGAAAAATGCTCTTCACTTCCAGAGAAAGAACTGCTAAAATCTAAATGCAGATCGAAGCAAACTATTTTTAACTTTATTTTGTTTTCATTTTTTGTTTTATTTTTCTTTCATAACATGATCAATATAGAAATATGTTTTGCATGGCTGCACACACAAAATCTATATCTATTTGTTTGCCATCTCAGGGAGGAGAAAGAAAATTTGGGACTCAAAATTTTTAAAAATGAATGTTAATTGTTTTACATGTAATTGGAAATAAAATATTTTAAAAACAGAAAACAAAAAAAAATACTTATTCTCTTCCCTCACTTTTCCCTGATAAAAGTACCCAGTAAAAGAGTAACAAATATCAGATGGGGTTAATCAGGGAAGAAGAATTCCTAGAATCAGGAAGTTTGAGCTGTTTGAAATCACAGTGTCCCAGAACCTAAGGGGGGGGAAACCCTCCCTATGAACTCTGCTAAGGATATTCTGTAATAATAATTATTATTCCTACTATTATTATACATATGTTATCTCATGTGGTCCTCACAACAGTCTTATGAGGTAGGTTATTATCCCCAATTTACAGATGAAGAAATTGAGGCAGACAGAGGTTAAATGACTTGCTCAGTATCACACAACTAGGAAGTGTCTGAAGCAAGATTTGAACTGGGGTCTTCTTGACTACTCTTACAACACAATTTACTGAACCCCTATGGATGTTATGTATATCCATACAGGTCCAGGGGAGGTTCTGTTGACCCCCAGCTAGCTTCCTCTTGATATATACTCCCCCAGATATACTCGATATATCCCTTGATGTATTCCCCCCCCAGACTATACTCCCCAGAAAAAGAGAGATACTGGGATGGGTTAGGACCTGTGATTTCACTGGCATAGTGAACTGCTAGTATAGGACCTTCTACCACTGATGTGGCCTGAACCTAGGTCTTCCTCAGTTCCAAAGAAGATTCACTATCCACTACACCATGCTACCTCTCACGCTAGGGTGAGTTACAGCAGGAAAAAAATGCCTCCTTCATTTGGGACCTTTAAGAAAAAGAGGACACCTCATCCATCTGGACTGGCTTCAGTGTTTCTCAAACAGGATATTGCCCAAACCTGAGCTGCTGAGCTCTGCACAGTTGTTGGGGTGTGTGTGGGGGTGGTTTGGCATAATTGAAAATTTATGGAGATTGGGGTGGCCAGAGGATGAATATGAATAGCATTGGTGTTGACAGTAAGTAGGCTGTGTCCTGGGATGGAAAAAACTTGAGAACTACCTATTCCAAGACAGAGAAATGGATGAGATGACCTTAACAGGCCCCTTTAAGTCATATGCCCTCTCCTCTACAGGCGAAACAAAATGGATCTTTAATGCTAACAAGCCTACAATGTGCCAGGCTACAACTGTGGCCATGTGCTAGGGATGCCAAGAAACCATCTCTGCCTGTGGAGTCATCAGTTCTACTGGAGGAATAGAAGGGAAGTTGCTGATTGATTTTGGGGGGGGGTTTCTCCCGGAGTAGAAAAGGATAAATGGCCTTCGAGCTAGTTAGGCCCACCCCAGACCCTCTGGACTCTAGAATCCAGAGGATCTAAGGGTTCTGCCTGTTGACTTTCCTCCCCACTCTATAATCCAGTGATGCCAGCGTCCCTGTTCTTGCTCCCACATGAAACTCCATTCCCTGCTGTGTCTGTGCCCTGGCTCTCCCCACACCTGAAATACTCTACCCTGTCACCTCTGAGTTTCCCTGTCTTCCTTCAAGATTCAGCTCAAATCTCATCTTCTGCAGGAGGCCTTTCCCACTCTGCCTCTACCCCTACATCTCCCCCTCTGAGATAACCTTCTGTCTACGCAGCATATCTCTTGTATGTCTATAGCTATTTACACATAGTGTGCCCCACGTAGAATATGAGTTCGCTGAGGGCAGGGACCATGTTTTTGCCGTTCTTTATTTCCCCAGTACTCAATGCATACTTAATAAATACTTGTAGACTCTCTTCTTTCACAAAGAAGCAAAAAGTGTGTATTCCCCCACCCTCCACTCTTAGATCCACAGCACAGGGCCTGATACATACTGAAGGAGTCCAGACCCTGGACACAACCAGCTGCTTTGTAAAGGATGGGAGGGGGGCCGCTGAGGTTTAGGGTTCAAGGACCCTTGGCCCCAGGCCCAACATCCTGTCCACATCCTCCACTTTTCACCCCCGGGGGGAGCTCTCTACACCCCCACACCCCTGCCCCCGTGACTCTGAGGCAGAGAGGGGAGCAGGGAGGGTGAGAAGGCTTTTGTTTTCTGAATGATGGAGAAATGATCTGGATTCCAGCATTTCCCCCAGAAGACAGAGGCAGCTCTGGATTTCCTGTTGCTCCCAACACAGGCCAGATAATTGGAGACAGATTTTTCAGGCTTGGGTTGGGAGGTGAAGCTTGAAGCACGAAGTCATCAAGGCCTCCTGTGAGCCCACGTGTGCAAGCGTGTGTGTGAGCGGGTGGGGGGTTAGCATGTGCGTGTGGCTGCATTTGTGTCCTTTTCTTTGTTAGAACACTGATTCTGCCTATGTGAGGAGGGGTGAATCTGGGTTGGCTTATTTTCCAATATGTGTGCATTTGTCTGAGTGTGTGTGTGTGTGGACATAAAGGTTAGTGTGTCTCCGTGTTTATGTATGTATATAAATGCTTGAGTGTGTGTGTCTGTCTGCATGAGTGACTGTGGGTGTGTTTTCCTTTGTGAGGTTAGCGCCAGCCTAGAGAGATCTCACCAGCTCTTTCAGGATCCAGTTACTCAAGGAAAAGGGCTGATGATTAAATATAAAACAGTAATTAAGATTGAAGGGTTGGGTTTTGGGTTTTTTTTGGTTTGTTTTTTTGTTTTAAATCTGGACCTGTGATTTCATTCATTCTAGATGAAAGAGCTCCCTCTTCCAATGAGTCTCAGTGACTATTTTGCAATTTATAATCTTCCCTAACTGACAGGGCCCTGCCGTCTTGTTGCATATAGGGGAAGAAGGGTAGCTTATGCAGCAAGGGAAGGCCACAGTTCAAGCCCTGCCTCTGACAAATCCAGGCTGTGTCACCAAGGGCAAGTCGCTTAACAGTGTCCTAAGCAATTTTCTAAATTTAGAGGGGTAAAGAAAGAAAGATCTGAGGGCTGAACAGGGAATGAAGCTGCAACCCCGGACTAGGGGTGGAACGCTGTTGAAAAACAACCACTGGGGCAGGGACAGGGGAACCAAAGACTGTACTGGGAGAGACAAAGGGGAAAATGGCAACCCTCGAGAATCAGTTCTTAGCACAGCGCTTGGCAAATTACTGTTGTTCAGTTGTGTCCAACTCTACATGTCCCTTGGTCATGGGCTTTTCCTGGCAAAGATGTTGGAATGGTTTACCATTTCCTTCTCCAGTGTGTCTCCATTTTCATAGTTGAGGAACTGAGTCAAATAGGGGTTAAGTGACTTGCCTAGAGTCACACAGCTAGTAAATGTCTGAGGCCAAATTTGAACTCAGATCTTCCTGGCTCCAAGCCCAGTGCTCTTAGTTGCCTGGCAAATAGCAAGTGCTTAATAAATGTTTCCTGAATTGAAGTACAGGGACAATATTCTGCTCTGGGGTCTCAGCTTTCAAAGTGTGTCTAGGGAGAATTCAGGAGGTGTGGAGTAGGGGAGGTTCCCTTTTCTTTTCCTTATTTGAGTCTCCAGAGACTCAAGAGCCTAATTTCTACAGCCCTTTCTTTCTCATTCCTCAATGCACATTTGCAGATGTTGGTATCTCATGTTACCAGTGAGATCCAGAGAGGTTGTAGTCTTTTTTTTTTTTTTTTTGGTAAATAATTAATTTATTTACTTTTAGTTTTCAACATTCACTTCCATAAAGTTCTGAGTTTTAAAATTTCTCCCCTTCCCTCTCTTCCTCCCTCCCCAAGATGGCATGCAATCTGATATACATTCATGTTAAGCATATTTTTCCATTAGTCATGATGCAAAGAAGAATTAGAACCGATAGGAGGAACCACAAGAATGAAGCAATAAAACAAAACAGCAAAAGAAAAGGAGAGCAAATAGTCTGCTTCCATCTGCATTCGGACTCCATAGCTCTTTCTCTGGATGTGGGTAGCATTTTCCATCAGGAGTTTTTTGGAGTTGTCTTAGATCCTTGTATTGCTGAGAAGAGCTAAGTCTATCAAAGTCAGTCATCGCACAGTATGACTGTTACTGTGTACAATGTTCTCCTGGTTCTACCCATTTCACTCAGCATCAGTTCATATAAGGTTTTTCTGAAGTCTTCCTGTTCATTATTTCTTATAGCACAATAGTATTCCATGTATTACATTCATAGACCACAACTTGTTCAGACATTCCGCAATTGCTGGGCATCCCCTCAATTTCCAATTCTTGGCCACCACAAAAAGAGCTGCCATAAATATTTTTGTACATGTGGGTCCTTTTCCAGTTTTATGATCTCTTTGGGATACAGCCCTAGAAGTGCTATTGCTGGGTGAGAGGTTGTAGTCTTAACGCAAAGTCACACAGCACATCTTAGGTATAGACAAAAGTTGATTATAGCCCTCCTGACCCTTATTCAACCCAAAGTTCTCTGAAATCAATTATGATTTTGTTTTCAGTGTTGATTCAGTGGACAGGACACTGATACTCCCTTAGGTCACTAGACAAGTTCCTCTGTAGTTGAGGGTTCATAAGATCATAACTTTAGAAACCATCAAATCCAACTCCTCCATTTTACAGAGGAAGAAACTGAGTCTCAGAGGAAGGAAAATGACTTGCCTAAGGTCACACAAACATTAAGTGTAGGATTTGAATCCAAGAACCCTAACCAAGGAGTATGCTGGTAAATGTATAATTAACTGGGAATGTATAGCTACCTGGGTAAATGTATGCAGGACATACTTTTAAGTTTAATTTGCAGTATTACCATTCTCTCCATCACTTTCTTAAGTCTGGACAATCTATAAAAACAATAAATCCAGTCCTGATGTGTAGCTTTTGTCAGTTTCCAACATGTAAATGCTCCCAATGAAAATTCAACAATTAGTTCTCACAGGCCAGTTTAAGTTGACTCCGGAACACACCTGAGCCAACCCCCATATTGTGGGCTTTTTCCATTACACTGCTCCATGAGTTTTCTTGTTAGTCACATCAGTCAACTGAGAAAGTCTCAGCCTTTCTTTCCTCTATTTGGCGTAGCACTTAATGCAGTTGGGTGGCGCAGTGGATAGAGTGCTGGGCCCAGAGTCAAGGAGACCTGAGTTCAAATCCAGCCTCAGACACTTCCTAGCTATGTGACCCTGGGCAAGTCATTTAATCTCTGTCTGCCTCAGTTTCCTCAACTAGTAAACAAAGATCATAATATCACCTATCTCTTAAGGTTGTTGTAACAATCAGATGAGATAGTATTTGTAAAGTGCTTAGCACAGTACCTGGTACACAGTAGGCACTTATATGCATGTTTCCTTGTTCCTACTTCTTATTTGAATATTTCAACATGGATGTGATTTGACTGGTATGGGTACCCTTTCCACATCAAAATGTAAAGCAAGCCCTCCCTACCTTAGCTGGGCTGATCCTTGGACACCCAATCTGGGTCCTGGTGCCAACTCCCAGGTCATTTTCCCTCTTCTCTCATTGAGTTCAGTACCTGGCTTACTCTACTCCAACCCCTTCCTTCATACAAGGGAATTGCAACATACCTAGTGACATTATCTCAAAAACCCTAACTACTCAGTTCTCTAATCTGTTCAGTTCCTTTGGTCTTCTTCTCTGCTCTACCTTAGCTCATCACAGTATGGTTTATACCTTTGATCATGCCATCAATAAATGTTCCACTCATATACGGGAACTCTGAAATTCCTTTATCTAACCATAACCTTTTATCATTCCATATTTCTCTGTTCTTTTTGACCTCCTAACCCTGTTCTTCACCCTCACCAGAACATCAGATATCTCTAACCCCAACTACTTTCCCAGGTCATCACCCCTGCACTGGTTATACTCTCCTCCCTTCCCTATCTGGAGCCCTTGATTAACCAGATCAACCTGTCAAATCCCTTGTCCAATCACTGATCACACCTTGCCAAATCCCAACCTTGGATTTTTCCCATCATTTGTCTCCTGTGTTCTTATTCATAGAGAACAGAGCTGGAAGGAGTCATGAAACTATGCTAATTGGATCCACTATAAATTTTTGATATCCAATTTCAACTGGGTTCTCCCAGTATGAAGGCACTCCTTCTGCTCCTCTGTTCCAAACTTCCTCTCTCCTCAAGCCTTCCATGGCACTACCACTCTCTCAGCTGAAAACCAAGTCTCCTATTTTTCACAAAAAGTTTGCGGTTATCAACTGAGAGTTAGTTCTCCCCTTCTCTTCATCTCACATCCCTCTGACATCATCTCCCACTCTTTCCTCCTTTAGTCCAATCTATATTTAAGTGTGGACCTTCTCTTCATCAAGTCCAATACCTCTAACCAGTCAATCAATCAACAATTACTTGTTAAGTGTCAACTATGTGCTAGGGAATGGGGATTCAAATACAAGGAATGAAACAATCCCTCCTCAAAAGGAACTTACATTTCATTTAAGGAGACAAGAAGAACATACAGGATAAATACAAGGTAGTTATATATATGGTAGTTTGAGAGAAAAGGTTGAGTTGCATCTGGAAGGGAGAGACTCTATGAGACAAAAATAAGAGTTCTGGATATGTGGGACAGCCAATGAAAAGGCATGGAGATGAGAAATGGAATATTATGTGCAGGGAACAGAAAGAAAGCTAGTTTGGCTGGATCACAAAATGTGTGTGTTGGGGGTAGGGAAAGAGTAATGTCCGATGAGGCTGAAAAAAATATGTTGGGGTCAGAGGATGAAGGGCTTCAAAGGATAATTGGAGGAAATTATATTTTACCTTAGCGGCACTGGGGAGGCACTGGAGTTTATGGAGTAAAGCAGGGTTATTAATGCTTAAGAATATCACTTTGGTAGCACTGTGTAGGTTGGATAGAATGGAGAGAATGGAGAAAGACTTAAGACAGAGAAATCATTTAGGGGCCTGCTGCAATAATCTAGGTGAGAGTTGATGAGGCCCTCTACTAAGATGCAAGTAGAAAGAAGAAGCCAGATGTAGGAGAAATGGTAGAGGTAGAAACAGCAAGATTTGCCAATTGATTGGGTAGGTGGAATCAGGTAGAATAAGGAGCTGAGGGTAATGTCAAGGTTATAGACCTGGGAATCTTGGAGGATGGTGGTTCTTTCAACAAAAATAGGAAAGTCTGGGAACAGGGTAGTCCTGAAGAGAAAGATAATTGGTTCTGTTGTTTTTGGCATATCTCTGAGATATCCAGTTTGAAAATATCCAATGGGCAATTGGTGATGTGGTATTGAAACTCAGGTGAGAGACTGGGCCAAGGTGTATAGATCTGGGAATCATCTTCATGGAGATGATAATTAAACCCATAGAAGTGGATGAAGTCACCAAGAGGGAGAATATATAAATAAAAGAATAGTAGGAGGCTTAGGACAGCACCTTGGGGAACACCAAAATCTCGGGGTTTTGATATGGATAATAAGCCAGCAAAGAAGAGTGAGAGGGATTGGTTAGATAGAAAAGAGAAGAAGCAGGAGGGAGTAGAATCATGAAAACTTAGAGGAGAGTGGGGATCCAGGAGAGGGTGGTTACCAGTGTTCAATGCAGCAATGAGGTTGAGAAGGACGGGGACAGAAAAAAGGCCATCATATTTGGCAATCATAAGATCTTTAGTAACTTTGGAGAGAGCAGTTTCAATTGGGTGATGAAGTCAGAAAGCAGACTACAAAGGTTTGAGGAATAAGAAGAGAGAAGGAAGTAGAAAAAGAGAATGTAGATGGCTTTCTCTAGGAGTCTGATTAAGAAAGGGAGGATGATAGCTTGAGACCTGGCGAAGGTTTTTTTTTTAAGGTGGAGAAAGACTTGGACATGTTTGAAGGTAGTAGGGGAGTAGTAACCAGTAAATAGGGAGAGGTTGAACATTAAAGTGAGGGAGGAGGGGAGAATTAAAGGTTGTAATCTGCTAAAGAAGAGGGGATGGCCTTGGCAGGAGAAGGGCCACCTCTTGGTCAGCAACTCGGGGAAAGGAGAGTATGAGGGGGATGATGTCAAGTGGTTTGAGGTGAAGAGAAGATGGATTGCACATAGAAGGCCTACATTTTCTCAGTAAAGTAAGAGGCCAGGTGCTCACCTGAGAGAGAGTGGGGAGGGGAAGGTATAGGAGACTTCAGGAGAAAAGAGAAGATTTGGAAAAGGTTTTGTGGAGAGGGAGTAAGCTAGAGAATCAATTAGGGGAGGGGCCACTTGAGTTAGATAATATGAATTTATAATGTACCCAGTCAGCAGCACTGTGAAGCTTCCTCCAGCTCCATTCACCAGCATGTGAGTATCTTCAGAAGAGACAGATGGTGGGAGTAATCCAGAGCGGAGGTTTGGAAAGAGATGAGCAGCAATAGGTCAAGGGGGCAAGGAATTCTGGAGTAAAGGACAGTATAGAGTTGAATTGGCTAATATAAAGTCAAGATTGAAGGAAGAAGAAAGTGAAATCAGAGCAAGAGATATGGCCTGATTAAGTGTTGAGGGGTGGAAAGATAGGATTGGAAGAGTGGAGATATCAATGTGGGCAAAGAGGAGAGGTGAGGTACAGAAAGAGATGGAATAATAGAAGGTTATGATCAATCAATCAGTATTGATTAAGTACCTATTATGTATCAAGGACCATGCTAAGCTGGTTGCTTGGTTGTTGTCCTTTGTCCTTGAAGAGGACCAAAACGACATCACTATGTTGGGGTCAAGGTAAAATGTATACGACTGTGTCTGATCAGACCAGAGGCTGGGCACTGTGCTAAGTGCTGGTCAGAGAGAAGAATATCAGTTTTTTAACTGGGAAAGTGGAACACTTGTGAGTAATGGTAAGATCCAGGGTGTTACAATCTCTGTGTCTGGCTGAGGTAGAATGAATAGGTCACAGAATTTAAGGACACTGAGGGAATTTGAGGCAAAGTTAACATAGACATCAAAATCCCTTAGAATAAGGTCAGGCATAGGAAGAAGCGTAAGACAGAGAGCCAGGGGCTGAGGTCCACAAGAAAGGAGGGAGAATGACCTGGGGGTCAGCATCTAATAGCCATCATAATCTGGATCAGGTGGAGAATTTTGATACTGTGAACTTCGAAGAGGAGAAGATCCTTTGTGACTGTGGTTGAGGAAAGTCTTTCTGGAAGTAGCACTTGGGGGCAAGGAGTAGTCCGATTCTGATCTTCAGGGACAATGCGTCAGAGAATGTGGTTGAAAGTAGAGCCAGTGGTGGAGAGGAGGTCCTGGGACATTGTGTCCTCAATGGGGAGCCAACTCTCAGTAAGGAAATGTGAGAGATAGAGGCTCAGGACGAGGGGAAATTTGTTCATTATGGAAAAGGAATTCCAGAGGACCTGGTAGAAAGAGGTAGGCAGGGTTGTAGTGGGACAAGGGTACCATAGGACTGATTAGGAGAGAATAGGAAGTGGGTGATGAAACATGCTATCTACTTCCTGAGAGGTGATAAACTCGGGGTATAGATTGAGACACAAAATTTTTGGACCCAGTCAATCTAGGAATTGTTTTTGCTTAACTATAAATACAGTTGGCGTGGTAGGGTAGGGGAGAAGAAATGGGAGAGAGAGAAAATAGATTTTTAGTTGAAAAAATATTTTTTTAAACAAGAGGTAAGGGCTGAAGATAGCTTTTTCCTATGTGCCAGGTGATTGATTAATATACAGATAGGTAGAGAAACAGGTGTTGGGAAATTGTTAGCCATAGGGATAGAAGTGGGTGATAAATGAAAAATAAAGCTCAGTGTCTCCAAGGGGTGTTGTTGCTGGGCAAGGGTCAGGGGCGTAGGGCCTTAGTCATTCTTGCCTGCTTGTCCTGGGGAGGTGGGATGGGGTGCGAGGATGGGTTGGATTGCTGCCTGATCCCACCTGGCTGGCAGAGGTCTAAGTTAGTCTTGTCTGAGGGAGGGGCAGATTAGAGGCAATGGGTAAGTAGCCTTGGTACAAGTCCCCCCTGCACAGGGTGCTGTGTTCCATCTGCACCCTTTATCCCAATTCCCTCCTATCTTCTTCAACAGATTCCCTTCCCTCTGCCCATCCCCATTGTTTCTCATTTTCAATCTCTCCCTATCTATTGCCTCCTTTCCTTCTGCCTACATATCTCTCCTATCCTCAAAAAACCTGTACTTGATTCTACCATGTCCCTTGGTTATCATCCTATGGGTATCACCTCCTTCTTTTCTCTGCTAAACTCCCTGATGATTTTTCACGACTCTACCTCATTTAAATCCAATTTGCTCAAACGTTAAGACTTCACCTGTGATGTAATTGGTCCTCTCCAAAAATGAAGGATCAACAATACCAACAACAACCTCCCTGAAAGAACAATTTATACTCAATGCCTCCTCCTCCTCTCTTCTCACTCTCTTCTCCTCCCCGATTCCGTTTCCCTGTTACTGTCTAGGGCACGACCACCCTCTCATTCACTCAGGTTCAAATCTTTGGTATCTTCCTTGATGCCTTACTTATTCCATATATCCATGCCATTGCCAAATCTGTAGTTCAGACTCTCTTGCCTGTACTATTATAATGAGATTATAATATAATATAGTATAATATAATATTATTATATTATAATAATTATAATAAATTATAATTGATATCCCAGTTTCAAGCTTCTTCCCTATCCTACCTATTTTTAGCCTTTCAAGAAAAAAGGATTTCACTAAAGGGTAGGTCTAACCATGTCACACATACCCCTAAACTAAAGTCACTCCCTTTTACCTTCAAGATCAAATAAATATAAAATCCTCTGATTAGCACTTGAAGCTCTTCACAACCTGGCTCTTTCTCACCTTTCCAGTTTCCTCACACTTGACTCTCTTCCATGTACTCTACAGTCTAATGATAATGGCCTATTGACTCATCCTCAAACGCAATATTCCATCTCCAGGCCTTTATACTGGCTGCCTGCGGTACCTGGAATGCTCCCTCTGTTCACTACCACCTGTTATCTGGGACACCTAGAAGTCAAGGGACACTTGCCCAAAGTCACATAACCCGAATGTTGAAAGTGGGATTTGAACCTAGTTCTTCCTGAGTCTGAAGCCAACTCTTTACCCATTAAACCTGTGGAGCTTTTAGAACTTGGTCAGGCATCAAAGATGCCAAGGTCACCCGCTGCATCACGGGCCATCACCAGTCACCTTGATTTTTGTCCTGCCCCTGGACTTTGATGACTCTGGAAGACAGAGTGAGGCTGATGACTTTGTAAAACTCTTCCTCACTTAAATCCAATTCACATACCAGTGAAGATATCACCCATGATGTCATTGGTTCTTTTAGAAAGACAAACAACAAAAACAAAATTCTCTTCTTGGCATACCTGGCTTCTTTTAAAATTCAAGTCCCTTTGGTATGAATATAAGGTAAGCTCCTTGAGGGAAAGGACTGTTTGGGGAGAGGGGAAAGAGAGGGGTCTGGGCCCAGGGGTATGCTGGTAAATGTCTAACAACCAGCTTGGGGCAGGGGAAGGGGAGAATGTACCCAGGATACTCTTTTAAGTTTAATTCGAATTGTTAATATTTTCTCCATCACTTTCTGATTTCCAAGGTATAAATGCTCATGCTGAAATTTTAACAATCATCACTCTAGTATAAGTTGGTTCCAGTTTGTCCCTGGGTCTGGCCAATGAGAGCCCAGTTCTCAGAGTATGAACAGGGTACACTGTTTGTCACCAGCCCAGGTAGAGCCTTGGGGAATCTGCTTCCTGAAATCCATGACACAGAATAGAGGGGGCTGCTCTTCCCTTTAGAGTATGTGAAAATATTCTCTGTTTCTTGTCTGCTTTCTGAATGAAGAAAACCCTTTTTACCAATGTGGGAATTTATTTTGCTCGACTGTGCATGTTTATTATAAGAATTTTGTTTTTCTTTTTCAGTAGTGGGGTGGGAAGGAAGGGAGGAGGAAAGAAAATAGTTTTTTGAAAAAAATAAAATTTAATGAAAAAAAAAGCTTTTTGATTGGCTGCTGAGCTTGAACTTTGTGTATACCAAAGGCACTAAGAAGCTGATATTATTTTTCCCTTCACTGGTGGCAAATAAAGGCAAGAAATGCAGAGCACCTCCTACTGGGAGAGGAGTTTCAAGACCTGCTGACCCAGGTGCCAAGTGGTAAGAAACATATGGCACCTACATTGCTTCTGTCCTCAATGTATCCATTCATTTCTGGTCTTAAGTAAAGGAGTATTGAAGACAGAATGACCTTAGGAAGGAAAGGTTGGGGGAAAGCTATTCAAGGTTTGGGGACAGGAGCCATGGAAGAGAATGCTAATAACTGCTTAATAATAATAGCATTAATTATTAATAAAATTTTGTTAATATGTAATATTAGTTAATAATAAGCTAAGTAGGGCTCCCACATAGCCTGGAGGAGTGGCCTGAGGGATCCAGCCCAGCATCTGAGACCTCTTGTCCTGTAAGTAAAGTAGCACCTCTCTCGGTGGGTGACACCAGATTTGGAAATGAACCTAGTGGAAGGAATGCTTTGTAGAAATTTCTTTAAGTTTGAAATCCGTTCTCCAGAGGAATTGAGGTGATATAGGAAAAAGTATGCCTTTGGTTTAGGGGGGGGTGATTTTGCTCTTTGGATTTTGTTACATCTTCTCAGTAAAGATTTCTTCTGAAAGCTAACTGATGTTAATTGAGGAAATGATATTGGGATGCTAATCACTAAATCAATCAATGATATTAACTGTAACTGGCAATTGATATTGGAAATAATACAACAGAAAGGGGGGTTGAGCCAATAGCATTAGAAGAATCACCCTTACATACTTAGGGTTTCTCTGGAAACCTGTGGAGGGGAAAGAAATCTAGCCGTTCTCTGGGCACCTAGTCCACCAATGTGAGTGCAAGTTAGGGTATGTATCCCAGTATTCTATAAAAGCTACACGTGTTTTACCTTTCTTTGTATTCTCGGCAGTGCTTAGCACAGCGCTTCTCACCTAGTATGCTCTTACTAAATGTTTGTTGATTGGTTGATTGTTTAATTAGTCCTCAAAGTCCTTCTTAGCTTTGGTAGCACCTGTCAGGGTTTGTTTTCCACTGGTATTGTCTTCAAGGGCCCAGGGTTTCAGTTTGGACCAAGATTTGTTTATGGATATCAGTTACTCCTTTTGAGGAAACTTAAAAATGTTTCTAGCTTTGGGGATGTAGGGCAAAGTACTTAGGGTGGAGGTGGACTATTGGAAATGAATGTTGAGTGCTTGAAAAGCATTTCAAAAATACAGCCCTGCTATACTAGATGGGAATACCAGGGCATCTAGGTATCTCAGCGAATAGAACGCTGGGATTGGAGTCAAAAAGACTCCAACATCAGACATTTACTAACTTTTTGACCCGGGAGAAGTCATTTAACCTCTGCATGCCTCAATTTCCTCAACTGTCAAATGAAGATCATAATAGCACCTACCTCCTAGGGTTGCTGTGAGAATCATATGAGATATTTGTAAAGTATTTAGCATAATGTCTGGCACACAGTAGGAGCTTATTAATGCTTATTTCTTTCCTGGGGGTAATGAGGTATTCAGGTAAAGGGTTGTGCATGAGCCTTGCTGTCCTTTTCCAGACCTGGTGAGTAGCTAGTGACCTGAAGCTGGCTAGCTTGGGATCATAAACTCAGAGCTGGAAGGGACCCCACAGACCATTTGGTCCAGTAGTCTCATTCACAGATGAAGCCTAAGGAGGTTAACTGACTTGCCCAAGGTAACACAGGTAATAAGCATCAGAGGCAGGATCTCTGAATCCAGTCAGCGTTTAAAAAAACCAAACCAAATGTATTCAGTAGACTTCTGAGAAGGTTATTCCACCCTGATGCAACTTCCCTGTCAGAGTGGAGGACTGAGCCATGTCTTTCCTTCTCTGGGTCTCAGTTTCTTCTCTAAAATAAAGGGGTTACTCCAGCTCTGATATTCTACGATCCTGTCACAGCCAGAGCTGGAGGCAGGAGGGGGAAAAAAAGTCCCTTGCTCCTGACCATGGATTACACAATCCCCCAGAGCCAGCAGCAGCCCGCCAGCATTCCCCGCCTAAATCGCCTAAATCGCTTCCAGTTTGTTTAGTCAAAACCCTTGGCCCGGACATCAAAGCCACTTTGGAGTTTCTGAGGGTGGCTGCTCTTATATGGTGTTTATTCCTGAGATGGCCCGGCTGTCATTGACTGTGTGGGGTGGACCTGAGAAGGCTGTGGGGGCTTCTGGGAATCAGAGCCACCCATTTAGGGAAGCAGATGGGACAAACAGCACAGTCACCCTGGCAATTGTCCTGGGGTACCCCTTTCTCTCGGGTTGTCTGCTCTCCCTGGGGCTGAGCCAAGACCTCAGGGTTACTTCAGAGTAGGGAGCTCCCTCCGTTTCTCTGCTCAGAAGCTGGCAGTAACTCCAATCATCTCACAGCAGAGCCAGACACCTTACTTAGTTCAGGTTTCCCGAATCCTTGTTATTCTACTCGTGACATTGCATCTTAAACCCCCTCGTGTCCTTCCTGACTCAGCTGTGCTGTGGCTGCCCTCTCCCCAGCTCATAAGCACCTTTTCCTTTCTCAGAGTTTTTGTTAAAAAAAAAAAAAACATACACACACACACACATAACTTTTTAAACCTACCCCCTGCCTACCACCAAACCACCACCCCTTCCCTGCTCCTCCCCGACCTAGCTTTTCTTTGTGAGAAGCAGTCCAGTGTATTGGAAAGTGTATCAGATGTGTAGTGAGCAAAGAAAGGCCTGGATTTGAAGCCCTCCTTGCACCCTTACTAGCTGAGTGACTGCAGGCAAACCACTTTGGTTTCCTCATCTACAAAAAGTGGAAAATAACATCTTACCCATATTGTTGTTGTTGTTGAGTCGTTTTTCAGTTGTGTCCGACCCATTTGGAGTTTTCTTGGCAAAGATTCTGGAGAGGTTTGCCATTTTCTTCTCCAGCCCATTTTATAGATGAGGAAACAGAGGCAAACAGGGTTGTGACTTGTCCAGCATCACATAGCTAGTACGTATCTGAGGCTAGATTTGAACTCAGGTCTTTCCGATTCTAAGTCAGGCCCTGCACTTTATCCACTGTGCCACCCAGCTGCTCCATCACATTGTTGTAGTGAGGTTCAAATGTCGATAATATACAGGGTGCCCCAAAACTCTTAGTGTTTTGTTAACCCTGAAGCACTTCTACAAAAGCCAGCTGTTATGATGATGACTCTGCCCAATTTCAAAAAATCTTCTTTAATGGAACCTACCCCCACTCTGTTTGATTTCTCTCTTAATACCTAACAGGAAGCTTGCACTGTGTTCATCCTATACTTATGTCTGCCCTTTCCGTGTCCAGTTTCTTCAGAAACCTGGAGCTATTGGAAGGGGGGGATTAGGGGAGGGAGCAGGGAGGAAGTGACACCTTGCCTTCTTTTTCGTATGAATCTTCACCTCTACTCTAGCCCTGTTGGGGATAGGAAGGAGGATGGAAGATGGAGGAACTGGATGAAAAGGAAACTTATCCCAGGGTCATAGGACAGTCAGCCTTTGGGGAAATGTCTCCATGAAAGAGTCCATGTTGGGGTAGGGAGTGTTGGAGAATCTACAGGAGTCAGCCTGGTGGAGAAAGGAAAGTAACCAGCTCTAGGCCTCAAGAATGCCTTGGAACAAGAACAAAGGAAATTGGAGAAACTCAAAGAACACTGGCACAAGGGAAAGAAAAGCAAAGAAAGAAACGGGGAAGGGAAGAGTGGGGAGCAAAGATTCAGGAAGGGAAGGATTAGATGTTAATCGACTGATTGCAAAAGGTTAAGGTCAAGGCATACTAACTAAGATGGCGATCTCTCCCTGATGGACTTCTCTGGTCATTTCTTCCACCGGCTTTCCTTATTGCCTTATTGTCCCCAGACCATAACTAGCCTATATTCAGACGTGGCAAGATTCTCACATTCCCCTTGGCATAGGAAAGTATGGCATACTAGAAAGAGCACTGGATATGGAATCAGAGGACCTGGGTTTGAATACTAGCTTTATTACTTCCTATTACATGACTTTGGAGCAGTCACTACAATTCTTAGTGCCTTTCCTCATCTGTAAAATGAGAGGAGTGGACTGGATAGGGACGCTAAATATCAGCTCTCTGTCCTATGATCCTTGAAGGCTTCTTCACCCTCCCCCAGGCTCTCCCCTAGCCTTGATCACCAGCCTAGCTTTTTCCTCTGCCCCTTACCACCCTCCAAACCCCACCTTGCCTCTGTAGCTTCCTATTATCTTCCCTATCACCTCTACCCAACCCCAAGACAGAGGGGACTTTGGCTTTATTCATACTCTATGCTCGTGATATCATTGGTGCTCTTTGAGAATGAAGCATGAATAACAACAAAACCTTCTAGATCAATGAAATCCAAACCCACTTAGGAAAAGGTAGAGGCTGGGGTGGGATATTGTTGCTGTTCAGTCTTTTTTTTTTTTCAGTGGTGTTTGACTCTTTGTGACCCCATTTGGGGTTTTCTTGGCAAAGATACTGGAGTGGTTTCCCTTTCCTTCTCCAGCTCATTTTACAGAGGAGGAAACTGAGGCAAACAGGGTCAAGTGACTTGCCCAGGGTGACATAGCTAGTGAGTTTCTGAGGCCAGATTTGAACTCCTGAAGATGAGTCTTCCACATTCCAGGCCTGATGCTCTATCCATTGTGCCACCTAGCTGCCCCTGGGGTAAGATAAGGTGCATTTTAAGCCTGTTTGTCACAGGACATTGGAAAGAGGCCCAGAGCTTGGGCTTCCTTCTCTATCCCCACCCCCGGGACAGAGGTTCAGAGAGTCTGGCATGAAGAGAAGCTATCCCAGTTATATGGATGAGCAAGGTGGAGACACCCCCAAAATAGCTCCTATTCTAAGATCTCCCAGACAGACATTCTCCATCCTCACTACTTCCTTTCTGGAATGGGGCTAGGGTGGTTGTGCAGGGGCCCCCCTACAGGGGAGGGTGCTCTTGTCCTATCCTTGGAATTTCCTCTAAACTGCAGGGAGAATGAGGGTTTCTCTAAAGCTAACCCCTTTGTTGGAGGTTCCTTTGGCTGAGATGCACAGCAGGTGTCTCCTCTTCCCCTACTCCTCACTCCATACTAACTCTTCCCTAGCCTCTTTAGTGATGTTAATGTAACAGCAGCTGGTGATTAAAACCATCAGTTGGGTGGAGGGTAAGTGATCAACATTGCTGACATAGTTGCTAATCCCCAGGAAGTATGTTTTTAATAATCAATGGAGGGGTCAGGGTGGGTGGTCCTGGGGGTGTGGGGGAACTTGTTCTCCCTACCCCATCTCCACTGCCCTCTGATACAGTGCTTCCTTCTGGCAAGGCACTCTGAAAGGGTGATGGGGTAGAGACCCCCCAAGAGAAAACTGGCCACTTCAGCAGCAGACAACATGCCAGAGCCTGGCCCAAGCCTGGTGGCCTAGGAATAGCAGAACAGGAATGAGGCTCTGCCAAGGGTATGGTTGGTGTGTCCGTGGTCATAGGCTAAGTGTTATATGGGGCTAAGCCAAAGTCTAGGGACTTTAAATATGCAGAAGGATTAATTCTGATCCAGATAATTGCTCTCAACATTTCCAAATGCCCTGAGTTAGGAGGTAAAGTGTCAAAAATGAGGGGCTAAGTGCCAGGTATGGAGGCCCAATTGCCAAGGGGAACGTAATTTCAGTGTTTCTCTGCTTCTCTCCAGTTAGGTTAGCCTCACAACATAAAACCTCTAGCTCTCTTTGCCTTCTATAGACTCCCAGTGATTCTAAGTCTGGGTCACACTGAGATAACTGTTTTCACCTTCTTTCCTTGCTAACTTCCTTCCTCCCTTCCCTTCACCCTTTCTTTCTTCCTCTCTCCTTCTCTTCTTTCCCTCCTTCCCTCTCTTCTTTCCCTCTTTTCTTTCCTTCCTACTACTACTAAGAGAATTCAGAGGAGGTCGAGATCCCTGTGGAGCTGGTCACTGTGGGAGGTGGTCTGGGAAGGCTTCACAGTAGAGGTGGACCTTCGGCTGAACCTTGAAGGATGGGTACACTTTTGATTGCTGGAGAGGAATATGGAGGGCACCCCAAGGTGAGGCAAGAGAGGACAAGTAGCTGAGACCACCTACATAAGCAAAGATGAGGAGGCAGAAATGCACAAGGCCAGCAATGAACAAGTTTGGCCTTAGAACAGTGGGGAGACCTGCCTGAGCCCAGTGGGGTCATTGAGCTTAATAAGCTTGAGTAGGGCAGGGACCAGGTTTTATCACAATTTCAACACAGTTCTCTTCAATATAGGTGCTCTATAAATGTTTGCCACTATCATCACCCAAATCACAACCAACACTAATGTCACCATCATCACAATTGCTATCACAATCACAAGGACCTTCAGGATCATCACTACCTCCCACTGGCTAGTACCTCCCACCCCAAAATTACCTTGTATATATTTTTTTGTATTCTTACATGTTATATCCCCACCAAAGACAGTAAGTTTCTTGAAGGTAAGGACTGTTTCATTTTGTCTTTGTATCTCCAGGGCTTAACAAAGTACTTGGCGCATAGGAGGGTAATTGACTGTTCATTCATAGCTCATTAATTGCCAATTACTATCATCACCCCATGTAACATTTTATGAGCATGTCGTGCATGTTAACAGCTGTTCCTTCTCTTGTTGCACATCCTCATCTTCCATCCCTCTGACATCATGTCTCAATAACTTCATTCTCTGAAGAAGTGGCGGCCCTTCTTCTTGCCAAGGTCAATCCATCTGTCAGCACTCTCAATCCCATCCCCTTCCATCTTGTCCATCAGATTGCCCCCATTACAATTTTCTCTCTCTAATCTTCAATTTCTCCTTACCTACTGGTTCCTTTCCTGTTGCCTACAAACATGCCCATGTCTCATTAAAAAAAAAATTCAGTAGATCCTACCATCCCCACTGTCATCCTACATCACTCCTCTTCTCACTTCTTGAAAAGCCATCTCCTCAATGTCTTTGCTCTTTTTTCTCCTCTCCCTTTCTTCCTAACTCTTTGTAGTCTGGCTTCCATCCTCATCATTCAAATGAAATTGCTCTTTCCAAAGTTACCAATGATTTCTTATCTGCCAATTTTAATGGCCTTTCATGTCTAATACATATAGAGAACGAAGTCAAATTTATAAGAATACAAGTCATTCCCCAATTGATAAATGGTCAAAGGATATGAACAGGCAGTTTCAGATGAAGAAATTAAAGCTATCTATATAGATATGAAAAAATGCTCTAAATCACTACTGAATAGAGAAATGCAAATTAAAAGAACTTACCACTTCACACCGATTTGATTGGCTAATATGACAAAAAAGAAAATAATAAAAGTTGGAGAAGATGTGGGAAAATTGGAACACTAATGCATTGTTGGTGGAGTTGTGAACTGATCCAACCATTCTGGAAAGCAATATGGAACTATGCCCAAAAGGCTATAAAACTGTCCATACCCTCTGATCCAACAATACCACTACTAGGTCTGTATCCCAAAGAGATCATAAAAATGGGAAAAGGACCCACATGTACAAAAATATTTATAGTAACTCTTTTTTTTGTGGTGGCAAAGAATTGGAAATTGAGGGGATGCCCATCAATTGGGGAATGGCTGAACAAGTTGTGGCATATAAATGTAATGGAATACTATAGGCTATAAAAAATTATGAACACGCGGATTTCAGAAAAACCTGAAAAGACTTATATGAACTGATGCTAAGTGAAATGAGCAGAACCAGGAGAATATTGTACACAGTAACAGCTACATTGTACAATGACTGACTTTGATAGACTTAGCTCCTCTCAGTAATGCAACAATCTAACACAACTCCAAAAGACTCAGGATGGAAAATGTTATCCACATCCAGAGAAAGAACTTTGGAGTCTGAATGCAGACTAAAGCATACTATTTTTTCATTTTTTTCTTTCTTGTGGTTTTTCCTTTTTGTTCTGATTCTTCTTTCACAACATGACTAATGTGGAAGTATGTTTAATATGGTTGTACATATATAGCCTATATCAGATTGCTTGCTGTCTTGGGTGGGGGAGAAGGGAGGGAGGGAGAAAAAGAAGTTTGGAACTCAAAATCTTATAAAAGTGAATGTTGAAACTATCTTTATATGTAACTGGAAAAAATAAAATACTATTAAATGAAAAAAACAAACACATGTAATGGCCTTTTCTTAATCTACACCCCCCTTGACTTTTCTTTAGCATTTAACACTGTTGATCACCTTCTCCTGGTTACTCTCTGCTCTCTGGGTTTTCATGACCCTCTTCTCTCTTGGTTCTCCTTCTATTTGGTTGCCACTCCTCACTTTCCTCTGTTGGATTTTCATCTATATCATTCTCACCAACTGTAGGTGTCTTCCAAAGGTAATAAGCTTGAGTAGGGTAGGACTATTCTGGGCCCTCCTCTCTGTTCTCTCTAAACTTTTTCACTTAGTAATTTCATCAGCTCCCATAGGTTCAAGTATAGCTATGCTGATGATTCTTGGGTCCCTATTTCCAACCCTAGTCTCTCTTCTGAGCTTCAGTTCCATATTACCAAACGCCTATTGGATATTTCAAACTGGACTTTCCATAAGCAACCTAGAACTCAACTGTTCAAAACTGAACTCATTAGCTTTACCCCCAAACCTACCCCCCTCTTCTGAACGTCTCTATTACTGTTGAGACTCTACCATCCCCCTAATCATTCAAGTTCTAAACCTCAATGTCATCCTCAACTCCTAACTCACCCCACAGAGTTAATCAGGTACTAAATATTGGCATTTCTACCTCCTCAACATCTCTCACATTCAACCCATTCTCTTTACTCACAGCTATCACCCTCGTACAGGACTTTATCACCTCTCCATGAACTATTGTAGTAGCCTCCTACTTGGTTTCCCTGACTTGTCTCTCCCCTTTCCAATCCATCCTCCAGCTTCCAGAATTGGCCATTTCAACTCTACATGATCCTCTTGAATCCCTCTGCCCCTTACCATAACTTACTTAATCTCTTGCCAAACCTCAACCCTGGATTACTCCCAACATCCATCCTCTCCATTCCTATGCCTCCGATTGCAGAACACAATCTAAATTCACATTATTCACCTATATATAAAAGGCCAGTTAGAGAAGTAAGGAAGAAATTACCTTTCAGATTTATGTATGCATAAGCAAGTGATAGAATTATACAAGATAGTATGGACACTGCTGATTATGTATAATATTTAAAAGTTGTTGCCCAAACAAATCTAATGTAGAGAAGGGAAACAGGTAATGGAGGAAAACACAACTTCACATGAAATTTCTCGGATAAGGTCTCATACCCAAGACACATAAGGAACTTTTTTAAATTTATAAAAGTAAGAGTAGATAAATGGTCAAAGGATATGAATAGGAAGTTTTCACAGGAAGAAATACATCCTCCTTTGTATTTCAAGTATATGTGTATAAAATGCTCTAAATCCCTAATAATTAGAGAGATTAAATAAACTCAAAGATTCTACTTCTTACCCATCAGATTGTCAAAAATGACAAATATTGGAAGGCTGTGGAAAAACAGGTATTGACGACACTGTTGGTAGGGCTGTAAATTGATTGGCCCAGTCATTCTGTAAAGTAATTTGGAATCCTGCCCTCAAAGTTACTACTACTATGCATACTCTTTGACCCAGTTATAGTACTAGTAGGCTCATACCTCAAAGAGATCAAAGAAAGAGGAAAATGACCTTGTGTACAAAAATAAAATAAAATAAAATGACAGCAGCTGTTTTTGTGATAGCCAAAAATTAGAAAATGAAATGATATCTTCCCCCTGGGGAATGGTCAAACAAATTATGGTATGTAAATGTAATGAAATATATTGTACCATAAAAAATAATGAAATGTATAATTTCGGAGGAAAATGGAAGGACCTCTATGAACTGTTACAGAATAAAATGAATAGAAATAACAGGACAATGTATGCAAAAGTATACAACATTGTAGAAAAAGACAATTTTGAAAGACTTTAGAACTCAGATCAATGCAATGACAAGCCACAAGTCCCAAACACTGAAGATGAAACATATTACTCACCTCCTGCTAGGCAATGAACTTTAAATGCAGAGAGACAAGGCGTGGTCAGTGTGGGAATTTGTTTTGCTGGACTATGCATGCTTATGATGAAGGTTTTGTTTTGGGAGACTTTTGTTATTGTTGTTGAATGGAGGGACAGATTATAAATCTATGATAAAAATTAATTTTAAAATATAAATAAAAATCAATTCACATTATCCTACTTCAACTAGGCTCTCACTGAAGCAAGACAATCTTTTTATTCTTTCCTACTTAGTTCCCCATCTCACTCTATCCTTAAGCCTTTCACAATGTCCCTCCCCACTTTTCTCTCAGCCTAGCATCTTACCTTTTGCTTTTCTAAGAAATTGAGGTCATTAAATGTGAGCTTTATCTTCCCCTCTTCTCTTTATCTCAGAATCACTTGACTTCATTTCTCCTAACCAATCTGTCTTTTCATTTTCCCCAGTCTCTGACAAAGAAGTGGACCTTCTCCTTGCCTAGGCCAATCCCACTACATGCATGTTCTCTCCTGTCTTCTTCAGCAGAGTGACCCCTCTATCATCCATCTGTCTACTGTTTCCTTCAAGACTCAGCTGAAACACCACCCTCTATAGTGGGCTTTTATCATTCTGGCTGCTAGTGTTTTCCTCTCTAAAGTTACCTTCCAATCTATTCTATATATATCCTGTGTGTACCTCTCTAAAGTTACCTTCCAATCTATTCTATATATATCCTGTGTGTATCTATGTGTACATATTTTCTTCTACATTAGAATGTAAGCTCCTTGAGGGCCGGGATGTTTTTGCTTTTTCTTTGTATCCCCAGTGCTTAGCACAATGTCTTGTATGCAGTAAATGTTGAATGAGTACTTGTTGCTTGATTGGTTATTTCCCCTCACTAGAAATGAGAAAGGAAGGATTGTTCTGAAAATATCTCAAATGACTCTAGAACCTCAGACTTCAGAGACTAAATGCTGATTACCTTCAATGCCCTTCCCCAGACTTCCACCCTTCCACTCCTTATTTCTCATCCCTTTCTCTCCCTCTATCTTTTCCATTCCTCCTGTAAAGGTGAGGACCCCAGAAACCAACTTGACCAGCAATTCCGTAAACCAATCAGTCCCTTCCAACTTTATTTCCAACTGGTCCAGCACACTTGAAAACACTTTGTTCCCCCAATCCTTCCTATCTCGGTGACTTTCGAAATCCCCTTTTCTTCTGTAAAGACTTCTTGCCCTGGAAAAGAGCTGATAATTTCCAGATATTCACTCTGGTTCACCTTGACCAGTGTTAAGGCAGTAGATAAGCATCTGGTATTCTCACCTCCAGCCTGAATCTGATGGACTACCCAGGCCCCTCAAATATCTTGGTGGTATTTGAGTTGATGAGGGTCATTATTAAAGCCTGGTTTCGCTCCCACTACAGGTATACCTTGGAGATATTACAGATTTGATTTCAGGCCACCACAATAAAGTAAATATCATAATAAAGTAAGTCACACAATTTTTTTTGTTTCCCAGTGCATATAAAAGTTATATTTATACTATACTGTGGTCCGTTAAGTGTGCAATGGCATTATGTCTAAAAAAATGTACATGCCTTAATTTAAAAATAACTTGTTGTTAAAAAAAAATGCTAACCATCATTTGAGTCTTCAGTGAGTTTTAATCTTTTCACTGGTGGAAGGTCTTGCCTTGATGTTGATGGCAGCTGACTGATCAGAGTGGTGGTTGCTGGAGGTGGCTGTGGCAATTTCTTAAAATAAGACAACAATGAAGTTTGCCAAGTAAGACTGACTCTTTCTTTCATTTGAACACTTAGAGACCATTGTTTTCAGTTGTTGTTCAGTCATTTTTCAGTCATGTCTAACTCTTCATGACCCCATTTGGGGTTTTCTTAGCAAAGATACTGGAGTAGTTTGCCCTTTTCTTCTCCAGCTAATTTTACAGATGAGGAAACTGAGGCAAACAGGGTTAAGTGACCTGCCCAGGGTCACATACCTACTAAGTGTCTGAGGCCAGATTTGAACCCAGGAAGATGACTCTTTCTGGCTCCAGACCCCATGTTCTATCCACTGTGCTACCTAGAGGCCCATAAAGACTATTGTAAGGTTATTAATTGGCCAGATTTCAATATTGTTGTATCTCAGAGAATAGAGACGCCAGAGGAGAGGGAGAGAGAAGGAAAGGGCTGGTTGGTAGAACAGCCAGAACACGTATAATATTTATTGGTTAAGTTAACCATCTTAAATGCATGTGGTTTGTGGTGCCCCAAAACAGTTACAATAAAAACATCAAAGATTACTGTTCACAGATCACCATAACAGATATAATAATAATGTAAAAGTTTAAAATATTGCAAGAATTACCAAAATGTGACACAGACACACGATGTGAGCATATGCTATTAGAAAAAGACTTGCTCTACACAGGGTTGCCACAAACTTTTAATTTGTAAAAAAAAGAGCAATATCTGCAAAGCACAATAAAACAAGGTATGCTTCTACAATGATTAGGGGGATCTGTGAAAAAAAGTCTAAAAACCTGCTGGGGCTCTGCCCTTCCTCCAGTTAAAAGTCCAAACTTCCTATGTGAATAGGGATGGGGCATGTTCCACAGTCCACTCTCAAGTTGTGCTTAACCATAAATTTTAAGATGCCTGAGAGGTGTCCCCCAAGTTCTAGGCAGTGAATAATAATTAATAATAATAATGATGATATATTGTGTGTATAGTGATTACTCTATGCCAGGCACTATGACAAGTGCTTTGCAAGTATTACTTAATTTGGTCCTCACAACAAATCTGGGAGGTAGGTGCTATTATTATCCTCATTTTACAATTGAGGAAACTGAGGCAAAAGAAAGTTGTGTGACTTGCCCAGGGTTGTTCTGCTAGTAATTATCTGAGGTTGGATTTGAACTCAGATTTTTCTGACTCTAGGTCCAGTGCTCTATCCACAGTGCCTTGATGAATGCTCTCTCATGTTGGCATTCCTAGGCCCTCAAAATATAAAAAAGGATAGGCGATGTAAGAATGTCTGTATCCATGCTCAGACTCTCTGCCCTACCCCAGCTCCTTGGTAAAGCCCAGCACAGCATCCCATTCTAGCCCCCACCCCTAAACACAAACATACACAGCGTCCAGGAGCAGATGGCTTTTTCTATGTGTACGTTCAGGGATGATGACTCCCAACCCCAAAAAGAAGCCCAAGTCATTAGTCAAGTAAGGGGCAAGGATAGAAGGAGAAGAACTGAGCTGATAAGCCAGGATTTAGGAAAAGAGGAATGGGGCAAAATGAGCTATCTGGATGAATGGTGGCTGCCCATAGCAGACTGGGAAGGATGTGCTTCAGGGAGAAAGAGTGTGAGGATAAATGAGGCAGCAGAGAGGGGACACTTGGGGGGAGGAGGAAACAGGGGTCCAAGGAGGGAAAAGCAATTTGGAACGGTGGGAGATCAGAGATGGAGGAAGGAGGAGAGAGAGAGGGAGTTAGGAGGAGGACTAACTCTAGAAAGGAGAAACAGTGGAATTGGGAGAGGGGAAGTCAAAGATTTCTGAGAGAAAGATCCTGAAGACCAGGGAGGGCTCAATGACACAATAAAGGGTCTCCCTCCCACTCACCCCTACCCCCAATCTCACCTCCAGGGGGCTCAGGTTACCAACGGTGTTTCCTATTTCAGGCTTCAGGTCCCTTGCAGATCCCCCAGCCCCCTCCTTTTCCTCCTCCCCCTCTTCCCTGGGGAGGGACAAACACACTTGATATATGAAGTGTTTCCACCAAGACGCTTGGGAATCCCCACAAAGGCTCCTGTGTGCAAAGCCTGGCCCCACTCCTCCCCTTCCCCCTCCAACACCCCCCTCCTTAGCTTCCTCCCTCTGTCTGGGAGTCTGAGAATGCCTCATTTCCCTGGGAGAGCCAAAGGAGAATTTGGACTGGGATGTGGGGGTTGGGGGAGAGGAGAGAGATCCTCTTCCCCAGGCCCTGGCCCTGCCCCTGCCCCAGAGAGGGTATGGAGCAAGAGGTAGTAATGTATGGGCTTCGTTGGAGGTTAAGGGTTAGAAGCAGCCACGGAAGGTTTGCTTATATCTTCCCCATCCCGACTCTCGCTTCCACCACCTCCTCCATCCCACTCCCCACACTCTCTCCATCACTTCTCACAGCTGCAGGTCCCCACCCTCTGTCAGTGATGGAGACTCTCGCAGGCCCTTGCAAGGGACCCCAAAGAGAGAGAGCTTTAGGTCTAGGACCTAGAAGAGGAGTTGGAGGTGTCTCATTCCCTGGGACTATTAGGATGTGTGCAGGAAATGAGGGAGGGGGTTCTGTATTCCTAGGAACCCTCTCTGGAAGGGCAGGTGGGTTGTCTGGCTCCAGGGGAGACCCAAATCAAGAGGGCCCATGAGGACACAACTCCCCATCCAGATATCCCACCTCTCACTCACAAGGAAGGGAGGAGGGGAAGGCTCACTCTACCTCCATGGGTGGTCTCTCTGAACCAGCTTCTTCGTGCCCGTTTCCACCCTTTCTGTGCTTCCCTATGAGGGCCAAGAAGGCAGAGTGTTCAATGGCTCCAGGCCACATTACACATTCACGCTGCCACCTTCCACAAGAGTGTTTTTGTGGACCACTCACTCTGGATGCTGTTACTGTGAACTCTATTGTTAAAAAACAGAGGGAAAAATTCAGTTGACTAGAATAAATTGTGAGCGTGTACGTGTGTGTGTGTGTGTATGTGTGTGTATGTATGTATTTGGGAAACAGGGTATACATTTACGTAAATGAGCATGCTCTGTATGAGTCCATATTTTATTTTTCAACGTGTAAGTACATGGATCCATGTGCCCATACATGATCCTAGGCATGAAAGTTTGATAGAAAGCCGCAAACAAAAGTAAGATCCCTAGGAAGAGTAGACATTTGTAACATGTGTCAAGATACGTGTTTGCATGTCCACGTGTGTGTGACTGAATGTCAAACACACTCCCCTCCCCCGGAGCTGGAGCTTAGCAGGAAGGGTCAGACGATGTCTGAGACACTTTGCATATGTCAGGAAAACCAGTCTCCCCTTTCAGGAAGCCTTCCCAAGGAAAACAAACCAGCCCCAGATCCTGATGGGGGGGGGGAAGAAGGAAAGAGAAGGAGCTGGACTGAGAGGGGAGGAGGAAGGAGGAGAGGTGGGGAAGGAGCTGGGCAAGGGGGAGGGGAAGCCAGGGAAGAGGGAGGCAGCAGGAAATCACAAAAGAGCATCCCACCACTTTAACTGCTGTTCCACCTTCCTTCCTCTACCCTCCCTTGTCCTCCCTCATTCCATTCCCCAGCTTCTCCAGACTCCTCTCCTCATCACAGTCATCTCTTCCTTTCCCTCTCCCATTCCTACTTTCCCTCCTGCCATGTATCTTTCTCCCTTTCCTTTACTTCAGGGTCCTTGTCTTGCCATTCTATCTTCATTGTCCTCCCCCACCCCAGCTCCTGAGCTTACCCCCCCACACATACCCAGGTAGTTATCCCCCTCTCTGATACTCTATACAGAAGCAGAGATGGAGGAGGAGAAATCCTAGTCTACCTATGAGGACAGGTAGCAGTGACAGATCCCAGGGGGACCCATTTTTAACCTCTGAACTTCAATGCCATCCTGAACTGGGAGTCCTCAGTCTGGCACCCAAACTATAGAATGATCCATTGATAGCCTACAGTGTTATATAAAAGATTTTGAAAAGGGAGTTGTGCATACTCAGGAGACAGAGACAGAGACAGAGAGAGAAGGAGAGATAATTTATTAAGTATTTACTATGTACCCACACTGCTAAGTACTGGAGCTACAAATACAAACAAGATAATTCCTGTCCTCAAGAATCTGACATTCTAATAGGGAAAGATCACATAAAAGGGAACTGAAAAAAGGGGCTGGAGATAGTTGAAGGAGATGAGCATCAACATGGCATGGATATAGACTGGAATTCCTATGGAGGCCTGGATCCTGGTAAGGTAAGGCCCAAAATGGCCTATCAAGGCCAAGAGTAGTTCCATAGATGGAATCCAATTTTCTGGTGGAGAGAGGGTAGAAATGGATGTGGGTAGAGATGGCGTGACCAGGAAATGGTGGGAAATAGAAAATCAGATCATTTCAGTGCCAGGTACATATATATATATATATATATATAATATATATATACACATATATATGTATGTGTGTGTGTGTGTATATGTATATATGTATGTATGTATATGTATACACACATATCTATATCTATATCTATATCTGTTGTGGGGAGGGGGTTGGGTTCCAGTAAATGCTGGTTGACACAGGACACAGAGGAGCAGAGGATATATGTAGATATTCATATGCCCATATATATGTGAGCATGTGAGCATGGAAATTTCTGTACAGTTCTATATGGATTGTATATGTTTATCTGTGCTTTACTGTAGGTATGTATTCTTAAATGCATGCAAGACCATGTCATCATGCATGTGTACATTCATACGGATTTGGGTAATGAGTACGTGTGTGAAGTAAGGGAATAGTAAACTGTTTCTAAAACAGTGGTCTCCAAGCTTCTGTGATCCTGCACCCCTAGCATGAAAGATTTTTGAATGTTCCCCATATACATATATATATATATATACACACACACATATGTATAAAGACACATATATTTTTATATATTTACCAATTTATAAATTATATATGATTCAGTTGTTTTTTAGTTGTGTCTGACTCTCTGTGACCCCATCTGGAGTTTTCTTGGCAGAGATACTGGAGTGGTTTGCCATTTCCTTCTCCAGCTCACTTTACAGATGAGGAAATTGAGGCAAACAGATTTAAGTAACTTGTCCAGGGTCATGCAGCTAGTAAGTGTCCAACACCAGATTTGAATTCAGGTCTTTCTGACTCCAGGCTTGGGGTTCTACCCTTTACACCACCTAGTTGCCCAAATTATGTATAGGTAAAATAGATATGGGGGGGTTATCTAATATATTATATATAGAGTAGATATATATCTTATCAATTGAATATTATATATACACAATTATATATAATATATGTGTATAGGGCTATCTAACATATATAGATTGGATATATAGATATTTATCTAGTCAATTGAATATCGCATATAATTATATATGTAATATATATTAGACAGCCTCACACACATATATCTTACCTATATATAATTTATAAATTGATAAATATACGTATGTTGGGGAACATATTTAAAATATGTTATGCTAGAGATTCATATATATGATGGTTGGCTAGCAAGTGGCGTAGAAATATTCCTGGAATGTGGTCCACTCCTGTCTGAGGGAGGCTTCAATTCCTGCCTTAAGGGGAGTGGGAAAAGAGCTGTGGCTTGCCTATCTCCTAAAGGGGTATTGGACTAGATGACATCTATCCACCATATCTCTAATATCTATCCTAGTCTATTGGTACAAAGTTCAGGATAAAAGGGGCACAATCCCTCATCGCTCTTAATGGGGAAGTTAGCCCTTAGCTTCTACAGCCCAGCTTAGCCTCTTCCTACCAAACAAACAGCCTACCACAAATCACAAATAGCAGGCAAGCTCATTTATCTAAGCAAAACAGCAAATAGAAATCAGAGAAGTTTTGCTAAGAACACACCAAAGAATCCACCAGAGTGGATGAGCTCAGTAGCGGGGAATGAGATATGAACCTCCATTAATCAAAGAGAGAGGAATGATCTCACCCAGAGGAGGTCCATTCTCAGCAGTCTCTAAAATGTCAAGCAAGTTCAGGGGCATGATGTGATGATGGATTGGGCTTCATAGACTTGTCTGCCTTTCTAAAGTCTTTTTCTTTCTCCTACCTCGCTGGAGCTCTTTTCTACATACAGCTCCTCCAAGAAGTATCTGGAACTAGCTCAGTAAGTCCTTTCTGCAGGTACATAACATTTTACTCAGTATTCTTTCTAATAGTTAGGAATCATGTCTCTTTCATGTCATGAATATGCAGCATGATGCATACAGCATGGAACTAACTGTCTTTTGGGGCACCACCTAAGGGACTATTATATTCACATTCTACTGTATTAATAACTATGTGCACAAAATTTAAGAGATGACATAAAGATGAAATAATATTTGATCTTAGAGTCATAAACAAAATATATAGAGAATAAATTGAGGGTAATTTCAGAGGGAAGGCACTAAGATTGAGGAATACTGGGAATGCCTTCTTGTAGAAGGTGTGACATTAGCTGAGATTGAAGGAAGCCAGGGAAGTGAGGAGGTAAAGATAGGAGGGAGAGTGTTCCAAGCATGGGGGACAACCAATGACAATGTTCAGAGCCAGGTGATGGAGTGTCATGCTCAGGGATCAGCAAGGAGGCCTGTATCACTAGATTGTAGAGTACTGGGAGAGGAGTAAGGTTAAAGAAGACGTCCCAAGACAAACCTACAGTTAGGGGGCATAGTATGAAAATGATCAGGCAAAGGAGACTGAAAAGGACTGGCCAGACGGGGAAGAAGAAAACAGGACAACCCAGAGAGGAGAGAGTATCCAGGAATAGAGGGTTGTCAACACTGTCAAATGCTGCAAAGGGGTTAAGAAGGATTGAGGAAAGGCCATTGTATTTTACAATTAAGAGATATCAGGGGGCAGCTAGGTGGCTCAGTGGATAGAGCTCCGGCCTTGGCGTCAGGAAGACCTAAGTTCAAATCCAGCCTCAGACACTTGACACTTAATACCTGTGTGACTCTGGGCAAGTCACTTAACCCGGATAGCCTCACCAAAAAAAAAAAAAGATCATTAGCAACTTTGAAGAGAACAGTTTCCGTTGAGGGAGGTGTCAATGATAACAAGGAGATTGAAAACCTAAGAGCCTGAAAAGATTGACAGAAATACGGAAGTTCAGAAAATAAGTGTGTTCGGGGGATAAAAATAATGTAATGAGATGTGATGTGGATTGGAGCTTACCACATCTGCTCATTCTGTGTCACTCATTCTTTCCATGCAACTAACATGGGGGTGGTAATGT
The DNA here is from genome assembly GCF_900497805.2 of Vombatus ursinus. Lineage (NCBI taxonomy): Eukaryota > Metazoa > Chordata > Mammalia > Diprotodontia > Vombatidae > Vombatus > Vombatus ursinus. The sequence goes on along the minus strand of NW_020954579.1, from coordinate 7,466,161 downwards.
TTTCCTTACCGGCTGCTGCCCTTGGACTGGAGATTCTACCTTCAGAGGGGAAGCTTCGGCAGGCACGAGATAACCTGGGAGGAAGGATGGGCGGACGCTTCGAGAGAAGGATTCAGAGATTTCCTTGCACAAATGCTAGGGATCAGTGCCTAGACCCACTACAAGGTTATAATCAGCATGAGGCCTAGCACAACCAAAGAAGGCCAGCTGCTGGAGGGGGTGGGTTGGGTGAAGGAGTTGATGTAGTTTTGTTGGAGACAAGCCTACAATTGGCTATCTCAGAAAGAGTGGAATTGTGACCCATCCTCCTACCCTCCAATTGGCTAATTACATATATCCTGTTTCCCAGATTAGGTTCAGATAGCCCCAGCAGGTGCCCCACTGGGCCTGGGGCTAAAGAGTAAGGTACATGTATACACACACACACACACACACACACACACACACACATTTTCATTTTTTGGTGGGAAAGAGTGAGTAACGCAAGATAAGCAGGGATGTGGACGGGTTGCAATTATACATTAAGCTATTAAAGTTTAAATGTGCACTAAGAACACCATGTATTATCTTCTCTGACAATCCCTTCCCCCAAACTGATTTTTCTTCAAGAAAAGTTCCATCTCCTTAGATAGCCCCACTTTCTTTCCAGTCTTCCAGCTTCTCAACCTCCTTGTTACACTTAACTCCTCACTCAATTGAAACTGTTCTCTCCAAAGTAATCAGTGATCTCTTAACTGCAAAATCTGGTGGCTTGTTCTCAATCCTCATCCTTCTTAGATGCAGGCTTGGACACTGTTGATCACCTTTTCTTCCTGGATACTTACTCTTGTCTCTTTGTGTCGCCATGATGCTGCTCATTCTTGGTTCTGTTTCTATGCAACTGATCAATTCCCAGACTCCTGGGCTGAATTTTCATCCATATCATGCCTTCTAACTATAGATGTACCCTAGGCTCTGCCTTCAGCCCTTTTCTCTTTTCTCCCTATGTTCTCACTCAGTGACCACATCAGTTCTAATCTGTTTTTATTATCTCTGCAGATGACTTCCTGATTTATATGTCCAGTTCTAATAATCCCACTCTTGGACTCCAAGATCATACAACCAGGTGGTACAGTGGGTAGAGCACCCAACCTGGAGTCAGGAAGACCTTAGCTCAAATCTAGACCTTGGAGTGACCCAGGGGTGGGGAACCTTCAACCTCAAGGCCACATGTGGCCCTCTAGGTGCTCAAGTTCTACCCTTTGACTGAATCCAAACTTGGGGATTTGTTTGGTGAAGTGTGGATTCAGTCAAAGGGCCACACTTGCAGGTTCCCCAGCCCTTCGACATTTACTAGCTGTGTGACCCTAGGTAAGTCACTTGACCTCTGTCTGCCTCAGTTTCCTCAACAGTCAAATGGGGATAATAATTACACCTATGTTCCAGGGTTGTTGTAAGGACCAAATCAGATATTTGTAAAGCACTTAGACAGTGTTTGGCACATAGTGCTTAACGGTACTTAATAAATGTTTGTTTCACCTGAAATACCATATCACCAACAGCCTATTAGATATTCTAAACTATGTTGCCTGTAGGCATCTCAAACTGAACATGTCCAAAATGGAACTCATTATCTTCCCCACCTCTACCTTCACCCCATTCTTGTTCCCAAGCCCTCCCCTCTTCTCTAATTCCCTATTGTTGTTTGTTCTTTGTTTTCAAAGAGGGCCAAGATTACCAAGAACCAATTCCTTATTACTGTTAAGGGAACCACCATCTTTCCAGTTACCACTCCCTGAAAACCTCAATGTTTTCCTCCCTCTCTCACCCCATATATCCAATCACTTTCGAAATCTTGTCATTTCTACCTCCACAGCATTTCTCATAACTGCCCACTTCTCCCTACCCACTCAGTCACCACTCCAGGCACTCCTCACCTCTTACCAGCAATAGCCTCCTAATTGGTCCCTCTGCCTCAAGGGATTCCTCTTGCCAGTCTATCTACATAGCTGTCAGTGATTTTCCCAAAGTACAGGTCTGACCATGTTACTCCCCTACTCAGTAAATTCCAGTGGCTTCTGATTGATTCTAGATAAAATATTATTGATTTCTTATCTCATTCTTTTAACATTTTTGTGTAAGTTTTATTTTACATAATTATTAGTATAGTAATATGCATCCATGATTTTTAAATGGGTAAATATACATATATTGGAATGCATGCTCAAACATGTCTTACTGATTGGGGTGTGAGATCAAGAGAATTTGGAGACCACTGCTCTGGGACACAAGTTTGTGAAGTGTGGGGGGAGGGGAGGAGGTCTTAGTGACAGTGTGTGACGTTGTATGAATGATGTTGTGTGTTGGAGGTTAAGGGGAAGTATCCATACAACCTTCTTTACTCTCAGTGTGAGATTTTAGCTTGGTATACAGGAGTGGGGAACCTGTGACCTGAAGGCTACATATGGCCCTCTAGGTTCTCAAGTGTGGATGTTTGACCACTTCACAAAACAAATCACCTTAATAAAAGGATTTGTTCTGTAAAACCTGGACTCAGTCAAAAGGCTGCACCCAAGGACCTAGAAGGCCACATGTGGCCTCGAGGCCAGTTTGCTGGGTTCAGAGGAGTGGGTCTGAGGATTCCTGGGTTTAAATCCCCGAAATTAATATTTACTAGAAAGGAAGGAAAGAAGCAAGCATTTATTAAACGCCTACTGTGTGCCAGGCATTGTGTTAAGTGATTTACAAATATTATCTCATTTGATCCTCACAACTATCCTGGGAGGTTGATCAGTCAATCAATAAATATTTATTATTTATAGATAGGGGCTATTATTATCTCCAGGGCACCTGGGTGGCATAGTAGATAGAGCAAAGGGCCTAGAGTCAGGAAGACTTAGTTTCCTGAGTTCAAATCTGGCCTCAGACACTTACTAGCTGTGTGACCCCAAGCAAGTCACTTAACCCCATTTGCCTTGGTTTCCTCAACTGTAAAATGAGCTGGAAAAGGAAATGGCAAACCATTCCAGTATCTTTGCCAAGGGAACCCCTAAATGGGGTCACAGAGAGTTGGAAACAGCTGAAAAACAACACCTTATCCCTCATGTTATAGTTGAGGAAACTGAAGCAGACAGAAGGTCACCCGGGGCAGTGAGGTAGCAAAGTGGATAGAGTACCAGCCTTGGAGTCAAGATCCAACCTCAGACACTTGACACTTACTAGCTGTGTGACCCTGGGCAAGTCACGTAACCCCAATTGCCTCACCAAAAAAGGGAGAAAAAAAAAAAGAAAGGAAAAAAAGTCACAAAGTTACATAGCTAGAAAACTGTGTGACCTTAAATCTTAAATAAGTCCCTCCCCCTTGAACAAGTCCCTACTTGACTTCTCTGGGCCTCAGTTTCCCATTCTGTAAAATGACAGAGTTGGAATAGATGGCCTTTCAAGTCCCTTTCAGCGCTAAATCACTTTTCACCCAAGTCTAGCTAATGGAGTTGGGCAAAGTCCCCAAAAAAGGGTAGAACATTGAATCCTTTACTCCCTATGGTTCAATCCCTTCCCTAATTTCCTCCCTGCCTTCTCTGTCCCTGCCCCACCCCACCCCAGGCCTTATCTGGTTTCTTGTTTTGGGTGGTTAGAGAACTCTACTCCCTACCCTGTCCTGGGGTGGCTCTTGGGAGAGCTGTCATTCTCTGCCTTTTATCCAGCCCCCTCCCCGGCTTTCTCACCCCTATCTCCAACCCCACATACAGACACACTCAGCAGCTGCAGACTTGAAACTGAGACCTAGCCTGGGGTTCATTATCCTCTAGCACAAGGGGAGGCAAGAGTTCAATTTGGCCCTCCTCTCAGACCCAGCATGTGAGACCCAGACCCACCACAGGCTGAAGCCAACCACACCCTAAATCCATCCCTCTTGTTTGTTCATGAGACATTGCACATAGTAGGAGTTCCAGGTTCATTGAATGAATTCTAGATACGACACTGACTTGGTAAAGCTGACATATGCTGAGGTCCCTAAACTCAAACGTTTCTTGGTTCAACCCCCTTCAGGCCTATCTGTGGCCCACTGTGGGTGGGATCTTGTCTCCATTCCTGCCAAGCAGCTGATTGAACCACCTACCTACTAGGGAGGCCAAGTGGAGCTCAGATGGAAACAGGGTGGGGCATGGAGGAAATAGAGATTTCAGAGTGGGGGAGATAGAATCAGAGGAACACTCTTACAAGAGAGCTGAAAGGACCAGAGACATCTGCAAGATGGTGATGGGTTGGGGGGCGGGGTGTGCAAAGTGAGAAGGGAGGGATGTGGTGTTGCTGTTCTCTGCAATGATCCAGGAACTGAAGCCAACTTTGTTAACTCCCTGGACCTTTCCAGGAAGCCTTCTTTAATACCATTATTTCCTAACCTCCGAACTTCATTCATTCCATTACTCTTTCCCTTAGATCTGCTATTTACTCTGTCTTTGCCCAGGTACCGACTGCTGGTTCTTTCTTCACCATCAGACTCAGGAACTCTGGGGCACTCCCTGAGGGAAAGGACTTTATCTCCCTCCATCAGACAGCTGGGAACTTCCTGAGGACAGGAAAAGTGCCTCTATTGGTCTAGTGAATTTCTGTATATTCTTTAACTCAAATGTCACCTCCACCAGGATGTCTTCCCTGATCCTTTGCTGTTCCTACCCCCCATCCCCGCAGTAACAAATGTCAGAACTCACATAGGATATTGTATGTAATTCTTGAATGCACTTAGAATATTTTATAGAGCACAAAGCACTTTGCAGATATCTCATTTGATGCTATCCACATCCAGAGAAAACTAATGGAGTCTGAATGAAGATTGAAGCATACTATTTTCTCTTTCTTTATTTTTTTCACAGTTTTTTCCTTTTGTTCTGTTTCTTCTTTTACAATATGACTGATATGGAGGTATATTTTACATGGTTGTACATATATAACCCATATCAAATTGTTTGCCCTCTTAGGGAAGGGGGAGGGAGGAAATTGGAACTCAAAATTTTATTTAAAAAAACAATGTTAAAAATTGTTTTTACATGTAATTAGAAAAAAACAAAATACTACTTAAAAGAAAAAAATCAAACATCTCATTTAATCTTCACAACAACCCTATGAATTGGGTGGTGTAATTATCCACATTTTACAGATCAGGAAACTAAGGCAAACATGGCCTAGAATGACCGTCTGGTTTCTTGAGGGAAAATGAAAGTTCTGGTAGGTCCTACCTACCAAGCTAGAAATAACCAGGACAGAACAAGTGATAGATTGTATTGTATGCCAATTGTCCAAAGGCCAACCCAGCTAAAATCTGAGAAGGTTATTACCAGCTTCCTTGTAGATTATGAAAGTCTGGGTCTTAACAATTCTCAAATATGATCCTGTCAGTTACAGAGGAGTTGGGATGTCCAGAGGAAGTAGCCACCTTGGCAAACACCACAGATCATGTTGATAATACACGAAGTATTGTATTCTCTAAACTGGAGCTGCCTGAGGGCAGGGACTCCTCCAACCTACAAAGATCTTCCAGCATTCTTGTTCTGGCGCCATTCCTTGGGAACCTGGGTAAGTTCGGCCACGAATTAACCATGTTGCCCTGGAGCCAATCACTTTATTTCTCAGGGCCTCAGATTTTCTCTTCTGTATAAGGAAAGTTTTCAATTAGATCAGGGTATCTTAATGTGTGTGTGTGTGTGTGTGTGTGTGTGTGTGTGTGTGTGTGTGTGTGAGAGAGAGAGAGAGAGAAGACTGTTGGGTGATCTGATGAAGCCTATGGACCTCTTTTTTTAAAAAAAAAAGTCTTATTTTTTCCTAATTATATGTAAAGACAATTTTTAACATTCAATTTTTTAAAATTTTGAGTTCCAAATTTTCTCTCTCTCTCTCTTTTACCTCTCCCCTCCCTATGACAGTAAGCAATTTGATACAGGTCATATGTGTGCAATCATGTAAAATATATTTCCATATCAGTCATCTTGTGAAAGAAGAAACAGACCTTAAAAACAATTAAAAAAGTAAAAAACAGTATGCTTCAATGTGCATTCAGACTTTGTCAGTTCTTTCTCTGGGATGTTGATATGATTTTTCATCATGAGTCCTTTAGGATTGTCTTGATGAGAATAGCTAAGTCATTCACAGTTGATCATAATATAGTATTGCTGTTACTGTGTACAATGTTCTCCTGGTTCTGCTCATTTCACTCTGCATCAGTTCATGTAAGTCTTTCCAGTTTTTTTCTGAAATCAACCTGCTTGCTCATCATTTCTTATAGCACAATAGTATTACATTACTATCATATATCACAACTTGTTTAGCCATTCCCCAATTGATAGGCATCCCCTCAATTTCCAGTTCTTTGCCACCATAACAAGAGCTGCTATAAATATTTTTGTACAAATATCTCCATTTCCCTTTTTTTTTTCCTCTTTGGGATACAGATCTAGTAGTGGTATTTCTGGATCAAAAGATATGCACAGTTTACACAGTATTCCTTTGGGATCTCCAGAATGGGTGGATCAGTTCACAACTCCACCAATAGTGCATTAGCGTTCTCACATCCCTTCCAACATTTATCATTTTCCTTTTCTGTCTGATAGTGAAGTACCAACCTTAGAGCTGTTTTCATTTGCATTTTTCTAATCAGTAGTGATTTAGAGCATTTTTTCATTGGACCCCTTCTCAGAAGAAGGTTTTTAAGAGCATGAGATAAAATTCTTTGGATTACAAATGAAATCAATTATGTTGAAATAAAGTTATCAAAAATTTTTCCCCGCTCATGTTCAAGGACCCCATGTTAAAACCCCTGGAAATGGCCTCAAAGGACCTGTCCATCTCTAAATTTTATGATTCTCTAAAATTAGATGTCTTGAGGATGTAGAAAGAGAAGTCATACCCCAATGGTCCTGGATTCTGACATCACAAAAAGACCAGAATCAGGGATTTTCAAACTTCTACCTCCCCTCAAGTACCAACTTTTGGATTACAGGAGCTACCACCACCAGTTGGCTATTTTGTTTCTGTGGATCTTGGCCCCTCAAAATTTCCTCTGTAACCATCCTTAGTATGAATTAACTAAACCAACTAGAGCCGGGAGAGGGGCTCCTTTTCTTCCTTCCATTGCTGTGGGCCTCTAGGGGTGACTGAAGGGGCCAAACTCACTTACTTCAGGTATCATGTCTCTCTACACTAGTTCTCCTTGGTTTTGGCCTTGGCCTTCCTTCTCGTCTCCTGCTAAGGAAGACTTGGGGAAAAGGGGGTCAGCCTTTGGAGGCTGTAATTACGGAAAGTCCCCATGGGCAGCAGAGAGCCAGAGGACCAGGGACAGAAGTGCCTTGATCAGAGTGGGTAATGTATACATCCCACAGGGAGCTAACTCCCTGGCCTCGTACCACAGGACAGAGGTTCTTAGCTTATTTTGTGTCATGGATCCCTTAGGTACTCTGGTGAAGCCTCTTCAACCCTTCTCAGAAGAGTATTTTTAAAATATATCAAACAATATACATAGGATTACAAAGGAAACCAATCATATTAAAATACAGTTATCAAGATATTAAGGGAAAAAACCGGTTAATGAAACTCAGAACTAGAAGGGAACCTTTCAGGCTTCTAAAGTGAGGAGGAGCCCAGTATTCCCAGGAAGTAGCCCCTTCTGGAAAGGGTTTAGTGCAGGTAGCTCTCTGAGGTCCATAGCACCCCCTTCCCTTTTCAGATCGGCACACTGGCTTCATCCCACAACTCCTCATTCTTACGGGTGCATGTATTCCCTTCACCACACGCACACATGGCCCGTTGCTCGTGTATAAGTATATATCCTGCCCACACGTGCAAATTAACACTTTGCACACACATGTGCCTAAGCCGTGTGCCAGGTGCAGCGCCCCCAGAACCAAACGACTCCTCTGTGATGCTGAGCCGCGCTAGTACTCGAGTCTGGGGCTGGGGGCTGTCTCCCCGCACTGGAGCCCCACTCCCTATCCCTTCCCCCAGCCCCTCCCAGGGAACAAGGCTGAGATTAATAAACGGCCAGGCTCCCTCCCCTAATGGGCTCCAGCTGCACAAACATTCCCAGAATTCAGAGCCGCCTCTGTCTGGGACAACCCAGCCTCAGCCCTAGCATTCCTGGACCCCTCCACCCCACCCCCACCCCCAACGTCCCCCCTGCCCCCACCCCCAAGCCAGGGACAGCTGCTCCGGAACTCCAGCAACTGACTGGGGAGCTACTCCCAGTTCAGCTCTTCCAGAGGTGGGGAGGCCAATGACCTGGGGCTGGAGACCAGCAGGGGATATGTTGAAAATTGGACAGGGTGAGCAGGAGCCCACTGAGCAGTGGGTCCTGGGAGAAGCGCTGCTCTGGCTCATCTGACCTGCCCCAGGAGGCCTGAGAGCTGACAATACCTAGGAGGAGGTGATGGGGGAGGGGGCAGAGAGGCAGAACTTGGGGGGAGGGGGGGGTCTTCCCTTCTCCTTTAAGAGATCCAGCTGTAGCTCCTCTGGAATCCGTAGCCTAGGCTGGACAAGCTTCAAATAGATCCTTATCAAGGCGAGGGAGGGAGGGCCTGGGGGGAGGGGGAGGGGGAGATGGAGACGCAGCGGAAACAAAATGCAGCGAAGAGGGAAAGGTGGAAGAAAGTGGGGCCCTTCTATCTGCCCGCATTCTGCAGCCTGAGGAGAAAGGGAAGGAACAACTTGTCCTATGGGGAAGTCGAGTCCAGACTGTCACAAGTGGGCTGAGTTCTGCTTGTGATTAAAAAAGAAGGAAAATGTGCTTCCCACCCAGCTGCAAGAGCATAAGAAGAGTATAATAATAGATAGAGAAGTAGGAGCCATAGAGCTTGTCTACTCCCACCCCACCCCCATTTCACAGATGAGGAAACCAAGGCTCAGAAATTCCCGAGGTCACCCAACAGTGAAACAAAGAGTAGGAATTTGAGCCCAGACCTTTTGACTCCAAACCCCATGCTCTTTCCTAGGCCCTGTGTTGTCCTCTCAATCTGCTGATCTCTGACCCACAAAGTGTTCTAGACTAAGAATGAAGAGATCTAGATTCTAGCCCTAAATCTGTGACCAATTCCTTATGTGACCTTGGGCAAGTCACTTTCCCTCTTTTATAAAAGTTGGGGTTTGAATTAGATGACCTTTAAGGGTTCCTTCCCATCCTAAATTTTTTTTGGAAGTAGAGCTGGAGTTTAGTGAGGGTATAAGGAGTGTGCATCTCTATACTCAATTCCAGAGCTGGAGGAGTAATGAGGAATGAAAAACTAGGACCTGGGAAGAGAAAGAAGCTGCCAACAACTATCATCCTGGATGGCCCTCAGCCAATCAATCCAAGATCCATGTCCCCATATATGAGTTCCTACGGACAGATCCTTGGGGAGGTGGAGATTAAGAGGAAAAATGTACGTTCAGGGAACTGATGGGGGATACTCAATGATGGCGGACAGTCTAGTCCAGAACCTATTCCTACTTTGGATAGAGTTGCTACGGATGTCAGTTCTAGGCGGACAAGATAGAGGCAAAAAGTGGGGAGCACTAGAAGTTTCTAGGAGGGAAAGAAAGGAAGGGGGTAGGGTACAAAGGTACAGTCTTCGCAAAGTTAATTTTTGTGATTCTTACCCATATAGACGAGAAACTCTCAGGTCCACGGTTCCCCTTAAATGGCTGCCTTTATTGGGCTTACGATTTCAAGCTAAGTCCCTCAGGACTTTGGAATCTTTTCTCTTTTTCCAGTTCCATTCCTGATTGATCCAACTACTGAGATTACATTATTTCCATTGCCTTCCTCCCACCTAAAATGCTCTTCTTTCTTCCCTAAACTGTCCCTCTATTTTTTTATCAGCTGTACCCCCAAATTCCCTGCTCCCATCAGTCATTAAACATTTATTAAGTACCTACTATGTGCCAGGCCCTGTGTTGCTTCAAGAAACCTTTCTAAATTTGCAACCCTTTTTAAATTAGCAATTCCAGTGGCTGCACTCTCCCTGTGTCTTCCTCATCCCAACATCTGTGCTGTCTAGTGCTGTGTTCATCCAGAGAATCTGCCTATGTCACTCTCTCTCTCAATTCTAGTAGTATCATTTTGGCTACAGAATTGTGTGTTGGGAACTCCCAGCATGGAAATGCCCTCCACAAACACATATTGGTAACTCCACAGAGATTTATAGTCTTGGTGAGGACAATTAATGGTTGCTCTTCTCTTTTTGTAGGGATAAACACTAAAAATCAAAGAGGTGCCAACCAACTGGGGAGCAGCTGAATAAATTATGATATATGAATGTAATAGAATACTACTGTGCCATAAAAAAGACAAAAGAGATAGTTTCAGTGAAACCTAGGAAGACTTGCATGAACTGATGCAAAATGAAATGAGAACCATGAAAATAATTTATGCAATAACATTGCAAAGATGACAAATTTTTCCTTTTTTTAAATAATATTTTATTTCCCTCCAATTACATGTAAAGATAATTTTTAATATCCTTTGAAAAAATTTTTTGAGTTCCAATTTTTTCCCCTTCTTCCCTCATCTCCCCCCTTTCTGAGACAGTAAGAATTTGATATAGGTTATACATATGCAATCATGCAAAACAGATTTCCATATTAGAAAGATAATTTCTTTTTTTTCTAGCTAGGCAGTGGGGTTAAGTGACTTGCCCAGGGTCACACAGCTAGTAAGTGTTATATGTCTGAGGCTGGATTTGAACTCAGGTCCTCCTGAATCCAGGGCCAGTGTTCTATTCACTGCGCCATCTAACTGCCCCAAAAGAGCCAATTTTGAAAGACATAAGAGCTCTGATCATTATAATGATCAACCAGAGGACCAAAGCTAAAAGCATGCTACTCACCTCCTGACAGGTAATGGACTCAAGAAGCATAATGAGACATTAAATTTTTAAACATGGCTAATGTAGGAATTTGTTTTTTGTTTGTTTTTGGTAAGGTAATCAGGGTTAAGTGACTTGCCCAAGGTCACACAGCTAGTAAGTGTCAAGTGTCTGAGGTCACATTTGAACTCAGGTCCTCCTGACTCCAGGGCCAATACTCTATCCACAGCGCCACCTAACTGTCCTTAGGCATTTGTTTTGCTTGACTATGAACCACTCTTGCAGAAGTTTAAAAAAAAAAATTAAAATCATGGTGGGGAGGGGTATAGATCTGAGCTTTTAATAGATCATATTAGTACTTGAGTGGAAGATGGATTGGAGTGGAGAGAGACTTGAGGCAAGGAAATCAGCTAACAGGCTATTTCAGTAGTCCAGGAGGGAGGTAATAAGGGTCTGAACCAGGGTGGGTGACAGTGTCAGTGGAGAGAAAGAAGCTTCTCTGTTATTTACCAGTCTTTGGCTGCTTTCATTCCTTCTTCCTGATCCTTTGTGTTCTAATAGATTTCTCACCACCCTGACCCACCCCCACCTTTTCACTGAAGTCACCAATTATCTGAGTGTACCCAGATTCAATTTGGAAAGTGCCAAATAATCTCCCTACATTTTCATCCTCTGCTATCAATGTTGCTGCATAAGCTTCAACTATTTTCAGGATGTTCTTTTTGCAAATACTTATCAGTTTAGTGGCACAGTGGATAGAGTGCTGATTTTGGAGTCAAATCCTGCCTCAGGCTCTTATTAGCTGTGTGGCTTTTAGCCTCAGTTTCTTCATTTGTAAAATGGGGAGAACAGGAGCACCTACCTCCAGGGCTGTTACGAGGACCAAATGAGATAATACATATATAAAATGTTTTGAGAACTTTAAAGTGCTATATAAGGTCTAGCTCTTATTACCATGAGCACTACCATAGAAGATGACTCTGTGTCCCATGAAATAATGTTTCTTGTTGCTATTGCATGCATGGTAAAACTTATTCTACTCATTCCTTTCTTTGTCTCTCCAAGGAGTACCAGTGAGCCACTTTTCCATTGTGCTGTAACTTCGGTTTTTGTTTTTCATTTATAAGAGAGAATGCCAAGAGGATTTGATTCAAATCCTTAAATCCCTCCACTCACTGGTCATTGGATAGAGATCTCACATTTTACAGTAACAACAGTTAGATTAAAGTTTATAGATGGTCTAAAATAAGGTCTCTTAATCTGGGATTGATGGACCCTCAAAGGGTGTATAGATAGATTTCAGGGTATCTGTGAACTTGTATGGGGAAAATATTTTTATCACGGTATTGTAATGTAATTGACTTCCTTATGATCATGTATGTTTCATTTTATGCATTAAAAACATTATTTTGAGAAGGGAGCCACAGGTTTCACTGATATATAAAAGGGGTTCATATTATCCAAAAAAAAAAAAAGTTAAGAATCCCCTGGTCCTAAGTACCATTCTTAGTACTCTCAATCCTCCATCACCACAGAGGCAGCCTCAGAGGACTCAGGACCATATTGTATTTTTCTGTTTTCTAAGTTGCCATGGCCCTAGAATTCATCACCAAATGGTCAACCTACTGGTAATGAGATTGTTCATATTCAACTTGGCTGGGCCTCAGAAAACAGACTTGGTTTGTAGCCAACGCCATTCCTGAAACCTTTTTTTTTTTTTTTTTTTAGTACATTAGAACATTCCAGAGTTTACAGTGGAGAAGAACTAGGAACCTTTTGTTTATTGAAAGAAAGTGACTGCAGTTGTCTATCTAATGCAGGTTTCTAGCCAAGCCTGGGGCATTTTGCATGAGACTCCTCGGGTTGGTGAGAGATTGCTGACACATCTTTGCATGCCTGCATGAGGCCCTGAGATGGTGCAGGTGCCTTGGAGAGGGAAACTTCATATTCTTCCAGGAAGCACATGCATGGTTTGAGACTCTTACCAGGACCAACTCCAGGAGGGAAAAACTGATAGAAGTCCGCCAACTAGCTTTCGCCCAAAAGAGCCGTGACCAAAACAAAAGATACTATGAGACAAAAATACATTGTCAAGGTCTTCAACATGGAGACAGAGTTCTCTTGAGAAACCTTAGCATTCAGGGGGCTCATAAGTTAGCTGACAAAGGGAAAGCTTCATACAAAGTTGTTGAGAGCTGGGCTATTTGCCCATTTAATAAGCCCCATGGAATGGTGGGAAACTTATCAAGACTGCCCGCTCCAACCACCTATTGCCTACTGGAGAGTTCATTTCGTTTTCTAATGAGCATAGAGAGAGACATAATGGACACTCACCTCCTCAAAGGTTGGGGGAAAAAACCACCAATTAGGAGAGCCTCATGCCAAATGCCCCAGGCTTGGTTAGAAAGCTGGGTTACATATGTTTGTTTTCAATAAAAACAAACCCTCTCCACTCCACACTACCTGTGATTTTACTTATGCAGACCTGCATATAGTCTATTCCAGGGACTGGGAACCTGCGGCCTAGGAGTCACATGTGACCCTCTAGGTCCTTGGGTGCGGCCTTTTGACCAAGTCCAAGTTTACAGAACAAATCCTTTCATTAAGGGGATTTGTTCTGTGAAGTTTGGATTCAGTCAAAGGGCAGCCCTTGAGGACCTGGAGGGCCACATTGGCCTCGAGGCCGAAGATTCTGCACCCCTGGTATTCCCTCATATATCCACCTACTCGCAGTAAGGGAATGTTGTGAAAGGGCACGGGATTTACACCTGGATGGGCCCTTGTAGTCAATCTTGTACACACCCCTAATTTGACACAGAAGGAAACTAAGGTCTTGTCTAAGGGCACTGCCCACGGGCAGTAGATAGTAAAGCCAGAATTCAAACCCACGTCTTCTGACATCCATTGCCTTTAAGACACCCAGCTTATGAGGGTCGTAGGATAGATCACAGATTTGGAGCTAGAGGACAACTTAGAGTCCAGAGTCCAATCCTTTCATTTTTAGGATGAGGAAACTGAGGCTGAGAAAGTTAAATAGCTTGCCTGGGGTCACATAATTAATTGTCTGTGACAGGATTTGAATATGGGTCTTTCTGATTCCAAGTTCAATACTCTATCTGCCATACCACCTCTCTTACAATAGAGGATGCCTTTCTCCTGAGAAAAAGGATGAAAGATTATACATTCGTTTATTCTCTGCTCAGCCAAATCATATTATTTCCTATTCCCTTACACCCTTCTTTCCTTTTCCATGAATCCCCATGCCTGAATAGACCCTTGCTCCCAGGCCCCACGTCATCTTTGATCTTGATCTCTTCCTCTTCTTTCTTTTTTTCTTTTCTTTTTTTTTAGGCAATTGGGGTTAAGTGACTTGCCCAGGGTGACACAGCTAGTAAGTATCAAGTGTTTGTTCTGAGGGCAGATTTGAACTCAGGTCCTCCTGACTTCAGGGCCAGTGCTCTATCCACTGCGCCACCTACCTGCCCCTTCTTTCCTTTCCTTCATGGTCCAAATTGGGTGCTCTCAGTTCCATGATTCCTTTCTTGATCCCAGCCAGCTATAAATGATCCTTCCCACCTTGAATCTCTCAGGTCATTCGGTTCAGCTCTCTTATAGACACATATATTCTAACCTACAGTTATTTGGATCTGTCCTTCATCATCCTATTATATCCATCATCCTCATATCCATCATAAGCTCCTTGAAGGCAGGGATAATATCATTTTCTCTTCCTCTACCTAAGAGGGCATGGATTTACAATTAGAAGGGACCTTAATCTAATTCCCTTATTTTACAGATGAGGAAACTGAGGCCCAGAGAAAGGAAGCTATGGACACAATTAGTGGCAAAGCTTGGACTAGAACCCAAGTCTCTTGACTCTCTCCTTCTAGTTCATTGCTCTTCACACCATACCATCCTACCTCCTAGCAAATAATAGCTACTTGATAAATGTTTGTTAGATTATTTAATTATTTGGGACATGCATTAAGTACTGTTGAGTTGGAAAATAAGTTACGTTTATAAGCCCAGAGATCTGAAGGTGTCACCCCAGAGAGGCTAGGGTGGTGGGTGGCAGACATCATACCAGAGCCCAGAATGAAGACGTGCTCTTCCCTTCCGCAGGTCCCTATGAAGGAATGAAGACAATCCAGGCTTCATCCCACCAATTCAGCCCCATATAAGTAAGGATTATAGCATTATAGATTTAGAACTGGAAGAGATCCCCAGACTTTCATTTTACAGAAGAAGAAGGGGCCATCTCCAGTCATCCTGATACGTATCTGGCCATTGGACTCAGATGGCCCCGGAGGAGAAAGTGAGCCGGGTGGCTTTGCACAACCCTCTCTCACTTAAATCCAATTCACTTGCATGTCCTAGCATCCCCTCCCTGATGCCATGGTCCTCTTTGAGAACGAAGGACAAACAGCAGCAAGAGAGGAGGAAACTGAGGTCCAGAGAGATGAAGGTCACACAACTAGTAGTGAAACAAAGCAGAGATCAAAACCCAAATCTCTTGACTCTGGATTCAGCATTCTTTGTGACGTATCATTGCTGATGGATTCTCTTACTCCCAACAAAGAGTAGCACACAGGAGTGTCCAACCCCAGAATTCACTTGGATGAGGCCCTTTTAGGATTAAAAAGAAATTTCCTCACAATAGTCTGGAGAGGTAGGTAATGTAGATGTTATTTTTTGTTTTGTTTTGTTTTGTTTCCTCCCATTTTGTGGAGTTTCAGAGAAGTTAAGTGACGTGTTTCAAATCACACAGGGCTGGAACAGAATTCTGAGCTAGATCTCTTATTACCAAGTAAGATACTTGGGAGCTAGACCTGGAGTCAGGAGTCTTGAATTCACATAAACTGTGATCTGGAGCTGGAAGGGACCTTGGAGACCATCTCGTCCATTTTACAAAAGAGGAAACCGAGGCTGATAAAAATTAAGTGATTTATTCAAGGTCACTTAGGTAATACATAACAGGCAGCACTTGAACCCAGGTCTTCTGACTCTAAGGCCAGTGCTCTTTCCAAGCTGGGCTATTTTGGGCAAATCATTTTGTCTCTCAAAGCCTTAGTTTCTTCATCTGGACAATGGAAATAATAATGCCTGAACTACCTGCCTTGTAGGATTGTTGTGAGAAAAATGTTTTCTGCTGACCATGTTCTCCTACTCAAACTCTCATGGCTCCCTAGGCCTCTGGGATCAAATACAGAGCTTTAAAAGTCTTTTACTATCTGGCCCCAACCTACCTTTTTTACCTTATTATACATGATTCTCCTTCCTGAACTCTCCTCTCCAGCCAAACTGGCCTTCCCTCTATTCCTCACACACAACATTCTATCTTCCATCTCTGGGCCTTTGCAAGGCCATCCCCCACGCCTGGAATGTCGTCTCTCTTCAGCATCTTAAAATCCCTTGTTTATTTCAAAATGCTGCTCAAGTCCCCACCCTCCTCATGAAGGCTTTCCTGACTAGGTGGCACAGTGGATAGAGTGCAGGCCCTGGAGTCAGGAAGACTCATTTTCCTGAGGTCAAATCTGGCCTCAGACACTTACTAGCTGTGTGACCATGGGTAAGTCACTGCACCCTGTTTGCCTCAGTTTCCTCATCTGTAAAATGAACTGGAGAAGGAGATGATAAACCACTTTAGTATCTTTGCCCCCCCCCAAAAAACACCACAAAACAAAACAAATGGGGTCACAACAAAAACAACTCCCCCACATACCTAACTGCTTATACCTTCCCTCCTCCAATAATTTACCTTGTATTTATTTGGTATATGCTGATTTATGGCAATGTTATCTTCCTTAATACAATGTAAGCCACCTGAGAGCAGGAACTGTTTCCTTTCTGTCTCTGTATCTCCAGATCGAGGCAAATTGTCTCGGTATAATGTACTCTAGAAAAGAACACTGGCTCTGGAGTGGGAGGACCTAGGTTCATGCATTATCTCTGAGGATCACCATCTGTCAGACCCTGGGCCTCAGTTTCTTCATCTGTAAAATTATGGAATTAGACTAGATGTCCTCTGAGGTCCCTTTCAGCTCTATATCTATGATGCTAATAAATGCCTGTAGATTGACTGATTTCAAAGCTTAAAATGCTTTATGCATTTTTTGTTTTATGTTTTTATTATATATAAATATATATATATATGATATACATATATAACATCAAGCTGCCTCTCAGAGCATCCCTATCACCAGACCTTCACTTGATGACCTCAAAGCATTCTCAAACATGATGCATAAATCCTGAAGATAATGTTAATAACACCTAGCACTCATATAGCAATTTACAAATATTATCTCATTTAATCCTCATGACAACCCTGGGAGATAGGTCTATTATTATTCCCATTTTACAGATGAGGAAACCGAGGCAGGTATCGGTTAAGTGATTTGCCTAGGGTCACATAGCTAGTAAATGGGGTGTATGGGGTGCTCAGGAAGAACTAGCACCTCTGGTGTGAGGGCTTTCTGAGCCCTTTTCAGGGCTGCTCAACCACCTTTGGTGTCTACCTGCCACCCAGCAGAATGGGCAAATAAGGACAATTTGTTCCAACAGCCATGAAGATGGCTAAAGCAGGTACTGAGGAGCACTTAGAGTTTGGTCAGACCTGAAGATGGCAAGGTCATCCACTGCATCCCAGACCACCATTGCCAGTCCTCTTGACTTTTGTCCTGCCACTGGACTTCAATGACTCTGGAACAGAGAATGAGGCTAAAGACGTTGTGCAACTCTGCCTCACTTAAATCCAATTTACATAGAAGTCAAGACATCACATAGGAGTCAAGATACCACAATGTGATATCATTCATTGGTCCTCTCTGAAACTGTGTCTGAAGCAGGATTTTAACTTGGGTAGTCTAGATTCCAAGTCCTATGCTCTGTATATACACTAGTTACCTCAAGGTGGGAAATGAGAGGGGGAATGAAGTTGAGGATGGAACTAAGGAGGGAAGGGACTTGGTGGGCTTCCCACTTCTTGCAGAGTGGTAACTATTGTGGAGCAACCAGGGCTCTGTCCTAGGGCACAGAAATTTAAAGAGACACACTCATTCCTCATTTAGCAAGTAGAAACAATTTATTTTAGCTCCTAGTGAACAAGAATAATTAGTTAAATAAGATATCAGATAGGATTCCTCTTCATTCCCACTGCCCCCCTGCCTTGGCCATACTCAGGATGAACTTTTTACCAGCATGGCTCCACTCTCCTTTCTCCTAACTCCACCTTCAAGCCTCCCCAGTAGTAGTCTCACAACATCCCAGGGTCTGTTTATCCCCACCTCTGCACATACACAAACATGGATCAGTCATCTCCCATGACCTCTGAATTTGTCCTTAAAAGTGAATTGAGGGCATGGTTCATGCTGCTTGCCCGAGGTGCCAGAATCACTAGTTATGGTTCTGCCTCCTTGAGCAAATGAGAAAACTGAGCTGATGTGGCAGTAATGATGATGGTAAAGGTGGTGGTGGTGGTGATGGTGACGATGATGATGATGATGATGATGATGATGATGATGATGATGATGATGATGATAACTGTGAAACAGTGTGGTAGAGTAGATAGAGAGCTGACCTCAGTCAGAAAGACCTGAGTTCACAAGCCACCTCTGACACATACTGGTGGTGTGATGCCGGGCAAAGCACTTAACTTAATCCCTGTGCAGCTGACTCTCTAAAACTGTAAATTATACAGCAGGTACCCATTCGCCTTAGGAGAAAGCCACCTCATTTCCCTTTCACCAATGAAGGTTTGGTTTGGTCAAAGAAAAAGTGAATAATAAGAAAATTCACATTGATGGTTCATTGTGCATACTGGACTTGGAATCAGGAATCCTGCCTTCTGACTCCCAGCTCTGACACTATCATGGGCAAGGTACTCCTGCCTTTTTTTCTTATCTGTGAAATGGGTATAATATCTACTTCACAGAATTACTGGGAAGAAAAAGTACCTTCCCTGAAACTCAAAGCCCTAGTATTACGAGTCTAACACATTGTAAGGCACTACATTTTATTCTCAAAAAAGTCTTGTGAGGTAGACCAGAAGAGGTTGCCATCTCTATTTTATAGAGGGAAAGGTTCAGAGAGGTCAAGGGACTTAACCGAGGTCACACAGCTGGTAAACGGCAGAGCCCAGGCTCAAGCCAAGTCATCCTGACTCTTAAGGAATTGGAGCACTCTTTCACTGCTAAATATTACTTCCCCCAGAGAGAATGAACTCAGGAGTCCAGAGCCCAGGCAGCCTTCTCATTTTCAAGGAGACTCATTCAATCTACATTTACTTAAACATGCATGGCACTGTGTAGGCTAATTGCTAGAGGGGATACAAAGGTCAATGAAATTAAGCCCCCTAACCTCAGGCTCCCCCAAAGAGAAAGATTATTTGTCTTAGAAATCCCCACACTCTCTAAAATCATTTACGGATTTGGGAATAACCTGGGGAGGGAGTGAGGGGGAAGGTTGGAAGGAAAAGGAATAATTAATATTAAAATGACTTTTTAAAGATGCTGTTATGTTTATAGAGGAAGCTTGGCAATATAGAATATTGACTTTGGAATCTGGGAGGCCTGGATTCAAATTCTGTCTCTGAGACTTATTAGGTATGTGACCTCGTACCCTGGGACTCATCTACTGAGTCATAGATGAGTTGACATGATCTGAATTAGAAGGAGTATCTTATACTATTGTTAATGCTAATGTTCTTCCTTTGGAGAGTTCAGAGGCAAAAAGAAAACCCTATAAGTCTCTGTGCCTCTATTGTAAAATGAACTGTCACAAACTATTAAGAATTTTAATGACCTTAAATCAGAGGTGACACTTAGCTCACAATACTCCTAAATGCAATCTATGCAGTGGATAGCGCACCGGCCCTGGATTCAGGAGGACCTGAGCTCAAATTCGGCCTCAGACACATAACACTTACTAGCTGTGTGACCCTGGGCAAGTCACTTAACCCCCATTGCCCAATCAAAACAAACAAACAAACAAACAAAAAACTAAATGCAATCCAAACCAGATTAAATTATAAGTGGGAAATATTTAGCAAAATAAAATAAAATGCAGATAATGTTAATATGTAGTTTTCTAAGTCAATGTGTAGCTCATGGGGATCCTTATGTATTGGTTTAGTGGTCCCAGTTTCTATTTGAGTTTGCCCCCAATGGCCTAAATCAACACCCTCATTTTATAGGTAAGAAAGCTAAAGCTAAACTCGGGTACATAACTTGCCCACCATCACACAATTAGTTAGCGGCATGCCTGGACTCAAACCGGGCTTCTTTTGACTGCTAGTTCAGTACTCTCTCTCCCCAGAATATTATGGCACCCCCTAAGGGGATCTTTAAGAGCCTTCCAATATATACATACATCCCTGAGAGGCAAGTAGGGAAGGAAGGAAGGAAGCTGGCATTTATCAAGCACCTACCTAGAGAACAAAGGATGAACAACAACCTACTATGTGACAGGCACTTTTTATAAATATTATCTAATTTGATCCTTATAACAACTTAACCTGCCTGCCTCAATTTCCTCAATTTCAAAAATGGGGGTGGGGCTAGGGGAGAGGTACTATAATTACTCTCCATTTTATACTTGAGAAAACTGAGGTAGACAGAGGTTAAGTGACTCCATCAGGACACAAAGTGCCTGAGGCTGGATTTGAACTCTCATCTTTCTGACTCCTGACCCAGTGCTCCATCCACTGAGTCACCTAGCTACCTAGGGAGGATTGAGGATCTGTCTGTGGGGTTGAGGAGATTGGATAACAAGGAATCTAGGGTGTAAGATTAGATGAATGAACTATCACAGACTATTATGTACTAGTTTGCTGGCCCCCAGCTTCAATTTTGAAGTCAAATTTGAGTTTGATCCCACTGTTCTAGTCCAGATTTATAAAGTCTAGATGGTCTAACTTGCTGGACAAATCACACAGCATTTTGTTTGTTTCTTTTCGCTAGCATTTTAAATCATAGTGTGTCCACTGGGGTTTTCTTGGCAAAGATATTGGAATGATTTTCCATTTCCTTCTCCAGTTCATTTTACAGACGAGCAAACTGAGGTAAACAAGGTTAAGGGACTTGTCACACAGCTGAGTGTCTGAGGCTGGATTTGAACTCAGGTCTTCCTGACTCCAGGCCTGGTGCTCTATCCACTGGACCACCTAACTCCCTAATTAATTGCAAACTCCTCGGAAGCTGGGACTCTTTTATTTGTATCCATGTTTCCCTCAACAATTTAATCCCTGGGTTCTAGTTTCTATCCAGGGTCTAGAGCCTTCTGGACAATCAATTAGTCAATAAACATTTGTGAAGTACTTGTTATATAGCAGGCACTGCTTGATGTTCTGAAGATACAATGACGGTCACTGCCCTCAGGGAGCTTACATTCTATTGGAAGACACAGCATGCACATCTATAGGGATATATAATATAGATACAAATGATGGGGAAGGTCACAAATAGCTGGGAGAATCAGGAAAAGGCTCAAGCAGAAAAAGACGCTTGAGCTAAATCTTGAAAAAAAAATCTAGGGATTCTAAAAAGTATAGTTTAGGAGGGAACGTAGTCCAAGCATGGGGAACAAATCGTGAATCAGTGGATAGAATGCTGGACTTGTAGTCAGGAAGACCTGAGTTCAAATCTAGCCTCAGACCCTTACTAACTTGTGTGACCCCAGGCAAGTCATTTAATCTCTTTCTGCTTTAGTTTCCTCATCTAGAAAATAGAACCATAATAGCACCTACCTCTCAGGATTGTTATGAGGGTAAAATGAGATAATATTTGCAAAGTACTATATAAACTTTAAATCAATACAATGAATGCTAGCTATTATTGTTATCAATGCAAAGGAAAAGAGTGATGCGAAGAGGAGTGCCGAATACAAGGAACAAAAATGAAACCAGTTGGATTGGACTATAAGGAGTACAAAGGGGAATAGAGTATAATAAGGCTGGAAAGACAGGTTGTGGGATCAGATTGTAAAGGGTTTTAAATGCCAAACAGATCTGTTTATATTTGATACTGGAGGTAATAGGGAGCCACTGAAATTTAATGTGACATAGCTAGAATTACACTTTAGGAAAATCATTCTGACAGCTGCATGGAGTATTTATTGGAGTTGGGGAAGACCAACTTAGGAGGCTATAGAAATAGTTCAGGCAAGAGATGATGAGAGCCTGGACTGGGGCTATGGCTTCATGAATACGGAGAAGGGGGAGGATGTAAGAAATGTTGTGAAGGTGGAAATGACAAGATCTAGAAACTGATTGAGAGTGAGGAGTCAGTAATGACACCAAGGTTATGACCCTGAGTGATTGGGAAGATGGTGGAGCCCTCCACAGATATAGGGACATCCAGAAGAGGCTGTCTGGCTCTTTGGCTCTTTGTCCCCATCTGGAGTTGCTCCAGATAAATCTACTATAATCATACTATCTCTGGTGTCTAGATCTCCCTATATATGGGTAATAAGTTCCTCAACCTCTAAAGGGGGGGTGTGGTTCCTCTCCAGCTCAGTTGATATATTTATAATAAGTAATCATTGGGTACTAATAAGGTGTTAAACTGATTGTAGAGATGTGTCTACATCCTGACCCCTGAATAATGTGTGAAAATCTTGCTTCGAAGAATTAAAAGGAGCAATCTAATAGTCTGAAAAAACAAATTAGCCCCCACAATGTGAAAGTTAAAGGTAATTGTGGAGGAGGCCCCGAGTTTGTATTGGAGGGTAACAACAAGGGGAAGAGAAGATTTCTCTCTCTTCCCATCACACATTGTCCAGAAGCAACTTGTCCAGAGGTAGATATCACATCCAGCCATTCAAGACTTCATTGGTCTAAGGGAGATTAATGCATTATTGAGATAATAGACACTGCAGACAGACACAGAAACAGTCATGCAAGGAAGGGAGCAGTTTTAAAGGGTGAGATCTATGGCATTTGAGAATCCAAGATAAAGAGAGAAACAGATCCTGGAAACCCCAGTGTGGGAACTCTATGAAAAAAGGAATTCCAGGCCCTGCAGCACCAGAAGTTGCTAGTTGCTTATGCCTCATGTGAATCCTACATATGTGTATGTGTAGGAGAATGAACCCCAGATTTATGGGGGAAATATTTTATAACTATATTCATGCTATGCCATTTTAGTAATTGCTTTTTTTCTAACAGCTAATAGAGTCTATGGGCTAACTGTTTATGGGAAGCGCACTAGTAGGGGCTCATGGGCTATAGTGTTATGAGTCCTATGGGCTTACCCCTATAAACTGAGATATCAGTCACTCTCGAGAGACCCAGCCTGAAAGCATGAATACAAGTTAAGATACTAAGGTATGGGATAGTGCTTATTTTACCCCACAGAAAATGCATACCACACAAAGTACTCACAGGCTCAGAATCCACTACAGGAGCACATAAATAGTTCAAATAACATTCCTGAAAGGGAAGTAAACTTGAGGCTGCCATTGAGGCAACCTATGGACAGTCATGTGAATCCCTCTTTCCCATCACAATACAATGTTGTCCCTAGACTCATGGTAACATCCAATGATTTAGAATCATCTGGAAAGTAATCATACTTTGGTGATTGCTGAACAAGCAATGACCCTATTGAACCTGTCCAGACTCACGGCTTGCTTTTCAAGAAAGTGATCCTTTTCTGTCTGCAAGGAGCATGATATGTAGAAATCCCATTTTTTCTCTAGAAGGTCCAATACCCAAACTCTGGAAACCACAAACTCTTGTTTTTTTTTGTGGGGGGAGGCAATCAGAATTAAGTGACTTGCCCAGGGTCACACAGCTAGTAAGTGTCTAAGGCCAGATCTGAACTCTGGTTCTCCTGACTTCACGGCCAGTGCTCTATCCACTGTGCCACCTAGCTGCTCCAAATCCATGAACTCCTGAACTTGAGATTACCAATGAGGTAATTCCCAAAGCTAGGACTCCCCATTTAGGCAGAACAGGAATGCATATGTATGCTTTTTGTCACATGTTTCTGCAGGTAATCTCTCAGTATTCAGATTGCTACCAGCTCTTCAGTTAGGAAAGTCCACTCTCAGATCTCTGACCTCTGGCTTGTACTCAAAACAGGAAATCAGGAAGCAGCCAGGAACTCTCAGGTCACCTGGGCAAACACATGCAGCTTGCCACGTGCATCCAGGAAGAACTGCATTACCTGGGCCCACACACAGGTTACCCCATCCTCAACAATACAAGTCTATTCTGTTGCAAGTTGGTCTACTTTCTAAAAGTCTAAGTGAATAGGGAAAGGAGAGGGAACTAAATTGGTCTCCGAGTTCACATTTCTATACTGGGTCAGGAGTGCTACACCAAAAAGAAAAAGTCCCTATATCCTATCAGAAGTGGGCATGCCCCTATATTCTGTTTGGAAGTACCCCTTAGAATGATGCTTCCAAACAAAGGGCCATGCCCTATTATCTTATCACATCAATTGAGGAACTCATCAAATTGATCAATGACTCCTCTGGCCATGTCCTGTATATTCTGAGTCCCCAGGTACACATCCTATCCCAGCAAATCCAACTACGGTTCATTTGAGAACAATGATCTTTGTATCCCAGTCTGGGGAATTTTTTGTATCCCTTAGGCAAGGAGGAAGCAACATCAACAATTCAGGACAGTCTCCTGGACCAATTGCAATTCAAAGACAATTCCATTACCTATGTGGAATCCTCCCACAGGAGCAATGGCTATGCTAGGAAATGATGTTGGAAGATTTCATAGACCTTCTTGATTCACAAGAGGAAGTGGACAGTGGACGTCTGACTTGTTCACAGTGGCCCTTGAGTTGGAAGTCCCCATTGGATTCTTTACTAAGACTTGAGCAGGTTCACAACTAAGATAGAATGACCAAGTTTTGTCCCAGGAGGCCAGCATCTGCCGGTAGGGTGGAGCGATGTGGGCTTCCTCCATGCGTTAGTCTGGAGACTTCTATCCTACTTTTACCTTACAGTGTTCAGTAGGCTTGAAATTCATATCATAACCCCATTCCTTCGGCTGACCCCAGGCTGCCATGTTCCCATTGCTGAAGTACTTCTTTCCCAAGGCCCACCTTTCCCTCCAACCTCATCAGGCTTTCTAAGGGATAGGCCGCTCCTCTGTTGCTGGAACTACTACTGTGATGAAACTGTCTTCTGCACAACTGACTCCTCCACCTCCCTATTTCCCCCACCCCAGGTTAAGGAATTCTGTACTTAGCTTATAACAATGATCTTAGGGGTTGAAGCTTCCAAGGTGGTGATGGCATGACTTCCTCTGCTGGGGCCTTCTGAATGTACCTTTGGTGAGGATAGAGTCAAAATGTGTATATGTGTTAGTGAGGGTGCAATGGCCAAGAGGACCATATTGATCTTAATCTTGGAGGTAATAGGGAGACATTGGAGTTTATTGAGTACGGGGCTGACAGAGTCAGACCTATGCTTTGTGAAAATCACTCTATCAGCTGAATGGAGGCCAGATTGTTGTGGGTAGAGACTGGAGGCGGGGAGACCAATTAGGAGGCTGTTTTTAATAATCCAAGCAAGAGGTGATGAGGGACTGGACTAGAAACTAAATTTTTACCCCTTTTTATATTCCTAAGTTTATCACAATATTTATACATAGGCTAGGGATGAGGGCTGAGACTGTGCTTTCCTTGACATAGGGAACTCTCTGGATAAGGAAACAACCTCTACCAATATATGTTGGTACCTTATCTGCAACTTACAGTCTTAGAGAGTTACCTATAGCGTGGAGAAATTAAAAATGATTTGTGTAGGATCACACAGACAGTATGGAATAGGATCTCATGGGATCACAGATTTAGAGTTAAAAGGGATTTTAGAGGCCACGGAGTCCAATCCCCTCATTTTACAGATGAGGAAACAGACACAGATTAAATAATTTGCCCAGGGTCACATAACTGATAAGAGTCCCAGGCAGCATTTGAACCCAGTCCTTCCTGATTCCAAGGCCTGCATTCTCTCCACATAGCATGTGTGCCAGCCTCTCTGTCTCATACATAATAAGTGCTTAATGTTTGTTGAACAAATGACCAGTTAACATATACAAGTGACATTCTGCCTTCCTTCCCCCATCTTGCCACACACCACACCACACAGAACACAAGCATACAAACACAAATTTCATTCAAGCCACATTACAACTCTGAAAGCTTCCTTTGAGGTCCAGATTCTAGGAAGAGCTCATGAGTCTGGGTCAATGCCGCCTACCCTGCCCCCCTCACCCCCAAAGCACTTAGGAGTAGCCCACTGCCTAGAGGAGCTTCTGGCTGTTGTCTGTCCTACCCCTTCCCCTTTCTATCTCCACCCCCCCCCCC